>NC_044312.2:60260411-60575769 GCF_007474595.2 Lynx canadensis
GATTCTTTAAAACTCCAACATTTAAAAGTCATGTCTGGAGGAGAAACCTGCTTTGTACACTCAGAAAAGCAAAGATTTATTCATTCATTCAGCAGATCTATATTGAATACCTACTGTGTGCCAGGCACTATATGAGTCCCTGGGGATACCACAGGGAACAAAAAAGTTCCTGCTTTTGTGAGCCTTACTTCTACTGGGGGGAGATGGGCAGTAAACAAATCAACAAATAAGTGCATCATATGCAAGGCGGTGGTAGGTGCTATGAAAAAATGAAAAAGATATGACCTCTGTCCTCAGATATCCTCAAATAACTACAGTTGTAAGCTGACTGAAGTGAGGCCAGAAGAGGTACAAAGTCAGAAATGCTGGTGGAACTCAGAGGTGTATCTCATTATGTTGCATATTGGAGCTTTATACGTAGTCAATGCTGTGAATTTTTGTTTCCACTGAGGGCTTTCTTTAATTTTATTTCATGTGAATTAAAAAAATATTCAGATCACAGGTTAGAGCGAAAATATAATTATCTAGCATTATAATAAAGATATAATATTTTTTAATGTTTACTTTTGAGAGAGAGAGCGAGTGGGGGTGGGCCGGTGCAGGGGAACAGAAGATCTGAAGTGGGCTCTGTGCTGACAACAGTGAGCTCTATGTGGGGCTTGAACCCACAACACATAATATTTTTATTTTTATTTATTTTTTTAATGTTTATTTATTTTTGAGAGAAAGAGAGAGAGAGAGAGAGAGGGGCAGTGTGCAAGCAGGGAGAGGGGCAGAGAAAGAGGGAGACACAGAATCCAAAGCAGACTCCAGGTCTGAACTGTCAGCACAGAGCCTGACACAGGGCTCAAACTCACAAACCAGAAGATCGTGACCTGAGCTGAAGTTGGATGCCTAACCAACTGAGCCACCCAGGTGCCCCACAACATATAATATTTTAAAGCATGCTGGTAAGAATTATAAAAGCCTTTACTGACCACACACATATTGTAGGCCAGGCTTTTTTTTTTTTTTTTAAACTTTATTTTTAGAGCAGTTTTAGGTTTACAACAAAATTCAGAAGGAGGTACAGAGATTTCCCACATATCCTCTGCCTCCACACATGCATAGCCAACCCCATTACCAGGGTTACTTACCAGAGTGGTACATTTTTTACCAAGGATGAGGCTACATGAATACGTTATAATACCCAAAGTTCATAGTGTGTTACCTTAAGGTTCACTCTTGGTGTTATATGGGATGTTATTATTACTTTTTTCACATGTTCTCCCTGGGAGGGGAGACATGGGAAATCTTTGGGGTAGTCTTTTGCTGCCTGGGTAGCTGAAACCAGTGCCTGCTTCGTCCATAAGGAAAACTCTTCTGAATTCCTGCCCCTGCTGAGAAGAGTTGGACCTCTTCTTGGATATGAAGACATGATGTTCCAACAGGGGCAGGACCATCCCTCAGGAGGCTGGATTTCACTCAGTGTGGGAATCTGACTCCTCTTTCCTCTCTGGCTAGACCTACAGTGTGCTGTATTCCACGTGGGACCTTTCTTGCCAGAACTTCCTAGGTCCAGGGAACTAGTTTAGTTCCCTTTCTCATTCTTTACCCTTTTGTGTAGAGGGTACTTTCCCCTCCCACACCCCTTCCCTAGACCCCCCCCCCCCCCCCCCCCCCCCCCCCCCCCCCCCGCTCAGCCTCATTCTGCATTCTGTGCTGTTTTATCTCTGGAATCTAAAGGCCCTTGGTCCTCCATCTTCCCAGGGCTGGTACTCTCAGTCTTAACAGTCTTTTGAGTCCTTTCTAAGGGTAAGGGTGGATTCTGATCCCATCTAGAGTCACTGCAGAGCTTGCTGGTTGTGCTTGGGGGGTGGGAGGTCAAGTGGGAGAAATTAACAATCAACAAATGAGACCCCTGCTGGCAAAATTTATCAGTTTTCAGATTCCCCTCAGGTGCCAGCCAAGTGGTAGGGAACAGTCTGACCAGCGCCTTTCTTTACTCCTCATCTGTACCTTCTTCTTTGACTGCTGTTTGTCCCACTTCTTTACCTTTGGGCTTGTGTCTCACATCAGACAATCCATGGTCAGGCTCAACTGCAGTGACTCTGCTTTGCATGCCTATAAATACGTGTTCTCAGGGGGATAAGTTACTGTTTGGTGACGAGAACGTGGCTGGAGGAGAATAGGCATCAGGTAGATGGTGGATATTGGTGGTGGGAACTGGTGGGTTGTACTCAGGAATTCTCTTGTCTTTGGGGGAGATATGGTTATGAATCCATTCATGCACTCATTCATTCATTCAGCCAGTATTTGCTGATTACATATTTGACAGGGTGGATGTAGGCCCCGAGGGTTAGAGTGAGTCAAACTTAGTCCTTGCCCTTTTCTGGATATGGCATGCAAACAACTTAGAGCATGAGAATTAATACAACAGAGTTATGTATAAAGTGCTTTGGAGCATAGAGCAGTAAATGATTAGCTCTGCCTGGAGAAAGGAGAGGAGATTCAGACGCAAAGGAAAGACTTTGTGGTGTTGGCTGCTAGTGGTTAACAAAGTGTGGTCTGCAGACCGTCCAAAAGGGGTCCAAAAGGTCAAAGACATCTTAATAATAATGCTACGATGTTATTTGTCTTTTTCTGCTGTGTCTACATTTGCAATGATGGCACAAAAGCACTTAGGTAAAGCTGCTGGCACCTTAGCAAGAGTCAGAGCAGTGGCACAGAACAGCACTGGTGGTCGTGGTATTCCTCACCAACATGCATTCTGTTTTAAAAAATTTATTTTTAATTTTTTAATTATTAAAAATTTCTAAAAATAAATATAAAATGTATTAATTCTATTAAATTGTGTCCTGTTGAATACATATCTCTTTAGTATTCTGTGTGATGAAACAGGAAGTGTGCATAAACCACTTCTGTGTGTAGAAGTTTGATGCTTATTTCTTTCTCTAAATTTTTTAAATTTTTATTGAAAATTTTTTTAATGTTTATTTTTAGAGAGAGAGAGAGAGAGAGACAGAGCACGAGCGGGGGAGGGGCAGAGAGAGAGGGAGACACAGAATCCGAAGCAGGTTCCAGTCTCTGAGCTGTCAGCACAGAGCCCGTCATAGGGCTCAAACCCACGAACCTTAAGATCATGACCTGAGCTGAAGTTGGATACTTAACCCAGTGAGCCATCTGGGCGCCTCTGATATTTATTTCAAGAGAGAGCATTCGTACCACTGAGCTGCAAGTTGAACTGCCTCCTTTTTTCAAGGAACACCATTTTTATGTGAAAGAATAACTGACAGGTAAACTATACTTACTCAGACTCACGTATTTGGCACGTATTTTCTTAAAAATGAATGAAGTGAGTCTGCTATTAAAGGAAAACAACTGGTAGTATTTATTGCCAACAATAAAATTCTAGTTTTCATTTAAAACTTAGAATTTTGAAAAACTTGGATCTGCCACTGTGAGCTTGACAGCTGCCCCAGATTTAAATCTTTTCTGATGTAATTAGTGGTGATATTAATAACTGATTATTTTGATATCGTAGAGATGAAATGGGTCAAATTTGGAAGTTTCCATGTGACCAGTGCATCATGTTACAAAATCACTCCTGGATAAAAGATCAAAGTGCAAGATAGACCAATAGATTTTAATATAATAGAGTACAAACAGTTCATTTATATAGTTTCAGATTTCACATTGCAACTAATCTTTAATAAACCTACTACTTGTCGATTTTGATGTAATATCAGAGAAGAATGTTCACAGATATCTGGAAGATTATTAAAATATTCCTGTCCTTTCCAACTACATATCTGTTTTGCTCTGTGATCAAAACAACACATTGAATGTGGAAACAGATACAATAAGACTACAGCTGTCTTCTATTAAGCCAGACTTAAAGAGATTTGCAAAAATGCAAAAACAATCCCACTCTTCTCAGAAAACATTTTTTTCAGGGATGCTTGGATGGCTGATTTGGTTAAGCATCTGACTCTTGATTTCAGCTCAGGTCATGATTTTACAGTTTGTGAGATTGAGCCCCACATTGGGCTCTGTGCTGACAGTGCTGAGCCTGCTTGGGATTCTCCCTTCCTCTCTCTCTGCCCCTCCCCACTCGCACGTGCATGTGCACACACATGCTCTCTCTCTCTCAAAATAAACTTTATTATTATTAATTTTTTTTTAATGTTTAGGTTTGAGAGAGAGAGAGAGACAGAGCATGAGCAGGGGAAGGGCAGAGAGAGGGGGACACAGAATCTGAAGCAGGCTCCAGGCTCCGAGCTGTCAGCACAGAGCCCGACACAGGGCTCGAACCCATGAACTGTGATATCATGACCTGAGCTGAAGTTGGATGCTTAACCAACTGAGCCACCCAGGCACTTCTCAAAATAAATAAACTTAAAAATTTTTTTTCCAGAAAACAATTATTTTTCATAAAAAATCCTATTAAATTAATGTATAGGATATTTATTTGTCTAAAATGAATTAATTGCTATTATTAGAATTTGTGTTTTAATTTCTAATATGGTAGTGGGGTGCCTGGGTGCCTCAGTCAGTTGAGCATCTGACTTCGGCTCAGGTCATGATCTCACAGTTCGTGGGTTTGAGCCCCTCATCAGGCTCTGTGCTGACTGCTTGCCCAGAGCCTGGAGCCTGCTTCAGATTCTGTGTCTCCTTCTCTCTCTGCCCCTCCCTGCTCATGCTTTGTCTCACTCTATTTCTAAAAAAAATAAATAAATAAATAAATAAATAAATAAATAAATAAATGCAAAAAAAATTAATTTCTAATATGGTAGATATTAGTTTTGGGATTTTCAATTTTTATGTATATAAAGGGGCCCTGGCACCAAAATATTTAAAAACCTACTCCTGTGCTACTCTTTTTACTTACAGTTCTCTTTTCTGCCTGAAGAAATCCTACACATAATTGTTATTTAGTTATTTGTCCAAAAAACGTTGAGCATCTATCAAGAACCTGGCTTTTGCTTGCTGCTGGGGACATGGTCCCAAGCCCTTATGGACATTGTTTGATAGGGAAGACAAATGAAACAGAGAACTGAAACACAGTATGATAAATGTTATTGGTGATAGACACATAAATGCTGTGGGAATACAGGCTATTGTCGGAATCACTTGCTAACTCATCTAGAACATGTGACTGATTGATTTTTCAAACACAGTAGGGAGAGTGACTGAAGTTAGCAGGAAACTGTTCACATGTTGCTCTGGGAGGAAAGAAGGAAACTACAAATGTATTGATTGTCATCTTTTTGCATGCCCTATGCTATGCTAGGCGTTGGAACAAATGTGGTCTTAATTTTCATAAAAACCCTGTCAGCAGAGATAATTATCCTCATTTTGCAAATGAGATACTGGGGGCTCAGAGAAGTTGAACATCCTGTCCAACATCATATAGATGTAACTAATGGAGCTGGGATTTTGACATATGTGTTCTGACTCCAAGTCCAGGGCTCTTTTATTAATAATGCATTGCTAAACGGGTGGATCTTCTAAGGTATTTCCAGGTGGCTCTGGGAAACCTTGCCAGATTGGAACGAAGGTATAAGAGAAGATAGAAGAGGTGTCAGGAAGGAGAGAGACAACCTAGGAAATGCTTGGTAGAAGGAGTCATTTGTGAATTTTGACTAACATGGTTTTTCTGGATAGGATTCTATGGCCTTAGGAGACATCAAGGTTTTATACTCCTTTATTCTCAATCCCTTAAAGCCTTCTCTATGCCAGATGATGCCAACAGCAAAGGTCACCTGTCTGTCTGATCAGTTTACAAACCAAGGCCTAGCATTTGAAGCCTAAACTTCTTGCACCAGCTATAGGCTTTTGGGAGAGAGGCTGGCTGACCTTAGGCCACTTGTGCCCAGCCTGGAGGCCCCCAGTCCCTAGAGCTCAGCATTTAAACTTTTTCCAGTATTTAAAAAAGTTTATTAGAGGCTTCTGGGTGGCTCAGTCGGTTAAGCGTCTGACTTGGGCTCAGGTCAGAATCTTGAGGTTCGTGAATTTGAGCCCTGTGTTTGGCTCTGTGCTGACCCTTCAGAACCTGGAGCCTGTTTCAGATTCTGTGGCTCCCTCTCTCTATGCCCCTCCCTTGTTCACACTCTGTCTCTCTCTCTCTCTCAAAAATAAATAAACTTAAAAAAAAAGCTCATTAGGGGACGCCTGGGTGGCGCAGTCGGTTAAGCGTCCGACTTCAGCCAGGTCACGATCTCGCGGTCCGCGAGTTCGAGCCCCGCGTCGGGCTCTGGGCTGATGGCTCAGAGCCTGGAGGCTGTTTCCGGTTCTGTGTCTCCCTCTCTCTCTGCCCCTCCCCTGTTCATGCTCTGTCTCTCTCTGTCCCAAAAATAAATAAACGTTGAAAAAAAAATTTAAAAAAAAAAAAAAAAAAAGCTCATTAGAAGTTGTGCTTTATGATAAACCTGTTTGTGGATACAGGCTAATGAAAAGATTGTATTTCTTTGCTTTGAGTCAGAAATCTGTCAACTTAATGTGGTTCAGGTGTGCTACCTAAGGTTTTCTAGAACAATGGTCAGCAAACTATAGCCCTGGGGTCAAATCCAGCCCACTGCATGTTTTTTTGAATAAAGTTTTATTAGAACACAACTAAGCTCATTTACTCATATTTTGTCTGTGGCAGCTTTTGTGCTCTAAGACAGAGTTAAGTAGTTGTAACAGAGACTATATGGCTCATAAATCCTAAATTATTTATTTTCTGGCCTTTTACAGAAAAAGTTTGCTGACCCCTAGGGTAATCCTGATTCTTTCTGTCATGGTACTTAACACATGGTGTTTTAATTGCCTCTGTCCCCTACTTTTAATAATATATATATTTAAGTTTATTAACTGATTTTTAGAGAGAGAGAGAGAGAGAGGGAGAGCGCATGTGTGTGCGCAGGTGTGCATGCATGTGCAAGAAGGGGAGGTGCAGAGAGAAAGGCAAAAAGAGAGAGAATCCCAAGCAGGCTCTGTGCTGCCAGGGCTCGATGCGGGGCTCAATCTCATGAACTATGAGATCATGACCTGAGCTGAAATCAAGAGTCAGATGTTTAACCACCTGAGCCTCCCAGGAGCCCCTCTTCCCTACTTTTAAAACTAAGCTCCTTAAAAGCAGGGGTGAGATCTGACTCATCTCTCTTTATGCCCCATGCTGATTACAGATCCTGACATATTAAGAGTACACAATAAATGTTGTTTAAATGGGCACATCATGTGCTGATTAAAAAGCTCTGATGGGCAATTTTTTTTTTCTCATTCTGATAGGCAATTATATGTGCCTCTGATTAAGACAAAAACAGGGGGCGCCTGGATGGCTCAGTCGGTTAAGCGTCCGACTTCGGCTTAGGTCACAATCTTGCGGTATGTGAGTTCGAGCCCCGCATCGGGCTCTGTGCTGACTGCTCAGAGCCTGGAGCCTGTTTCCGATTCTGTGTCTCCCTCTCTCTCTGCCCCTCCCCCGTTCATGCTCTGTCTCTCTCTGTCTCAAAAATAAATAAACGTTAAAAAAAAAAATTAAAAAAAAGACAAAAACAGAACTAAGGGAAGGAAAACATTATGTTGGTTATGCTAATCCCAGTGCTGTGTGCCTCACCTATGAACCAGTCATTACTTACTGCAATTTTTTTTCGATAGGTAAACGACACAATCATGCCAAGAGCTCTTGTTGGTGAGGAAGTTGAGAAACAATGCCTTAATCTTTGGCTGCATTCTACCACCACCGCTTTACCCCACCCTCCGCTCCCCACTCCCAACTTAGCAGGACAAATGTAGTAGAATATACAGTTACATGGAGATATTTCTTCTTCATATATTGTATTCTTCTTACTTGTCTTTTTTTAAATGTTTATTTTTGAGAGTGAGAGCGCGTGCGTGTGCGTGAGTGGGGGAGGGGCAGAGAGAGAGGGTAACAGAGGATCTGAAGTGGGCTCTGTGCTGACAGAAAAGAGTCCAGTGTAGGGCTCAAACTCCCTGAACCTCGAGATCATGACCTGGGCCAAAGTCGGACACTTAACTGACGGAGCCACCCAGGCACTGCTTACTTTTTGTCTTCTATAAAGCCATTTCTTCAGTGTGCTTCTTACCATCTGTGACTAATGGAAGATGAAACCACGCTAAAGCTGTTTGGTCACCTTGGCATAAAGATAGGTGAAGTACCCACCTGGGAGTCAGTAAACCTGGGCCCTTGCTGTGACTCTTCAGCTGTCTTTGATTTGGGGCACATCAGTTAACATCTGTGAGCTCCAGTATCCAACATGTTTTTATTGAGTCACATCTGGGACACTTGACACATTTAATATTTACATCTCTCCCTCATTTTGAAAAGGATTTGAGCAACTCGTGAGTGACAGAGAGTTGACTTGTCCTGTCTGTTCCCTGTCTCTGACCAGCAGTCAGCTGAATGATAAATGGATTGCAGTGTTTTGGGACTTTGATCAGTGCCTCGGAGAAGGCCTCACAGCCACAACAGCCTCTTTACCCTGTCCTTGTTTTCTCTCCTGTGACAACTTCTTCCTTGGGAGTAATCTGAGGAGTTTTTGCTGGAGAGAAGGAATCAAGATCAGGGTCAAAGGGAAAGAGGAATTTTAGAAGCTAAGAATTGGAAGACATACTAGAAACTTTACTTAAAATATCTTTTTCAGATAGTGAACTTGAGGCCTGGAGAAGGGACGTGACCTCACTTGGTAGAGCTAAGACTAGATGCCAGGTCTGCCTGCTGTGTGTGTGCGCGGTGTTTTCCAGGGTTCTAAGAGAGGAGTAGGTGGCCTCGGCTCTCGTGCTGGTTTTTGTGTCACATTAATGACTGTGTCGGTGGGTGGGGGAAGCTGTACTGCAGACCTGCCACGCTGTTGCACCCGGTGTGCCCAGGACCTTAGATGTCTGAGAGCTATTTGCTGACCGTAGCTGTCAGTGGACGGGCATAGCATGTGAAGGGTTTCTCCAGTTAGTTTGTGACTGGCATTATGTTATTATTACCAGCAGTGACAAAGTGAACCAAAAGGAAAACTACATATTATCTTGGCATTGCAATGAATGGGCTGTCTTCCTGTTTCTGGAAAGATTGTATTCACGTGCATTTATTTATTGACTGATGAAAAATGGTATTTCACTTGAATATGTATTTCTTTGCTCACTGGTAAGGCAAAAGTTTTTTTTCTGTGTTCATTGGCTATTTATATTTTCTCTCATTTATATTTTTTCTTGTGAGTTACCTATTCACGTTCTTTGTCTAGATCTCAGGGTATTCCCAGCCTTATGCTTGACTTCCCTGCCAGGGAGCCATCAGGATAATAGGACATTGTCCCTAAATGGGGGAACTCAGCACATCCTGGGGGGAGAGAGTTGAAGACTGGATGAAACACTTTTCTCACTGTACAAATAGCTATTTAAGTGGCTACACGAGGCTTGAGGTGCTAGAGGCTAAGGACACTGAGACAGGTGGGTAGCAGAGGCCAGCAGTGCCCACAGCAATGTTGTCTCTTGCTTTTCCTGTACAGAGTTTTGCCGGATTGACAAGCCCCTGTGCCACAGTGAGGATGAGAAGCTCAGCTTTGATGCAGTCCGCAGCATCCACAAGCTGATGGACGACGATGCCAATGGTGACGTGGATGTAGAAGAAAGCGATGAGGTGAGCTCTCTCCCCCTGCCGTGGCTCCCTTCTCTTCCTGTTTGGACAGTCCCTGAAGGCTGCCTAGACACTCTTCCCTTTGGAGAGATGTTCTTGGTATTGGCTTGTTCTCTAGGAGCTCCTTCCTGTCAAAGGGAGTGATTCTCAGCAGAACAGCCCTGTAGGAGCCAGCCTGTCCGAGTGCAGGCCTGCTGTCTGTATGCCTGGACTGGCTCCCATCTGCCTACTGGCTAGAAGTACAACACTGACTGAGCTGTGCTGTTTGAGAGGGAGAGAGAGTCCCGAGGTTGGTTTCTATAGTTCCCCTGAACCCATATTGTAATCCTGCTGCAGATGGAGGGCATCAGTCTGTACTTGCTATGTACTCAGCCCTGTGTTGGCATGTAGGAGAGACATCAAAACAGTCATTATCTTGCCCTTTGGGAGTTTATAGTCTGTTCAGGAGGAAGAAACACATGTTCCTAGAAAGATTATTCTGAATTCCAGGCTGCGGTTGCTGGGAGCTGGTTGAGTGGTCCAGATAATAGGAGCGAGAGGAAACTCTAGATGGAAAAAGCTCTGTTATTGTTTCACCTTTTGGCATTACTACAGTTCCAATTCCACAGAGCCCAGAGTGCAAAGTCATCATGTGTGCAAAGATTGAAAGGTTTTAGTTGATTTCAAGCTCAACGTGGGCCGGCAGTTTGGTGAAGCTGCCAAGTTATGCCAAATCTTTAATAGTGATATGGTGTGTGTCATGAGATAGAGGTAAGCCTAGTTTTGAGTTCAGTCTTGGATCTCACATTGTCCAAGGTATTTGGAACAGTGCGAGCCTCTACAGAAAAGGGTGACCTGAATGCTGAAGGGTATGGACACTATGAAATGGAGAGCATTCAGTAGAACTTAGTATTTATAGGTATTTATTATGTATGTGCCAGGCACTATTGTAGACATGGGGATGTGGCAGTAAATAGGACACACACATCTGTCCTCCTATCATTTACAGTCTAGTGAAGAAACTTGAGCCTGGAAAAGAACAGATCCGGGTAATATAATTTATATCTCACATACATTAGAAGTGGAGGAATTAGATTTTTAAATAACGACGGTGATGGCGATGAAAACTGCAGCACCAGCTCTCCTTTATTGGATTCTTATTCTATGCCAGGCATGGTGTTAAGCTCATGGTGTTAAGGTAGTTACTCTTTTACCTTTCATAACAGCCTTTTGAAGTTGGTATTATTGTCAAGGACTGGAGCCTTGGAAAGGTGAAGCATTTTGTTCAAGGACACATTGGATATGAGCACAGATCTGATTTCAAAGCTTGTGCTATTAAGTACCGAGTATTGTTTCTCTTAAACTAAAGGCAGGACCAGGACCAATGTGGGAAAAGTAAAATATGGCCATATTCTTCTAGAATGAAGAATCGTCTAATAGTGCCATCTTGTCTTAGGAGAGGATTCCTTGGTAGGTACGTAGTAAACTCCCCATCATGGAAGATGGGCAGGTAGAATACAGCGCTCTATTGATTGGTTAGCAGAGGGGATCCTCGCATTAGGTTGAACTGGGTAATGTCTAAGTAATTTGTAAGAGGAGAAAAATAGACTTCCTGGAGCAGAAGCAGACATTTGGGTGGAGTGGAAGGGGTGGGGCTGCCTGAGTGGTAAGTAGGGAGCCAGTGTGAACACAGATGTGGCGGGGGGGGGGTGGGCTCTGACTAGAGCAGGGTGGGTGGGTTTGGTTGGATGGAGTGACTGTGGTGGAGGACTGCAGGACAAAAACCTGGAAAGGAAAGTGGGGCCCAGGCGACTAGGCTGAGAGATGAGTACTTATTGAACCTGGCAATTGTAGGTTCTTGAGCAAGGGCAACAGGCGTGATGAAAGTTTTGGTCGCATCTTGAAGTGGCACTGGCCCTCAAAGGACCCAGATTTTATTTGTCCACGATGGGAAAAGGACCATGTTCCTGGACGCAAATGAGGACTAGAGGTTTCCCTCTCTCAGGGGGCCTGGCCACAGGACTGGGGGATAGGTGGCACACCAATTAAGAAGGTGATATGATCTAAGATCCACAAATTCCTGGATATCCTTGTCACCCGCTCCTCCTTCTTTTTTCACTTTCTGCTGAATTGCTTTGTCAATGAGGGGAGGAAGAAAATGTTCTTTTTAGAGGAATGTTACCACAACAAAAAGCTCATCAGCACAAACTGTTCTAAAATAACACAAAAGCTGTCACCCTGCTCTTCTCTGTGCCAGTGGTGAGCTGTTCTTTTTCAGTGTAGCTTCTGCCTTGCTTTGGCTTCAACTTCTCTCCCGGCAGGCTCAGGCCTCTGGTGGTGAGAGGGGCCTGCCAGTCTGGGTTTTCACCATCGGTCACAAGCTACTGTCTTTGAAAGAGAAGGTAATGGTGGCAAAGTATGTGTGCTTAAGTCAGTCTAAACATGTATGAGACAACCTTGGAGTTCAGGTTCTAACTAGCATGTTGGGTGGACCGCTCAGAGCTTAGAATATTGGCTCATGGGTACTGAGCAGAGATGAGACCCTGGTTGTGCTGGCTATGATGGACCTGAGCTTTTTATGACCATTCGAAAGCACCACTGATTCCCCAAGGATTTTAGAGGAAGTCTGAAGGGATATCTTCAGGCTTCATTTGTTCAGCCTCATATCAGCAAGCTTTCCAGGTGACTGAACTATATAACCTCAGTTCTGGATCTTGTAAAATTTTAGCCATTTTTGAAATAAGTCTTTCTTTTTATAGATTATTGTGAACAGAGTGTTAACTTTCTTTGGATCATTCAGAACATGTCATCAGGCCTCTTCTATAACTACCCCAGGGCTTAGATTCCTATGTGCATTGTTGTGATTTCTTCTTATAATTTCCCTGTCTCTTCTTTGATTCATCCCCATTTCTAATTTCTGTTTACTTCTCTGTGAGCTATGAAATTAGACGTATGGTAAACTGAGACTCAGCAGGCATTGTATAGGAAATATGTAATCATTGGCATGTGGGGCAGCCAGTTTGGCTGCTCCAGTACTGTCTTTGTTTGCTTCTGTCCTAGTTAGCAGAGCTATGGATTGTGGGCCCTTCAGATGAGCAAGGTGGCATTATTGGTGATGGTGCCCTTCTTGGCAAAGCTGGGAGGGAGTTCTACCAGGCCAACAGCATGGAAATTCATGACCTGTGTTGTACTGAGACTTCTGGTGGGGACACTGCCTGTGGGCAATGGATTTGCTACAGTGGGATGGTCCTATCAGGTTGTTCTGACAGTCTGAGGTGGACAGACAGAGGCTGTCTAAACCTGCTGTCCCTTCATGAGCACTGGGTGTTGTATGTAAGCAATAAACCACAGTAATCTACCCCAAAAACCAAGAGCACTTTACACACTGTGTGTTAGCCAATTTGATAATAAGTTATATTAAAACAAACAAACAAACAAACAAACAAAACCATTGTCCCTTCAACTGGATCCCTACAAGGAAAATCAAGGGCATTTATCCAGCCATTAAACAAATTTTTGTTGAATACCTGTTGTAGGACTATGGATTCCGTAACAAACAAAATGGATACGACTTTAGTTTTTATAGAGCTTGCATTCTAGTGGTCTGTATGTCACAGGCAATTAAATGAGAAGGAAAATTCTGAAATTAGGAAGAACTGTGATTATAGTAGTTTAGTGACTTCCCCTTTAATTTTCTCAGGTAAAATGGTGGTTAATGATTCCTACCCTTGCAGGGCTGTTGTCAGAATTCAGGGAGAAAAGTGCTGGTAAAGTTTCCAGCACAAATAACTCCCAAACTCTACAGAAACCAAACAAGTCAACACAACATGGGAAAAAATTTGAACAGACACTTCATCAAAGAAGATATATGGATGACAATTAAACACATGGAAAGATGCTCAATATCACTAGCCATTAGGGAAGTACAAATTAAGACCACAGCATGATAGCACCACACATCCATCAGAATGTCTGAAATTAAAAAATGGACAACACCAAGTGCCAGGCGAGGAGGTAGAGCCACCAGAACTTTTGCTTATAGAGTTTCTTAGAAAGTTAAACACAATTCACTACATGCTCCAGCAATTCTGCTTCTCGGTATTTATCCCTATAGATAAATGAAAATTTATATTCACACTAAGACTTGTACACAAATGTTCATAGCAGCTTTATTCATAAGCGCCAAAAACTGGACAAAAGTAAATGTCCTTCAATGTGTGAATGGATAAACAAACTATGGAAAACTGCTCAGCAATTAAAAGGAGTGAACTATTGATGCACACAACATAGATGGATCTCAAAGGCCTTATATTGAGGGAAAGAAAGCAGACTCAAAAAGTTAACGTGCTGTATGATTCCATCTACATGACATTCTGAGAAAGTAGGGATGGGAGCTAGGCCAGTGGTTACTAGGGGTTAGGAATGTGGGGAGGGTTTCATTATCAAGGGGCAGAATGACAGAATTTTGGGGGGGTAATAGAATTTTCCTGTGTCTGGGTTGTGGGACAGTTAGAAGAATCTAAATATGTTTCAAAACTCATATGACTATATACCCCTGCCCCCCCCCCCCCAAAGTTAATTTCATCATGTGTTAGTTAAGAAAAAAGTTGCCAGTATAGTACCAGACACACAATTCAAGCTCAGTGAATGCTGGTTATTTTCCCCTTTCTGTTTCTTCTGTATTTCCCAGAAAGTTACCTGTATCTGACAGTTGTATTTTAATGTTTGTTTAACTGATGTGTTTCTCTCACCAGACTGTGAGACTTTTCAGGGCAGGGACTGGCCTTATTTGGTTATTTTGCCTTTGTTTCCCCAATGCCCAGCAGAGCCCTGTACAGAATATGTGCTTAATTTAATCATTGGGTGGAATGACTGGCTGATATCTGGGTAGCAGCATAGTGTCTGGCTGAGAAGGGAGGCTTGAGCAAGGGTGTGATCACACATTTTGAGGGGGGAGTGGATGGTTAGGTAGCAGTATGAGCCCAGGAAGCTGCAAAATCAACTTAGGCTTTTGTTAGTGTCTGTGCAGTGTGGCGTAGCAGCATAGCACAGGGTTGAGAAGTGGTGCTCTGGAGCCACACAGACCTAGGTTTAAACCTGGCTCTGCCTTCAGCAGCCATGGAAACTTGAAGAAGTTACTTCATTTCCTTGAGCCTCAGTTTCTTCATTGGAAGTGGAGTGATAAGAGTAGGCATCCCATGAGTTTGTTGCTAAGATTAAATGAAATAATGCATACAGAGCACTCAGTACCATGCCTGGCATAAGGAAGAGGCTCAGTAATGGTTAGTTTTTGCTATTATTATTATTGTTATTGTTTTCATCAGAAAGCACATACATTTTAATTCAGACAGGCCTGTATTCAAAACTTGGCTTTGCCACTTACTGTGTGACAAAAAAGCAAGTAACTTCACCTCTCCAAGCCTCAGTTTACTCAGCTGATTGAGGAGATCTTTGCAGGGTTGTTGTAAGAATTTAATGCATGCAAAGGGCTGACGCAGGATTTCATGGTTTTTCCTCCCTCGGGGTGGTGGTACAGATAGTGAGGGCTGGCCTATATGGCAAGACTTCCAGATCAGCTCTCTCATCCCACGGCACCGGCGCCACAGTGTTCAGCTCTGGGAGCCACCCCCAGCAGCTTGGCTGACTTGACTAGGACCAGAGCGCCACAGGAGGCAGTTCTATGTGCGCCCGAGTAGCTGCTATGAAGGGGGTGGGGCATGACAGAGCAGGGCCACACTTTTCTAGGGGCTGCAACTCCTCTAGCTGCTCCCCCAGCCTCCTGTCTGTATGCCTGTGTGCTTTAAAAAAGATTTACGTGAGAACTTCTCATTTCCCCCCACCCATGTGGAAGGCTAGAGGAGTTTCGAACAACAAAGCCGTATTATAGTACTGTCACCAGATCTGTTTGACTTTAGCAGGGTAGGAGTTGACTTGCTTTCCACCTTTTTCACTGCCCCACCAAGAGGCATGCTTGGTTGTGGGAGGCTCTGTGAGTCGGGAAGGATGGAACCTCGCACTAAGTGGAATCAGGGCTGGGGGAACTCAACTTTGAGAGGAGCGCTTCCACTTGCAAACCCCAGAGGCCAGCAGGAATTGGACTTGGTGGGAGGTGGTATATAAGGAGGGTAGGGAGAAGCCCTCTGTGCTTCTTGCATATAAGCAGTGCTGTGGCCAGGCTGGGCTAATTTGGTTGAGGGCGAGTAACTGAGTTATGCCCAGAAGTTATCAGCATGTTTAATAATAATTGCTTTCCCTCCTCTGCCTTTGGGCCTCATTTCCTTACATCCAGATAGCTGTAGACACCTCCAAGTGCTCTCTTGCCTCTAGCATCCCTTTACCAGCCCGTGTTGTTCATGCTGCCAGCGGTCTTCCTAAGTTACGTTTTGGTTTCATGTGTCCTGCATGATTTTCTTTTCTTATTCCTTCTGACTATCTGTGTCTAGCACTCCATCCCTTCAAATCTGGCCTTGGTCTTTCTTAAGACTCTCTGCACCTACCTCCTACCACTCTGGTCTGACCCTGGTCCTCACTGTCTCGTAGCTGTTCCATGCTTATTGCAGGCCCCTTTCTCTGCTCAGCTAGTTCTCCCTAGCTGGAGTTAACTTCTTATATCCCTCCCTTCAACCCTTGGCCCTGTCCGTATCTGTCTTAGGTGTCCTCTGGAATGCTCCAGACTCATTTTAAGTGTGTGAACTTTCCCTGATTTTCCCACCCCCACTGATTTCTCTCATCCCCGTACCAATTCCCATAGCACACATTCTATATCAACTCAATTTAGCACGTAATTAGAATGTCTTGCTTTGTGCCCTAATGATTTTGATTGTATTATCTTACCTATAAGTTTGTCTTTTTTGCACTATTACTGGAATTACTGAAGCACAACTCTGATCATTACTTCTCCCTTGTAAAGGGAATGCAATGGAAGAGGACCATCCTTACCACGTGTCAAGCCATGTTCCAGCTGATGGCTCGTACAGTGTCATTTAATGCTCAACCACTCTATGAGCTAGGTGTTATTAATCGTCTTTTAGAGGCCATTTAACTATAAGAGTGGCCTGCCTTTACTTACTAAATTAGTCTTCACTATCTAAACCTGCCTGTCGGTGCTCCCACAATCTGCCTTTAGCTCTCCTGACTAGTTCACGTTACACTGCATTCCCCTACTTTATCCTGCAACCACTTCCAATATGTTCTCTCTATCCTGTCACTGTGCCTTTGCTTTAGATACATTTTCATCTCAGCATCTCTCTGCCTCTCCTCTTGCCTGTAAAAATTCACTCATCCACCAAAGCCTAGATCAGGGTGTCTCAACCTCAGCATTAGTGGCATTTTGGGCTAGATGATTCTTGGTTGTAGGGAGCTATCTTGTACACTGTGGGATGTTTCGCAGCATCCCTAACCTTTATACACTAGATGTTGTAGCAAACCTCCACCATCACTCCTTACCCCAGAAGTTGTGACAACCAAAATATCTCTATTGCCGATTGCCCTGGGGGACAGAAGTGCCCCTGGTTGAGAACTGCTGGCCTAGATTAAATGTTTTCTCCTAGAAATCTTATTGTTTCTTTATGTGGGAAGTAATTGGCATGAATCTCTCATTTGGCATATCGCTCTGCTCTGTATTGTAATTAGTTGTCTGTCTGACTAGATTGTGGTTGCCTTCAGGGGCAGGAACCAGGTCTTATTTATTTATCACTGTGTCTCACACAGTGCTTGGTACAGGGCCTTACACACAAAGGTGGTGAGTTAAGTTTTTTTTTGAAATTTGAATTTGAAAGCAGTGATCCTGTCTTATCACTGAGTGCCCCTTAAATTATTTCCTTAGGGCAGAGCTAGAGTCCAGGGTTGGCTGGCCAGTGGTAGTGGGGCAGGGTGCTTTGGATTTGTGAGTTCCTGGCCAGGATGGTGGCCGGCTCAGTGGTGGGATGTTTCTAGGAGAGCTAGGGTCTAGGATACAGATATGATATTGCTTAGTGTATGATGTGTGTGTCTGACCTCTGTGACCCCTTCCTTATCTTTCTACCCTATGCTGTGAATCACATACAGAATCTGGGCGGAGGTGAAATCACTGTAGTTAAAATAATAGGGAAGACTTAGGGGCACCTGGGTGGCTCAGTCGGTTAAGTGTTCGACTTTGGCTCAGGTCATGATCTCATGGTTCGTGGGTTCGAGCCCCGCATCGGGCTCTGTGCTGGCAGCTCAGCCTGGAGCCTGTTTCAGATCTGTGTCTCCCTCTCTCTCTCTCTCTCTCTCTCTCTCTCTCTCTCTCTCTGCCCCTCTCCTGCTCACACTCTGCCTTTGCCTCTCTCTCTCAAAAATAAATAAACATAAAAAAATAAATAAAATAATAGGGGAGACTTAGAGAAAAACATGTACAAAGAGGGCAGAGATGAACACAAGGAAAAAAGACACAGAATGCTGAAAGGCTATGTGACTGAGCAAAAGTACACACGGGCTTTGGAGCAAGAAAGATGAGGGTTTTAGGTGTACTTTCATCAACTGTGAGTTGCGTGACCTTGGAAAGTTTCTTAAATCTCTGTGAGCTTTCATTTTCTCATGGTCACATGGGGGCAGTAGTCTCTGCCTTGAAGGATTATAGCCAAGATGAAATGAAATCATGTGTAGAAAGTGCCCAGCCTGTGGTTTCGTTCACAGTGGTAGCACCACTGTGTCTTCTCCTCCTGCTACTGCTTCTGCCCACCTGGCCTGAGGTGGCTGCTTTACATATACTCTCTCATGGAATCTTTACAAGAAACCTGTGGGGCAGGTATTAATCTTTCCATATAACCAATAAGGAAACTGAGACTGAAATTAGCACATAGTTACCTGTTTTGGGGGTTATTGCAACTCAGATCTGCATCAGGCTGATGAAAATGTTCTTTTTAAAAAAAATTTTTTTTTTAATGTTTATTTATTTTTGAGACAGAGACAGACAGAGCATGAATTGGGGAGGGTCAGAGAGAGAGTGGGAGACACAGAATCCGAAGCAGGCTCCAGGCTCTGAGCTGTCAGCACAAAGCCTGACATGGGGCTCGAACTCATGAACCGTGAGATCATGACCTGAGCCGAAGTCGGAGGCTCAACTGACTGAACCACCCAGGCGCCCCTGATGAAAATGTTCTAAACTTGTGGTGAGGTTGCACACCTCTGAATATGCTAAAAACTCTTGAGTTGCCCACTAAATTGGTATGTAAATTATATCTAAATAAAGATGTTAAAAAAATAAAATTGTCACTACAACATTTGTTGGTGTTACGGTCACCTCCCACTTGCCTTGCTATATAGCCCAACCCATAGGAACCCCTAGGACTCTATAGAATAAACACTTTGAAAACCGTGTTGATTTCTGTCTCAGTGCCCCCCACTCCTAACTTTGACAGATATGCAGAGGTGCTTCTAAGTCTCAAGTGCCATGGTTTCTGGAAGCAGAGATCCATGGTTAGCTGATAGCTAGTTTGCTTGCTTCTGGGTAGGTATGGATGGCTTTTGAGGATACCAGACTGAAGAGCCCTGGGACATTCTCTTTGGGAGAATTCTTCCTCTTTTTCTCTCCCACCCTCCCCGCTTCCCTCCCTCCCATCCTCCCTTCTCCCTCCTCCTCCCTTCCCACCTCCTTCCTGTCCTCCCTTTTTCTTTTTTGTAGCTGTCACTTATGGGAAAGCTAAGATGGCAAGAAAGCTATGGGGAGAGCCCAGGTGGTAATTCCTTCTCACCCACATACCAGGAACCTGAATCAGATTCTTGGCACTTGCTATATGGAGCTTCAGGAGGGGACATGTCAGAGGCACTTGGCTAAATAGCCCTGGTATTATTTTTCCTGGATTCACCTTGTGCTCCAGGCCTCCCTCTGACTCCCACTGCTGCTGCCATGCTGGCCCATAGGAAGCAGACCTCTCCTCTTGGTCTCTGGACCCAATCCTGAACATAGATTTCCTGGCTTCCTCTTTGAATAACTTTGACAGCCTGGAGCTTTTGCTTTTTTTTTTTTTTTTTTTTTTTTTTTTTTTTAATGTTTACTATATGCAGCAAGTAGGGCAGAAAAGAAATAATTGCAAACAATTTTTTCAGATAACCTCAGCATAGGTTTCTGCGTATACATTTCTGTTGCCGCGGTAATTCTTCTTTGACCTGAAGGATTGTTACAGTTTGGAGGCATCTCTCTGGTTTTTTGCCTTCCAGCTTCCTGCTGGTCTCCTGGTGCAATCAACATCTTATCTCTTTCCCTGCAGAACATTCTGACCTCCTGCCCTTAATGTAGGTAAAGCACAGTCTGAAGTCTGCTCAGGCCTTTTGGACAGAACAGAGATGAGTGATACTGTGAATGACATCATTCTTCAGGTGAAACCTGGTCCTTAGGCTAAGGGAATGACCTGTCCCCCATTTTTTCTTGTAAATACTTAATTGTAGGGCGGCTGTAGCATTCACCTACCAACCCCCACTGAGTTCAAATTCTGTGGCCTTGCTCATGCATTCAGTCCAAACTCTTGTGAGTTTTTTAGAATAAAGTATGTGGACATTGACTTCTTAAAAGTCTAAGCATAAGCTTTGGCGTCTGACCTGAATTCAAATCCAAACTTTGCAGTGTAGATCTGTGAGTAATTTGGAGCCTCACTTTCCTCATCTGTAAAGTAGAGATGAAAATAAGATACTCTTTGCTATTGATAAGCCCTCAGGCTGGTGAGAGAGGCAGACATGTAAACTGGCAACAACAATAGCACGTTTTCAGGACTGTAATGGTGGTGTGCACAGGGGCTGCGGGGGGGGGGGTAGTGGTGGGAGCTGCGGTTTGCAAGAGAAATAAGGGTGAGGTCAACTAACGTGCTGGTGTAGCAGAAGATACATTGTCAGCCAGCACTCAGGGAAGGGTACCAGTTGCTACACAAGCTGAGCTACACATCAGAGGGAGTAGGCCTAGTTTGCAATCTGTCCCAGTGCCTTAGCCAGATACAGGATGAAGCAGCAGCTCCCCCAGATGGTACCGCTCATGTTTCCAGGAAAACCCAGACGGTTTGCTTTGACAGGGGAATTCGTTCTCACTACGCAGACTGTTGTTTTCCTTCCCCATTCTTTGTTGGTGAGTCGGCTTTGTCTGTTCTGGATTGCAATCCTGTTGATGACAGAGATTAGGTAGATTTGTAAGACTCCTCTGTGTGTGTGTCTATATATGTGTATGTGTCTTTATGTGCCTTTGTGGTTGTTTCTTTGTATGTGTGTGTACATCATTTTATGCCTTTTTGTATTTGTGTGTGTCTTTTTGTATTTAGACGTGTCTGTGTGTATGACAAGAAGTGGAGGGAGGGGAAGGGTGCCTGCGTGGCTCCATTGGTTAAGTGTCTGACTCTCAATTTCAGCTCAGGTCGTGATCTCACACTTCCTGAGATTGAGCCCCTTGTTGGGCTGTGCGCTGACAAGTAGGAACCTGCTTGGGACTCTCTCTCTCCACCTCTCTGTCTCTGCCCCTCCCTGACCTCTCAAAATAAATAAACAAAAAAAAAAAAAAAAAAAAAAAAAGGCAGAGGGAGGGAGGAAACCAAGCTGAGGAAATAGGACTTGAGAGAAAGCCCATAAGCCAGGTCAAAGATCAAAGAGAAGGTTAGGAACAAATGGTTAGGCAACAGTACAGTATGCGGGACCTGGAGATAAAAACAGAGTTAGAAGTACAATCGGGAACCCAAAGACACTGTTAATCTAGGCTGTAAAGTGGTAGGCAGAGTGCAGGGGTGGGTCATCTAGCAGCCAGAAATGGTCAAGCCAGCAGAGAGAGGACAGCCCTGCTGCAGGTATCAAGCTTCTGAATCTTCCTGTCCAAGGAGGAGTCAGCGGCTGGCTTGCAAGGCCGTCAGACCTAACTGGTGTTTGTGTTTGTTTATGCAGGTCTCTCCGTGCATGTCCGTGCATGTGTACCACATCCAGTGTCCTCTGTGGCAGTAGAAACAACGGGTTTTCAGTGCGATGTCTGATCCACCTGAGGACTCGTGACCCCCCATTATTTGTTCTCATGTCCTCCCCTACTGCCCCTTCTTTCTCTTTTTCTCCCTTCCTTCTCCAAGCGTATTTTGTGTCTGCTGTCTCCTGGACGCTGGAGATGCAAAGACTTTCTACCTGCAAAGAGCTCATATAACTAGTGAGGCAGAAGAACATACGTGTCCTAATAGGTGTTGTGATGAGGGATTGGTACTGCATGCTCTGGAATTTTAAGAAAAGGGAATTTAATTCATCCTAGGATTCCAGGAAATAAAACCCAGAAGAGGTAATGGCTGGGTTTAATTCTGGCAGATGAATAGGAGTTAACCTGGGACAAAGGGGAGAAAGGTATAGCAAGTGAAGGAACGTGAGTGATGTCCTTGGATCTGTGAAGTCACAGGTTCCTTTAATTCAAGCATAGAACATCACAGTGGGACAGGGAGGGAGAGGCTGGAGATGAGTTGAAGTGGAAATGGCAGGCATTAGCCAGATTCTTAACATACTGAGGAACTTGAATTTTATCCCAAAGATGATGAACTGCAAGGATTGTAAACAGAGATGGGGCTCATTCTAATTGACAGGATGTCTGGGGTGGGCTTTGCAGAGCAGGTGAAACTAGAACTTGTTTGTTTGTTTGTTTTATTTATTTATTTATTTATTTATTTATTTATTTATTTATTTATTTTAAAAGTTTATTTATTTTGAGAGAGACAGAGACAGCACAAGTGGGGAAGGAGCGGGGGGGGGGGGGGGGAGGGTGGGCACAAACAGGCTTTGTGCTGCCAGTGCAGAGCCTGAGCCCGATGTGGGGCTCAAACTCATGAAACTGCAAGATCATGACCTGAGTTGAAACCAAGAGTTAGACACTTCACCTACTGGGCCACCCAGGTACCCCTTGACCTTGATTTTTAAAGATGAACAGGGCTTACTGATGAAAAGAAGGAGAAGCAGAAAAGAGGAACTTATGAGTAAAGGCAGGAGGCAAAATATATGACAAGTTTGGGAGACATCAAGTAGGGAGGTGTTTAGACAAAAGTTTCTTTATAAGAAAGGGGCATCTTCAATGGCTGGTATGTGGCTCCAATAAGATAATGAATGTTAAGAATCCTTTGTAAACCATGATGCTGCATGAAAATGTCACTAGTGGTGTTGTTATCCAGCTTCTTCTCTTTCCCTTCCATGCCCGGCAACGCCAGGCTCTCCCAGGTGTAGGTCAGGTAGGTGTGAACAAGGCAGTGTGGCGCAGTGTGGCGCTGACTAGGTCCTCTTTCATCTCACCACCTGGCGTCTTGGGGAGGAGGAGGAGCTAAGATTAGAAGTCTCTGGGACTCAGAGGCCGGGTGCTGGAATGAGCCCTCCTGCCAAGGGATCTGGGTTCAAAGTAGTCAAACATTTATGAAGCACCTCCTATGTATAGGCGCTGTGGGGGACTGTGCCTTACATGATCTGCATTTTATAGGCTTATGGTGACATTGTGAATAAGTAGTAGAGATGGGATTATAGTCTGTATCTGTGAGATTTTTTCCTATTTCACTTCACAAGCCTTGTGATGTCTCTGGGTGGTGAGCAATCTCGCTGATTAGTGCAGGGTGGAAAACTCTGTGGGATCTAAGGTAGTGTGGGTTTGGGAGGATTGGAGAGAGAGTTTCTGGGCTCTGTGTTTGGGATTGAGCCATAGCCCCTTCCTCCACATACAACAGTGGTTCTTGCTTTCAAGGACTGACTCTCCTCTCTATATCTGTCTTACCTTGGTGCTTTCCACAGGTCTGATTAATCTCTGTGTCCTTGGATCCCAGCACAAGGAATGTCACAGAGTCATGCCCAGTAAATGGCTGGTTGGGCAAATGAATGAATAAATGCCTCATGTTTTGTTTTGTTTTTTTTTTTAAGTTTATTTACTTTGAGAGTGAGAGTGCAGTGCAAGCAAGGGAGGGGCAGAGAGAGAAGGAGAGGGAGAGAATCCCAAGTAGGCTCTGCACTGTCAGCACGGATCCGAATGTGGGGTTTGAACTCACGAACCGGGAGATCATGACCTGAGCCAAAATCAAGAGTCAGATGTTTAACCTACTGAGCCACCCAGGCGCTCCATGAATAAATGCCTCTTAATAAAGGCTTCTAGAACCCCTAATGTCTTCACTACTCCCTCTGCCTTCTCTTGTGGTACTGTGATGCCCTAATAGATTTTGTTCTTAAGGACAGTTTTGTTTTTGTTTTTGTTTTGGTATTGTTGTTTGACACATAAGCCTAAATTCTCCCTTTTACAGTTGATTAGGAGCCAGAATGTTGTTAAAGAGGAACATGAGTTTGTCTTGCTCTTTTTTTTTTTTTTTTTTAAGTTAGCTCTACACCCAGTCTGGGACTTGAACTCTTAACCCCAAGATCAAGTTGCATGCTTGACTGACTGAGCCAGCCAGGTGCCCCCATTTTACTCCTTTATATTCTCTGTTCCCAAGCCTTTCCCCCTATCCTCTCACTGCCCAAAGGTAAGTGGGATTTAAAAGGCACACATGGTGAACCCTCAACTCTTTTGTCAGGTGTTCTATTTTGGAAATGGAGTCCAGGAGGTTTTCCTGCTATTAAGTGCTTGGCTGGATGCATGTCTGAGAATCTTGGAAAGCCATGCCTAGGGATAGCAGTATGGAGAAGAGACTGAGAGAGGAATCAAAGTTGATTCTTCTTTATGGGAATTGTAAGGGAGAGAGAGTTCCTTAATACCTGAAGCTGTAATAGAGGGAGTAGGTGCTAGTCCAGGGATCAGCAAACTATGACCCCTTTCCTGTTTTTTGTACAGTCTATAAACTAACAATAGCTTTTACATTTTTAAATAGTTGGGGGGAAATCCAAAGAAGAGTTTTGTGACATGTGAAATTTACATAAATTCAAATTTCAGTGTCCATAAATATAAAGTTTTATTGGTTCAGAGCTACTCTTACTCATTTACATATTGTCTATGACTATTTTCACTCAAGAACAGAGTTGAGCAGTTGTAACAGAGACCGTATGGTCTATGAAGTCTAAAATATTTACTGCCTGGTTCTTTACAGAAAAAAAATTGCCTGGTCTCTGGTTTAACCCATCAAGTTTTTAAAAACAGATTTATTAACATATAATGCATATACCGTATAATTTACCCATTTAAAGCATACAATTCAATGGTTATGAGTATATTCATAGATATGTGCAGCCATTGCCACAGTCAATTTCAGAAACTTTTCATCACCTCAAAGAGAAACCTTCATATACTTTGGCTATTGTTCCCCTATCTTCCTATTCCTCACAGCCCTAAGCAACTACTAATCAACTTTATGTATTCATATATTTGCCTATACTGGACATTTCCTACAAATGGAATCACATAATATGTGGTCCTTTGTGACTGGCTTATTTCATTCACCTAGTGTAAGGTTTTCAAGGTTCATCCATGTTGTAGTACATGTCAGAACTCTATTCCTTTTTATGGCTGAATAATATTCTATTGTATAGGCACACTACATTTTGCTTTTTCCCTCATCAGATGATGGACATTTATTATGCTTTTACCTTTTGGTTGTTATGAAAAATGCTGCTATCAATATGTACAAGTTTTTGTGGGCACGGGTTTTTATTTCTCTTGGGTATATACCTAGGAGTGTAATTACTGGGTCATATGGTAACTTTGTGTTTACCTGTCTGAGGAACTGCCAGACTGTTTTCCAAGGTGGCTGAACCATTTTACATTCATGCCAACAATGTGTGAGCATTTCGATTTCCCCATATCCTTACTGGCACTTGTTATTGGCTATTTTTTAATTACAGCCATCCTTGTGGATGTGAAATAATATTTCATTACGGTTTTGGTTTGCATGACTAATGATGTCAAATATCTTTTCAAGTGGTTATTGACCATTTGTATATCTTCTTTGGATAAATGTTTTATTCCTGTCCTTTGGCCATTTTTTAATTGGGCTGTTTGTCTTTTTACTATTGAGTTGTTAAAGTTCTTATATCCTAGATATATACAAGTCTCTTATCAGATACATCATTTGCAATATTTTCTCCCAGTCTGGAGGTTGACCTTTCGCTTTCTTTTTTTAAAAAAAAATGTTAATGTTTGTTTATTTTTTGAGAGAGAGCACGCGCGCATGAGTGGGGAAGGGGCAGAGAGAGAGGGAGACACAGAATCCGAAGCGGGCTCCAGGCTCCGAGCTGTCGAGCTGTCCGCACAGAGCCCAACGTGGGGCTCGAACTCACCGACCTCGAGATCATGACCTGAGCATGCTCAACCAGCTGAGCCACCCAGGGGCCCCTACGTTTCACTTTCTTGATGATGATCTCTGAAGCACAGATGTTTTTCATTTTGATGATGTCCAGTTTATTTGTTTATATTTGTCAATGCTCAGGCTTTTGATGTCCTAAGAATCCATTGTCAGATCCAACATCATATTTTTCCTTGTATTTTCTTCTAAGAATTTTAAAGGCATATGAAGTTTAACATGCCCCAAACTGGATTCTAAGTATCACCTCATCTAAAACCTACTCTACCCGCAGCCTTCCTCATTTCAGTTGAAGGCAACTCCATTGTTTCAGTTGCCTGGGCCAAAAATTATCCAGCCATAATTTCTTTGACTACTTTTTTTCCTGCTCCTTTCTCCTTATTGTCTCCTTTTGATTTCCCCATTATGCATATGAGTTTAATGGTGTACCACGTTTCTCTGAGATGGTTTGTTTTTCTTCATTCTTTTTTCTCTTTGTTTTTTGGATTATATAATCTCTTTCAATCTCTCTTCAAATTTGCCAATTCTGTCTTTTGCTGGTTCAGATCTCCTGTTGAGCCCCCTCTCCTGAAATTTTCATTTTAGTTATTGTACTTTTCAACTTCACAACATCCATTTGGTTCTCTTTTGTAGTTTATATTTATTGATATTCTTTATTTGGTGTAATGTCATCACACATTCCTTTAGTATTTGAACATGTTTATAATGGCTTCTTTGAAGACTTTTTCTGCTAAATCTGAAATTTGGTTGCTCTCACAGTTTTCTTTGCTTGTGTTTTTTTCTGGTGTCATACTTGCCTATTACTGTGTATGTCTCATATATTTTTGTTGGAAACTGGATGTTTCTGTGATATATTGTAGCGACTCTGGGTATTGGTCCAACCCCCTCTGGGCCTTGTCATTATTTGCTTGTTTATTTGTTTGGTGGCTGGCAAGATCATTTTAGTGGTCCATTACCACCCTCACTCCCTACTCCCCTATACTGTGTGAAGCCTCTCATGTTGCTCCTCAGAGCTTTAGGTATGGCCATGGTCACCTTTGGATGACAGTGGTTTGGGCACGGCTCTCATTGACTGTGTCTTTTTCTGGCCACATTCAGGTGTTAAGTTCCATTAGTTGTCATCTGATTACTCTGTTGTTTTCAGCAATGCTCTGGGCATAAATTTGCTCTGATCCAATCATATTGGGACTCCTCTGAAAGGATAGTTCCTGAGATAAGTGTTTGAGATTTGTTCTTACCCTAGGAGGGCTCTTCCTAGCCCTCTCCCCAGTTCCCACCAGCAAATTCTCCAGCCTACAGTTAGCTTCTATCTCTAATCATCCACCAATCTCCTTTCAAATGCCTTTTTACCACAGCTTTCACTGTGTTTGAGAATGCTCTAGGTCTTGAACTCCTTCACATTCTGTTGCAAACAAAATAATTTCCTTTGGGAAGAGGTTTGAAACTCTGTGTAAGCCTGCTCCCCACCCAGGCAAAATCTCTGAGCCATGATTCTAGAACTGGAGGTGGGGATAATGATGTGCTTCTCTTTGAGTGATACATCGACTTTAGGAGCTGAGCACTCAGCGGAGGTGTGGCAGTAGCTTCAGGCTGGCTTGGCTTGCCTCTCCCAGAGGATAATTGCTGTCTTATAAGCCAGGGCCCCAGCATCCTCAGTGACTCTGCATCCAAGGTGAAGTCCCTGCTTCATGAGTGGGCCTGGGTGGAAGAAGGGGGGCCCACTTCTTAGTTGGACTCACCTAGAACATAGCCTTAACAACAGGTAACTGGAGACAGGATGAAATATGCTGATATCCTGCCTTCTGTCAGGCAGATAGCCTTCCAGTCAGGAGCCTGGGGAACAGAGAACCCTGTTCTTGGCTGCTCTAGTCTGGAGTGGAGTTCCTGTTTTACCAATTTGGAAGTGGGGAGGGAGAGAGGGAGCAGGTGTTAATTCAGGTACTATAGACTCTCACAGTTCTTACTGAGTTTTAGTAGATGTTCTTGAGCAAATGTTTCTTCATTTGCTGTATGCTCTTAGGACTATTCCCAGAGACTTTAAACAGTGCTTTAAAAAAATAATTTTCGGGGCGCCTGGGTGGCGCAGTCGGTTAAGCCTCCGACTTCAGCCAGGTCACGATCTCGCGGTCCGTGAGTTCGAGCCCCGCATCAGGCTCTGGGCTGATGGCTCAGAGCCTGGAGCCTGTTTCCGATTCTGTGTCTCCCTCTCTCTCTGCCCCTCCCCCGTTCATGCTCTGTCTCTCTCTGTCCCAAAAATAAATAAACGTTGAAAAAAAAAAAATTTAAAAAAAAAAAATAATTTTCACTGTTTCACTGGAGAGTGGGTCCATGGAGCTTCTCACACTGTCAAGCCAGAAGTCCCCTCTAATTCATCAATTTTCAAAAACATGCATACCCATAATGTATTCTGTCTGGGCTGTGTATTCATTCTCTGAAAATATGGCAGTATTGACCTCAATTAAGAAGATGATCCTCTTTCTCTGGGGAAATATTTTTAAATTAGTGACCTATTTCTGTCCTCCTTTCATAAGACAAAGATTCCCCAGCGAGTAGTTCTTGGCTAGCTTGTATACTTTGGTCCCAAAAGTCTCCCAGTCTTTGCCATTCTGGCCAGGTACCTAGAAGGCTACAACTTGAGATGCTACCTTTAGGATTTGATCTATGTCATGTGCCCAGTGCCATGGTCTGAGGACATCAAGGATGATGATTCCATGACAAGGACTCAAACTGAGAGGGATTCTCTGTACCTGCATATGTGTTGGGTGCTGGGTGCTGGGTGCTGGATATATAGGAGTAAAAGGAAAAGCATCGTTGCTGCCTTGAAAGAAGTTCCTCTTGTGGTAGATGTAGGTAAGAATATGTCAACAGATGAGAATACTACAGTGGGATGAGTGAATGCTGTGATGGAGTCACAGAAGAGGCAGGCCTGTTAGTTATATCCACACGTAAAGTTGCTGACATGTAATTTGGGTCTGGAGAGATGACTGGAACAACTGGGAGAAGAAGGAGAGTGTTTAGGTAAGGAAATAGCATATGCAAAGACGTTAGACTGGTGAAGAGCCTGGTAACTTTCAGAGAATTTTGAGTAATTTGTTATCACTGGAGATGGCAGGAAGTGGCAGTTGATGTGGCAAAGAAGGCAGGTGGGTCTTGCATATCGTTGTGAAATTTTAATTTTAATTGGAGTTAATGCTTTCAAAATAAGAATCATAGAGTAGGACAGAAAAGACCTTCAAGGTCAGTCGATTACAAGTGCTGCGTCTCAGTTATCTCTATTGCTGATCTCTTGGCACATGGCCTTTATATAGCAAGCACTTAGGAAATATCTATCTTTTACCTCCTTCTGGGATGTCCATTACAAGTGAGAGATCAGCATCACTGTAATAGTGGGCTCCGCGGTTGCACATTCTTAGTATCTTTATATTCCTTTTACAATATGTTAAATATATTCATATTTAAGAGAGAGTTTCATTCACACATAGAAGAGCATATTTTGTGCCAGGCACTGTTCTGAGTTTGATATGTGAATTAATTCATTTGTAATACCCTCAACATGAGGGTATTATGAAGTTTTGTACTACTGTTACCCCTATTTTACAAATGATGTGCATGATACACTCAAAGTGATAGAACTGGGATTCAAAACCCAGGCAACCTGGCTCTAGAATAAAGCTCTGAACCATCATCCTACACTGAATCCAAGCCAATGTAAGTAACCCCCTGGCCCCTAGCTGAATATCTGTATTTTAGATTGGCTGACAATTTGGGGACCTTTTTCTTTCTTTTGTGTAGGGGACAAAAGACACATTGACTAGTTATGGTAAGCTAAGCACCCTGCTGGGTGTTGTAGGGTGAGAGACATTTATTCACTTATTTTTTTTTTAAGTTTTTATTTTATTTTTTAAAGTTTATTTATTTATTTTGAGAGAGATGGAGACAGTGCAAGTGGGGGAGGGCAGAGAGAGAGTGAGAGACAGAAACGCAAGCAAGATCCACACTGCTAGCTGTGGAGCCCAGCATAGGGCTTGAACCCACAAACCACGAGATCATGACCTGAGCCAAAACCGAGATTCGGACACTTGATCGACTGCGCCACTCAGGTGCCCCTAAAGATTTTGTTATGTTATGTTATGTTATGTTATGTTATTTATAAATATTTACTTTTGAGAGAGAAAGAAGACAGAGCATGAGTTGGGGAGGGGCAGAGAGAGAAGGAGACACAGGATCTGAAGCAGGCTGCAGGCTCTGAGCTGTGAGCACACAGCCTGATGTGGGGCTCGAACCCATGAACCGAGATCATGACCTGAGCTGAAGTCTGCCGCTTAACTGACTAAGCCACCTAGGTGCCCCAAGATTTTATTTTTAAGTAATCTCTACACCCAGTGTCAGGCTCAAACTCACAACCCCGAGACCAAGAGTCTCATGCTCCTCTGACTGAGCCAGCCAGATGCTCCTCATTCAGTTATTTAATAGCCACATACCCTGCTGTGTGCCAGGCCCCATGCTTGGAGGTGGGCTTATGAAGCTAAATTAATTATTTGTTTAGGTGTTCCAGAGAATGTGTAAGACATTGGTTAGAGATAAATGACAAATAAAACATAGTTTCTATATTTGAGTTGCTTAGGGACAGCAAGGAGGAGGGTAATTAAATAGTAATTATAGTGTAATGGGATAAGTACTGCCATAGATATATACCCTGAGAACTAAGAGAACAAAGAGAGTAGGGCAATTAACTTGCTTGGGTGAGGTCTGGAAAACTTCACAGAGGCAGTGGCTTTTTCTTTAGCAGATAAAGACAGGGAGAAAATATTTTAAATGGAGCACCTTGTGTAAAGGCTTAGAGTTATACTGAGCATGGTTTGTTTAAGGAGCCTGTAGTAGCTGGATGTATCTAGAGCAAATGTTAGCAAACATTTTCTATAAAGGGCCACACAGTCAATATTTTAGGCTTTGTTGGCCATACAGTCTCTGTCACAGCAACTCAGCTCTGCCTTTGTAACATGAAAACAGCTATAGGCAGTACATAAATAAATGACTGTAGCTATATTTCAGTAAAGCTTTATTTATTAAAAGAAGCAGCAAGCTGGATTGGTCCATGGCCATAGTTTCTTGACTCCTTGTCTGAAGTGTAGGTGCCTGGTAGGGAGGGAAGATGGCCAGGAGGCTGCCTGGGAAGCTAGTCTATGACTAGATTGTAAAAAGCCTTGAATGTGAGGCCAAGAAGCTGGGGCTTTATTCTGTAGGTAATGGGGAGCCATGAAATTTTAAGTAGTTTTTAAGTTAAAATTTTAAGTAGTTTTAAAGTTGGTATACTTTATGGATTTGTACTTTACAAAGGTCATTCTGGTGACTAATATGGTGGATGGAGTGGCAGAAGTGAGACTAGATGTACAAAGGTGAGTGAGAAGTGACTCTCATCTCCCTGCCCTTGGCAATAGCTTCTGATCTCACTGGGGACAGATACTTCATCTATGAGACATCCAAGTCCCAGCACTTTGTACAAATGGCATTTAGAGCTATTGTAGCTAAAATGTGGGTCCTTGGTGGACATTGAAGAGATGAACGAGAGTTGGGAAGCATCTTAGATCTGGGGCATGTGTCTTGAGGGTTCTAAATATTGCGTGTGGGGAACGGTGAGTGAGAGTGGAGGTGGTGAGGTTTGGTCTGGGAGATGTGGAAGGTGAACAGTCGGAAATGAAGTTGGAAATGGGAGGAAGGAGTAATTGGTTCTAAGGAAATACCCAGGAGACCTGCCTGGACCCCTGTGCCCAGAGATGCACTGCTCTGCTTCTAGCTTTACATCAGTGACTTCTGCTCACTGATGAAGCTGGCTGGGCCTGTTTTGTTGGGAATTCTACAGAGATGTTTCCCCTCCTGTCCACTCTCACCCACATCTCTTTACTCCTGCTTCACTTGGGGTGGGGATGGGGTTGCATTCTTTGTGCCACCGCCAAAGAGATCACTTTTCTGAGCTCAGAGCTAAATATACTTAGTGACAGCTGCTCCCTGCTCTTCAGATTGCTCCTGAGCTGTAGCTCTGGCCAATGCTGCATCCCCATGCTAAGGCAAGACTTGTAGGGAGCCTTCTTAGGCCTTTCTGAGAGAAGAGCTGCTTGTTCTGAGTCAGAAATAGTAAATCTTTGTTGTGGGAATCAAAAGTTGCCTCTGGGTTTGGTTTTGTTTTTGCTTTTCATTGCTCTTAAACTTCCTTTTAAACCAGACTTCAGCTATTAGTTGGCTGTGGGGTGGTGTGCAGAGTAATCTGTGGCAGTGCCTACCCCAACTGCGGTGGGCATTGGAGTTTTAGTTCAGTACAGCATTCTTGCTTGCTATGTTTATGGCTGGATAACTGGGACCTTCATCAAAGCATAGATGGTTTGGCAGGGGGATAGACACATAATAACACTGGTAAGGGTATACACAGCACAGAAGCATCACCTTTGACGAAGAAGCTTTTTCTCTTACTTTCCGTATCCTTATCTCACCCTCCTGCCAATAACAATAACATTTGAGTTGTGCTCTACAATTTACAGAGAGTGCTTTTGTGTGCATCAGGAATCACAAGCTCTCTGCTCTCACGCTAGAGAGTACTTGCCTCTTCAGAAGGAGGCAGCTGATGCTCAGCTCTCGCACATTGTTGCCAGGTCAGTGTGCAAACCCATGAGTGGTGCCCTGGCGGTGGGGGTTGAGGCCCTCATGACCTCCCTCAGCACCAACTCCCCCATCTCCACGCTGCCCCAAATGACAACACACACATAATGTCCTTTGATGTGGACAGTTGATTTTTTCTTAGCTTTAAGTAAAATGTGAATAAAAACATCTTCATAAAATGTTGCATTTTGAAGTTAATTTGTAATGGACAACCTACATAAAAATGATGTGCTTGCCATGTGGACACCAGTTTATGACAGGTCCCTAAGCCACTTTTTCTCTTCCAGTCAAATTGCAGTCCTTAAGCCCTTAAAATCTAGGAACTCAGGTGTTTCTAGATCTTTAGATTTTTTTTTTTTTAAGGTAGACTGAAAAGCTGAACTTTCTTGGTGTGAAATTTAGTTTTTAAATATGGGTTCAGTTTAGAAGATACTCTGTGGGCCACTGAAAGACAGGTGCAAAGGCAGCTTATGGACTTCTGCAAGCATGTCTCATTTACAACTTGTCACACTCAGATGAGAGGGAGGCCTAGTCCTCACTTGTTCTGAGCGGGAAACAGGCTCAAACAGGCGAAATACCTTGCCCGAAAGTCACACAGGAAGTAAGGGGTCTGTTTCTTTTTTTTTTTTTTTTTTTTTTTTTTTTAAATTTTTTTTTTTTTCAACGCTTATTTATTTTGGGGACAGAGAGAGACAGAGCATGAACGGGGGAGGGGCAGAGAGAGAGGGAGACACAGAATCGGAAACAGGCTCCAGGCTCTGAGCCATCAGCCCAGAGCCCGACGCGGGGCTCGAACTCCCGGACCGCGAGATCGTGACCTGGCTGAAGTCGGACGCTTAACCGACTGCGCCACCCAGGCGCCCCAAGGGGTCTGTTTCTATAGGTTGTGAACTCTTCCTCTTTTTAGTATACTGCCTTAGCTACTCTTTTCTGCTTGTTTTAGAGAGTGTGCGTGAGAGTGGGAAAGGGGCAGAGGGAGAGAGAGAAAGAGAGAGAGAGAGAGAGAGAGAGAGAGATTGAGAATCTTAAGCAGGCTCCAAGCTCAACGTGGAGCCTGACGCTGGGCTCAATCCCATGACCGTGGGATCATGGCCTGAGCCAAAGTAAGGAGTCAGAAGCTCAACTGACTGAGCCGTGCAGGCGCCCCTTCCTACTCTTGAGGCCTGATTGTTCCACTCAGCATCAGGCCCTTCCTTCAGGCAGAACTTCTGTCAGCGCATAGTCCTCATTTGGCACCTCTTCTTGCTGGTCTTGTTTTCCAACCCCATTCCTTCTTTGCTTGGTTTGTGGCACGAATAGAGCCTGTACATGAGCCCTGTATGTGCAGCTCCCCCTTACACTTTCTTCCCATGAGCTTCTCTGTTCTCCATATACCTCAGTGATCAGACTTGGCTATAAAAAGCAGTCTATTTCTCATTGGTTCCCAATAAGCAGCTGGTATGTGTCATCCGGTGGTTTCCTAGAGTTAGCTGGGAATGGCAGAAAATCCCCTTCTTTGGATATTTTAGCATTTCTACTCCTGAGGCATGCACATGATGTGTGTTTCTGTAGTCTTAGATTAAGAGGATCTGGCTTAGAACCTTGGAGGACCAACACAGGGTATAGCTGTATCTGTAATCTGAGGATTACAGATTTGATTTCTTTAAAATATGTGCGAAACTTGACAACTTTTCATTATACCCACATTACTACCTCGTTTCAAGTTAGGTTTTTGCAGTAGCCACCTGACTGGTTTCCCTGCCCTTGCCTTCCTATAGTCTGCTCTCTAGCACAGCATTTGGAGCAATCCTTTAAGAGATGCACATGTGATCATGTCACATCTCTGTTCAAAGTCCCCTAACAGCTTCCTTCTCAGAGTTGAAATCCAAGCCCATATAATGGCCTACAAGGGTGTTTATGATCTGGACCCCTGATTTCTTCCCTGGATTTGTCTATCACTAGTCACCACCTCTCTCATTTCTCTCAGCCACACTGGCCTCCTCACTGTTCCTTGAACAAGCCGAGCATGTTCTTGCTTCAGGGCCTTTGCATTTGCCATTCCTATTCTTGAGATACTCTTGTCCCGGTTATTCTACTTGCCTTTCTCCAACATCTCCTTCAGGTACATGTACCTCCTTAATGAAACCTTCCTTGACTCCTCTAAAATGACAAGCCACCAATACCAGTACTCTTGGCATTCCATATTCCTCTTTCCTGCTTTCTCTCACCCAAAGAGGATATTAGCTCAGTGAGGATAAAGATCTGTATCTGTTTTGTTTACTACTCACTGAATTTCTTGTGTCTGGAACTATGCCTGGTACTTAGAAATCTTATGTTTGTTGACTAAGTGAATTAATGAATTTCTGTCCCCAGACTGGCTGTCTGACTACTTGTGACTGTGTCCCCCCTGAGATGTCCCAGTGTCTGTTGTTTAAGGCCTAGTGATCTCATCACTTAGGCCTCCAGTGAGAGAAGCCTCTTAATAAGTTAATAGAATTGTTCTAAAATTAATTTTGAAAAATAAACAGCTGAGATTGACAAGAAATATTCTGAAACATAAGAGCCATGGGAAACAGGGGGTCCAGGCATTAGAAATTACTATTAAAGTACAAAATAAAACAAAAAGTATAATAAGATAGTCAAGGGCTAGCACAAAAATAGAAATATGATTGAGGTGCCTGAGTGACTCAGTCGGTTAAGTGTCTGACTGCAGCTCAGGTCATGATCTCATAGTTGGCGGGTTTGAGACCCGAGTTGGGCTCTGCACAGACAGCTCAGAACCTAGAGCCTGCTTTGGATTCTGTGTCTCCTGTCTCTCTCTCTGCCCCTCCCACACCTGTGTTCTCTCTATCTCTCAAAAATAAAATAAATAGACTGAAAAAAACTAGTTAAAAAAAAGAAATATCATTTAGTGCAGAAGAATGCAGAGCCTAGAAATATACTCAACTATATATAAGGACTTAATTATTACTAAATAGCATTTTTAAAAATGAATAAAAGATAATTTATTGAATGGGGTTGGGATAACAGCGTGGCAACTTGGGGAAAATTGTTAAAATTCACAATTTACAGCATATAATGAATCAAAGGTCAGGTGCCTTAAAAGGCTGACTATTAAAAAATCATAAAAAATACTTTAATCAGTTTAGTTTTTCTAAGAATCAACAAAATCTTTTTGCTCTGGGCTTTTCACCATGTCACTTGCATAATCCTTATTAAAAAATAAATTGTCTCACCAATTACAAATAAGAGGTTGGGGGAGCTGGAGAGCCTAACCCTTGTTGTCAACTGAATTTAGATGAGGCTGGAGGGCACGAAGGGCTGTCTAGCCTGTGCATGTGAGCACTGCCTTTACCTCCTTATCTCACGAGACGTCTTGACTTCCTAACACCACTCCAGCCTCTGTGGGAGTGTAGCCAGGCCACACCCAAACCACAGGTAGAAGAATGGGTTAGAGCTGCGCCACAATAGGTGGCCATTAGCCACATGTGGTCATTTAGCTCTACGTTAATTTTTTTTTTTTTAAATCTCAGGGTTTGTGTGTGTGTGTGTGTGTGTGTGTGTGTGTGTGTGTTTGTCACACTAGCCACATTATGAGTGCCCAGTGGCCACATGTGCCTAGTGGGGACTGTTTGGACAGGACAGATATTGAACATTTCCATTATTGCATAAAGTTGTATTAGACGGTGCCATGTTATAGTTGTAGACACTCTCAAGTTCCTTGTGCCCAGCAGGCTATATTCTGACTCAGTTGAGAGTGCACCAGTGTGGACTTGCTTCAAACTTCTCTCCTGAGTCATTAAGACTTAGATGTCTTAATATCCCCAAAACCCAGGGGGAGGAAATCACCTCTTGATTATGGGTCTAGGTAATCTGTCAGTCGTCTGTTTGTTTAGATAGTAACATTTACTGATGTTACGCTGGGTCAGACCCTTTCCTAGACACAAAGGGTGAGAAAAGAAGGATAAGAGACATTTCCTGAAAATCCTACTAAACTATGTTTTAAAAACATAGTGATCAAAATTGCATATTTCTTTGATGTTTGAGGCTCTAGGGAAAACCGGGATCAAGTGTTCAATCTTGTACATACTAATGAGGTTAAGAATCTGGCTGAATGAGTATCTGTGAAGTTAATTACCAGTTAAATTTCTAAAAGCTTTGATTTGTTTGGCTTTTCTTCTTTCTTATAAGGGTGTATATTATGAAAAGAAATACCAGTAATTTAAAGGACAGCGTATATAGTACTGGGGGAAAATTTGGACTGTAAAGTCAGATATCTTGGGTTGGAATACAAATTCATCACTTGAGCAAATGTTTGAGTTACCTAATGCTGTATAACAAACTTCCCCAAAACTCGGTGGCTTCAAACAGCAACATTTATTTTGTTATTTATCTGCAATCTGGGCATCGCTCAGTAGGGACAGCTCATCTGTGTCCACTTGGCATCAGATGCAGTGACTCAAAAACTGGGGGCTGGAATCACCTGAAGTCTCAGTCACTTGTCTGAGTCCTGGGCTGGGGAGACAAACAGCTGGGCTGCTCAGATATCTGTCTATATTTCTATGTAGTCTTTCCATATGTTCTCTCCATAATGGTGGCTTTGGGGGTAGCCAGGCTTCATGTATGTTAGCTCAGAGCTCTCAAGGCATGTGTCCCAAAATGGAGAAGGCCAGGTGAAATCTGTATTGCCTTTTTTTTTTTTTTTTTTTTTTTTAAATTTTTTTTTCAACGTTTATTTATTTTTGGGACAGACAGAGACAGAGCATGAGCAGGGGAGGGGCAGAGAGAGAGGGAGACACAGAATCGGAAACAGGCTTCAGGCTCCGAGCCATCAGCCCAGAGCCTGACGCGGGGCTCGAACTCACGGACCGCGAGATCGTGACCTGGCTGAAGTCGGACGCTTAACCGACTGCGCCACCCAGGCGCCCCTGTATTGCCTTTTCTAACCTACCCTTGGAAGCCACTCGACATCACTGCTGCCATATTCTGTTTGTTAGAAGATGAGTCATAAATGTCAGCCTATATTCCAGGGGAGGGGAATTCTCCTTTTGTGGGAGGATTATCATAGAATTGTGGACATATTTTAAAACCATCATAGCAAGTAATTAAACCTCTCTAAATTTAATGTGATTTGGGGGTAAGTTGCATTATCTTAGCGTAGTTCTGTTCTCGTTTGTAAAATAGGTGTGATAATTCATTGGTTGTGGGGGTTAGATGAGAAAATATTGTAGAAGTTCTTGGAATATTGCTTAGTATATAAACAGGTGATCAAAAAATTGTTAATTCTTTTTCCCTATCCTTCTTCCTTTTTCTAGTGTATTGAATTCCAGTTAACTATCATCTATTATCTTTCCATAATTAAAAAAATACGAGGAAGAAATTGCTTATTCTTTTTTTTTTTTTTCAAGTGAAACATACAACAAAGAAGAAGAGGTAGTCTAGTTGGCAGCTAGGACATATGCACATGAAGGACATAAGAGTGATGTGGTACACTTATACATTGGGTGGATGGAATGTGCTATGGAAAGTTAGATGGCCTGTGTGGAGATCTCGGTGGGCTGACCCTAGGTATCCCTTGTGACTTGTGTGCTTTTTCCTTGCAGTTCCTGAGGGAAGACCTCAATTACCATGATCCGACAGTGAAACACAGCACCTTCCATGGTGAGGATAAGCTCATCAGTGTGGAGGACCTGTGGAAGGCATGGAAGTCTTCAGAAGGTAATAGGCAGCTTGGTTATCGATCCTAGTTGCTGGAAGGTTTAGAGAAGACAGAAGAAGATGGGCAGCAACTTGGCCTTAAAAGTACATGAGTATAAAATGCTTTGTAAAGAGCAAATTATTAAAATGGTTCTACATACAGTCACTGAATAAGACTGAATCTAGTCACCATGTTGGGAAAGGGGGAAGATGCTTCAAATAGAGTTGGAGCTGCTCTTCATTAGAATTCTAAATGGTTCTATCCTATCCCCACCCGTCTCCTTCCTACCTACCACAGTCTCTGCTGCTTCTCCAGAGTAGGGAGCTTACTGGCCTTTTGAGGCAGCCCCTTCCTTCTATCAGTCTCTACTTGGTCTCAGCTCTGCTGAGTCCTAGATGATTCAAAGATTGGGTGGAAGTAAGATGGAATCTCCCCTGCGTCTTTTCTTTTCCAGGTTAAATAGCCAGGTTCTTTGAAGAAAACATGTTTTCTCAGCCTCTTCCTCCTCTTGGTCTCCTGCCTGTGAACATTTCTGTTAATATCTTTCTTAGATCATAGTTCTTAGAGTCAGACACAGACCCGCAGGAATGGTTTGACCAGCACAGAGTTGAACAGGATCGCCAGCTTCTTAGTTCTGGACTCTGCACGTCAGCTAATGCAGTCTGATTTGATACTGGAGCCTTCAGCACTCACATCACTCTGCTAACTCATGTTGAACTTATTAAATAAAAACTTTAGTTATTTTTCATGTATAAAATTGTTAAACCAGGACTACCATTTTTTTTCCTGAAACATTTGCTTCAGAGCTGTGAGTGAAAGAGCATATCTAATAGTGTGAAGCTTGACAAGGAAGGGAAAAACAGGGTTTTTGCGTCCTCTCCATCTCTATCTGTGGCTAGAGTGTCCTTTGATACTAACAGGATTGAAAGCGGTCTCTTTGCAGGGTCTCATAAGATAGGTCTTGATGCTAAGAAGGGTTAAACATAAGTGACCATCAGGGCCCTTCCTTTGCAGATGAGGAGACTTAGGCCTAGATTTATAAAGTTACTTGTTCATTGTCATGCATTTAGTACATTGTAAAGCTAGGACTCAGACCTGGACCTTCTGCTCACTGGATCAAGGCTTTTCCATGCCATCTGGGTTGAAAGCGCTGGTCTGGTGGTAGAGAGAAACCAGTTTGGGTAGGAATAAGGCAGTTTTTATTTTTGTTTTTTATTTTTTTTTTTTATTATTTTTTTTTATTATTATTATTTTTTTCTTTCAACGTTTATTTTTGGGACAGAGAGAGACAGAGCATGAACGGGGGAGGGGCAGAGAGAGAGGGAGACACAGAATCGGAAACAGGCTCCAGCCTCTGAGCCATCAGCCCAGAGCCCGACGCGGGGCTCGAACTCACGGACCGCGAGATCGTGACCTGGCTGAAGTCGGACGTTTAACCGACTGCGCCACCCAGGCGCCCCTATTTTTGTTTTAATCTTACCTAGGATTATAGAATTTTAGATCTGGAAGGGATTATCTATAAGGTAGGTTGAGAACATTAAATTTAAAACAAGAAGACCTGGGGGTGCCTGGGTGGCTCAGTCAGTTAAGCTTCCGACTCTTGGTTTCAGCTCAGGTCATAATCTCACAGCTTCGTGGGTTAGAGCCCCACATCGGGCTATGCTCGGACAGTGTGGAATCTGCTTGGGATTTTCTCTCTCTCCCTCTCTCTTTGCCTCTACACCACTTGAGCTGACTCTGTCTCTCTCAAGATAAATAAATAAACTTAAAAAAAAAAAAAAAAGCAAGAAGACCTGGATTCTAGTCCTATTTCTGGCACGGACAGGCTGATACCTCTTATTAACTCTGTGTTTTTATCAATCTAGAAGAAGCTTAAGTTAGCTTTACAGACGGCTTTCTGGAAATCTTTAAAAGCTGAGTTCCTTGTGGGGGCTTTGTTTAATAGCTCCTGAGCAACTCAGGCTGTTTACTGATGAGAAATCAAGCAGTGAAGTGATCTTTGGAATTATACTGGCACTGCCAGGAAAAATCTTCTACTAGTACTGTTTAATTTTAGTTTTCTTCTTTTTCTGTAACAACATAAGGACATGGCGCCTGGGTTTTAAGAGTGGGTTTCATAAGTGGGAACTTGGAATGAAAGATGGCAGGGAGAGCATTCCTGGCCTTCTCAAAGCTCATACACAAGTAGCTGGGAAGGGAAAGTGACCAAGAGAGGGCAGAAACAGGAGTAAATCATAATACTAAAAAGTAGCCAAGACAGTTTTCTGGTAAGAACTTTATTCCTGGACTCAGCAACTATTTGGAACACTTCCAAGCGTGTTCTAAATGACAGGAAGATGGAAGACAATGGAATGAGTTTTGAGGAGTTGGTCCCCATTACTGATGAGCAAGGGATATTCCAGTGCACTGTGATGTAGCTCACAGCTAAGCTGAGAAGTGACATGTATGTATCATTTTAGGGTTTTCTCACTATGTGTCATGCCTGGTGGTTTGACAAGCTAAAAGTAAGAATCTTCATGGGTACTGTTCCTCCCAACAATTTGCTTCATTATTTAGAGCAAGGCCCCTAATCTCTGGAGTGATGATTTCCAGAGCTACAAAAAGCATGTAATACTCTGGCAGTCGCTCAAAGTGGCTGGTCTGAGTTTTGCTAGATGATATAGATATCAGCAGTGTTCATTTGTGTTCAGAACATTAGCTGACTAATGTCAGTACCATCTATGTGATTAGTTGTTAACATTTTCTGACTGATACTGAGAGCCAGTCTTTCCTTCGTGTTGTTTAGATTTTAACAGAAAAGCCTGATAATTGCTACATTAGCCAGTTCTGGACTTCAATAATAAAAACAGCAACAACGAAGAAACTACTCTGATATTTACATGATATTTGATGTGTGCTAGCCACTGTTCTGAATGATTTATATATGTTAATTCATTTCTCACGAAAACCCTTTGAAGTATAAATACTATGATGGTCTGCATTTACAGATGAGGAAAATGAGGCAGAGAGTGTTTGATGAAATAATGTAATGCACTTCTTTCTAACCAGAGTTAGTACAGACTTCACAAATTAAGAGCGTAGTCCTCAGTAAGACTGCTCTCACTTTAGACACCAACCAGCCATAAACCCTGGGTGTTCCCAGCCACCTCTGCTCTGACCGACTGGCTACAAATCACAGTTCCCACTATCCCCTCAGGTTTGGTAATTTACTGCATGACTCACAGAACTCAGGAAAGTGCTGTACTTCTGATTACAATTTTATTAGAATGGATAAAAGTTAGGACCAGCCAAAAGAAGAGACCAATAGGGTGAGGTCTGGGAGGGTCCTGAATTTGGGACTTCTGTGTCTTCTGCCCCTGGAATCAGGACATATCACCCTCCCTAGCACATTAATCATGGATGTGTTTGCTAACCAGAAAGTTCATCTGAGCCTCAGGATCCAGAGGTTTTATTGAGGTCCGATTACATGGGCATGATTGATTGAATCACTGGCTGCATGACGGCTCTTCATCTCGAGCCCCCCTGTTCCTTTCTGATGGTTGGGCTGATAACTCCTGGCCCAAAGCCCCAATCCTCTAGTCAGCTGGTTGGTCTTTCTGGCAAATAGTCCCCATCCAGAGTCATCTCATTAGCTCAAACTCAAGTGTGATCCAAGGAGCCCCACCATGAATAACAAAGATATTCCTATCACCAGGGAAATTGACACCAAATTGACACCAAATTTGAAGTGTCTTTGAAGACAAAGACCACCAAATTCTTTGTTGTACAAAATTAAATAAGAAGGAGCTGAACAAACAGGGCTGAGGAAGGATCAAGAACAAGGGGGAACTCCAGGGATCCCAGCAGCAGGGTCTAGGGGATTGGCTTTTTCTAATTGGCTACTCTTGGATGTCTCCACTTTGTTCATTTTTCATCTAAGTATCTTTGCTCAACAGTGAGATATGGTGGAGGGAAAATCAGATTGGCATAGTTTGTATCACAGACTTATTATGTAAGGTAGTGGTAGTGAGAGCTTAGACTGTGGGGGAGGGGGCAGCAATTTCCAGTCCCTCTAAGGCCCTGTGAGGTAGGGGGGAGTGGTAGTTTTTTTAAAGGAAGGGATGCCAGGTAGATTTTGTAGAATCTTTGAGAAATAGAATTGTTTGCATATTTGAGCTAGGGGAAATAGTAACAGTGTCCTTAGAAGGGTTGCTGGGAGGACTGACCTAAGAGGACTCTCTTCTAAAGCATGGCTTCCATTCTTCTAAACAAAGTACATCATGTCTATTTTTTCTCCCCTTTCCTGGACATGAGATTTTAAAAGATGCTATCTGCCAAACTTAAGGAACAATTTCGTTCTCCATTTGTATAGATCAAAGACATATTAAACTATCAATTTTGATTCTAACTAAAATGATTCCAGCTAAAAGCAAAAGTACTTGGTATTCTAGTGTGACTCTGAACTTTGTCTTGAGAAAATGTTTACTTTCTACTGGAAATGATTTGGAAATAATTCCAAAGAATAATTTAGAAATAATAAACTCACAGATCTCCAGTTCTGTCTGTGCTATTCTTTGCAGGATGGGATTTTTCACAGGAGGCAGTGGAGCAGTACTGGCAAACCAGGAGGCTTTTAGAGAGAAACCCAGCAGAACTGGCCTTTCTCTGTTGATATAGCACAGCAGGGGCAAGTGGCATTGGACTTCTGTCTAAACCATTTCAGAAGTCATATCAGTATAAAAGAGTTGGCATCCCCTTTTTGCTTTTACATAAACCCAGTGAGACATATGTTTCTTCTGTTCCTTTAGCTCTATAAAAATTACTTTGCTAAGTGAATCTTCAAGTCATTTAGTTAACTGCCTTAGCCATTGTTGCTGCATTTTGGGGGAGAAAGATACAATTGGCTTTTTATTTCTCTTGGATTCTTTTAGATACTTTTTTTCCAATAACAAAAAACAATTAGCATCAATGCAGTGATTTAAAACTTATCACAGGCATTTTCTATTTATATTAAGTAGCTGCTTGAGGGTAAACGTTCTTACTTGTATCCCCATTTAATACAGGAGCATCTCTCACCTATTTCTGTTACCAAGTCCTGAGAATTCTATCTCTCTTATATATTTTTTATATGCATCTCCTATGATACTGCCTTAGCTCAACTTCATCTTTTTGAAAGATTTATTGAGTTGTAACTGATAATACAATCAGGTGTAAATATTTAAAGTGTATAATTTTTTAAAGTTTTGACACATGTATTCAGATGGCTATCCTTTATGAGATACATGCTTTGCAAAGATTTTCTCCCAGTCTGTGGCTTATCATTCTTTTAATAGTATCTTTTGAAGAACAGTAAGTTTTAATTTTTCTGAGGTCCAGTGTTTCAATTTATGCTTTTAAGAATTATACTTTTGGTGTCATATGTAAGAAATATTTGCCTAACCCAAGGTCACACAAGCATTTTCTCCCATGTTTTCCTCTAGAAGTTTTATAGTTGCAGGTTTTACATTTAGGCCTCTAATCTGTTCTGTATTAATTTGTGGATGTTAGTGTTAAGTATGAGTCCAAGTCCTTCTTTGTGCTTATGGGTGTCTCAGTTGTTTCTAGAACCATTTGTTGAAAATTCTGTCCTTTCTCCCACCGCATTGCCTGGTCTTTTGTTAAAAACCAGTTGTCCATATAAGTATGGGTTTATTTCTGGTCTTTGTATTCGGATCCACTGATCTATTTGCCTGTCCTTATGTCAATACCATGCAATTTTGATTACTATAGTCTTATAATAACTCTTTTAGTCAGATAGTGTTAGCTCTCCAACTTTGTTTTCTTTTTTCAAGTTGTCCTGGCTGTTTGATCTCGAATCAACTTGTCAATTTCTATAAAAAAAGCCTACTAGGATTTTGACTGGCATTGCATTGAATCTATAGCTCAGTTTGAGAGAACTGACATCTTGACAATATTGAGTTTTCTGATCGATGTATAAGGTATATCTCCCCATGTAGTTAGAATATATATTTTGTAGTTTTCAGTGTACAGGTCTTTCATACCTTTTGTCAGATTTATCTCTAAGTATTTCATAGATTTTGATGGTATTATAAATAGTACTTTTAAAATTGTGGTAAAATATATAAAAAAGTTGACCACATAAATGGTATTTAATTCCTGATTGTTGTTTATATATAGACATATAATTGATTTTTATATATTGGTCTTGTATTCTGCAACCTTGCTAAACTCACTTATTTGTGAGATGCCATCAGAGTTTAAACTGAGATAATCAAGTCTTCTAGTAAAGAAAGTTTTGGTGTTTTCTTTTCCAATCTGGATGCCTTTAAAAAAGTCTTCTTCTTGTCTGATTGCCCTGGTTAGTATCTCCAGTACAGTGTTGGGAGAAGTGGTAAGAGTAGGCATCATTGTCTTGGTTCTGATCTCAAGGAGGAAAGACTCCAGTCTTTCATCATTAAATATAAACATTAAATATAAATATAAACATCATTAAATATAAATATAAACATCATTAAATATAAAATATAAATATAAAATATAAATATATAAATATAAAATGTTTATATAAATATAAACATTTATCAGATTGAGGAAGCTATTACTAATTTGCTGAGAAATTTTTTATCAGGAATGGATATTGGATTTAAAAAAAATTGTTTTTAACGTTTTATTTATTTTTGAGAGAGGGAGAGACAGAGCATGAGCGGGTGAGGGGCAGAGAGAGAGAGGGAGACACAGAATCTGAAACAGGCTCCAGGCTCTGAGCTGTCAGCACAGAGCCCGACGCGGGGCTCGAACTCACGGACCGCGAGATCATAACCTGAGCTGAAGTCGGCCGCTTAACCGACTGAGCCACCCAGGCGCCCCGGATATTGGATTTTTATCAAATGAGTTTTCTGTGTCTATTGAGATGATTGCCTGGTTTTTCTGTTTTTGTTTGCTAAGATGGTGAATTACATTGATTAATTTTTGAATGTTAACCCTGCATCCTTGGGATAAACCCCACTTGGTCATCATCCTTTTACTATATGGTTGGATTCTATTTGTTAAAATTTTATTTCATATTTTTATACCTTTGTTAATGAGGGATATTAGTTTATAGTTTTCTTGTAATATCTTTGTTTTTGGTATCAGGATTATGCTGACCTCATTAAATTAATTGGGAAGTAGTCTTCAATTTTTCAGAAGATTTCATATATAATTGGTATTACTTTTCCTTAAATACTTGGTAGAATTCACTAGTAAAGCCATATGAGCCTGGTGTTGTCTTTGTAGGAAGGTTTTTAATGACAGTGTCAATTTCTTTCATAGGTATAGGACTATTAGGTTATTTACTTCTTCAGTGAGCTTTTGTAGTTTGTGTCTTCAATTTGTCTATTTCATTACATCGTCAAATTTATAGGCATACATTTATTCATAATCTTTTCTTATTATTCTTTTAATATATTGATATACCCAAAGAACCAGTGTTTGGTTTCAAGGATTTTCTCTATTGTTAGCTATTTCATTGATTTTTACTTTGATCTTTATTATTTTCTTTCTTCTGCTTACTTTGGGTTTAACTTGTTCTTTTCTAGTTTGTTAAGGTGGAAACTGAGGTCATTGACTTGAGACCGTTCCTGTTTTCTAATATTGGCATTTAGTACTATAAATTTCCTGTAAGTACTGCTTTAGCAGCATTTCACAAATTCTGGTGTGTTGTGGCTTTTTGCTTTTTCCTAACTGATTTGTAGGTAGCATAGACAGAGTAAAAATACCTAAAATGAAAGCACAACTGGTGGTAAATCCTTATTCTTTTTTTTTTTTTTTTTTGGTCTGATACAGTCTTCAATAACTTGATATCCCTCAATAATGTATTCCAAATTGAGGAATTATTTTGGCCCTGGAAATTCATGCCTCTGAAATCTGTCTTGTATCTTATATTCATCTAGTATTGGCTCTTCACCATGTTAGATGATATGTTTTATTTTTCTTTTTATTCAACTCAAATATTCTATTTACTTTCTATTTCCTTTTTGATATCTTCTTTGATTCATGAGTTTTTTTTTTAGAAGCATGGTATGTAGTTTTCAAATGTTGGGGGATTTTCTAAAGATTTTTCTGTTATTGATTTCCAGTTTAATTCCATTGTGGTTTGAGAACATACTTTGTACGGCTTGAATCCTTTACAGTTTTTTAAAACATTTTATTATGTTTCTGAATATTATATATCTTGGTACATGTTCCATGTGCATTTGGCTGTTGTTGGGTGGAGTGTTCAATAAATGTCAATCAGGCCATGTTGATTGATGGTGTGGTTCATGTCTACTAGATCTTTGCTGATTTTCTGCCTAGTTGCTCCATCAGTTATTGAGGGGGAGTATTTAAATTTTCAACTATAATATTGGATTTGCCTATTTTTTCTTGCAATTAGTTCTGTGAGTTTTTGCTTCATGTATTTTGAAGGTATGTTACTGGGGCGCCTGGGTGGCGCAGTCGGTTAAGCGTCCGACTTCAGCCAGGTCACGATCTCGCGGTCCGTGAGTTCGAGCCCCGCGTCAGGCTCTGGGCTGATGGCTCGGAGCCTGGAGCCTGTTTCCGATTCTGTGTCTCCCTCTCTCTGCCCCTCCCCCGTTCATGCTCTGCCTCTCTCTGTCCCAAAAATAAATAAACATTGAAAAAAAAAATTAAAAAAAAAAATGAAGGTATGTTACTAGGTGCATACAGATTTAGGATTATTTATTTATTTATTTATTTATTTATTTATAATGTTTACTTATTTTTGAGAGAGACAGAATGTGAGTGGGGAAGGGGCAGAGAGAGGGAGACACAGAATCCAAAGTGGGCTCCAGGCTCTGAGCTGTCAGCATAGACCGTGATATGGGGCTTGAACTCACTAACTGTGAGATCATGACCTGAGCTGAAGTCGGACGCTTAACCAACTGAGCCACCCAGGTGCCCCTGTTATTATTTTTTAAAAGTTTATTTATTTAAGGGGTGCCTGGACGACTCAGTCAGTTAAGCATCTGACACTTGATTTTGGCTCAGGTCATGATCTCATGGCTTGTGAGTTTGAGCCCTGCATTGGGCTCTGTGCTGACAGTGAGGAGCCTACTTGGGATCCTCTCTCTCTCTCTCTCTCTCTCTCTCTCTCTCTCTCTCTCTATTTCTCTCTCTCCCTCTGTCTCTGCCCCTCCCTCACTTACCCTGTCTCTGTCTCTCCCAAAATAAGTAAATAAACTTAAAAACAAAAAAACAAAAAAAAAGGAAGAAAGAAAGAAAGAAAGAAAGAAAGAAAGAAAGAAAGAAAGAAAAAAAGAAAGGAAGGAAGGAAGGACTGGTTGGCTCAGTCGGTTGGGCATCCAGCTTTGTCTCAGGTCATGATCTCACGGTTCATGGGTTCAAGCCCCACATTGGGCTGTCTGATGATCGTTCAGAGCCTGTAGCCTGCTTTGGATTCTTTGTCTCCCTCTCATTCTGCCCTTCCCCAACTTGTGCATGTGCGCTCTCTCTCTCTTTCGCTCTCTCTCTCAACAACAAACAAAAAAATTAAAAAAAGAAAAAAGAAATGCATTAAATATAAAAACACAAGTATATTAAAAGTAAATACATGGAAAAAGATACACAAAACTAATAATACTCAAAATAAAGCTATATTTATATCAAAATATCAAAATTATATCAAAATCTGATAGCACATAGCCTGATGTGGGGTTGAACCTATGAGACCGTGAGATCATGACCTGAGCCGATACCGAGTCAGACCCTTACCTGACTGAACCACCCAGGCGCCCCTAAATGCATTTTTTTTTTGTTTAATTTTTTTTTTCAACGTTTTTTTTTTATTTATTTATTTTTGGGACAGAGAGAGACAGAGCATAAACGGGGGAGGGGCAGAGAGAGAGGGAGACACAGAATCGGAAACAGGCTCCAGGCTCCGAGCCATCAGCCCAGAGCCCGATGCGGGGCTCGAACTCACGGACCGCGAGATCGTGACCTGGCTGAAGTCGGACGCTTAACCGATTGCGCCACCCAGGCGCCCCTTCATTTTTTTTTTTTTTAAATTTTTTTTTTTTCAACGTTTATTCATTTTTTTGGGGACAGAGAGAGACAGAGCATGAACGGGGGAGGGGCAGAGAGAGAGGGAGACACAGAATCGGAAACAGCCTCCAGGCTCCGAGCCATCAGCCCAGGGCCCGACATGGGGCTTGAACTCACGGACCGCGAGATCGTGACCTGGCTGAAGTCGGACGCCCAACCGACTGCGCCACCCAGGCGCCCCTCATTTTTTTTTTTTTAATATATGAGATTTCTTGTCAAATTGGTTTCCATAAATGCACTTGTTATAGGCAGTTTATGATTGGGTCTTATATTTTTTGGCAATCTGATAATCGCTGCCTTTTAGTTGGGGTATTTAGGCCATTTACATTTAATGTGGATATTAATATGAGTAGATTTGAGGCTACTATCTTGCTATTTGTTTTCTGATATTTTTCCCTACTGTTTTTTCTTCTCTTTTCTTTTTTTTCTGCCTTATTTTGGGTTAATGAGTAGTTTTTTATAATTCCATTTGATCTTTTTTTTCTTGTTTTAACCCTGTTTTGTTATTTTAGCGGTTGCTTTAGGCGATAAAATATGCATCTTTAATCTTTCATAGTCTTCTTTCTAGGGATGTTATTATTTTATTTGTTATTGAAATATAGTTGACAATATTTCATTAGTTTCAGGTGTATGACATAGTGATTCAACAACTCTATATATTATGTTTTACTCACCATAACTGTAGCTACTATCAGTTACCACACAATGCTATCTGTAACACCATTGATTATATCTCTATGCTGTACCTTTCATCACTGTGACTTATTCATTTCATAACTGGAAGCCTGTCCATCCCACTCCCCTTCACCCATTTTGCTCTTTCTCTAGCCCCCTCTCCTCTGGCAACCAACCACTAGTTTGTTCTCTGTGTTTGTTCTCTGGGTCTGTTTCTGCTTTGTTTGTTTGTCAATTTATATTGTTTTTTTAGATTCCACATATAAGTTAAATCATATGGTATTTATTTTTCTTGAACTTCCTTCACTTAGCATAATACCCTCCAGGTCCATCTGTGTTGTTGCACATGTTAAGATCTCATTCCTCTTTGTGGCTGAGTAGTATTTCAATGTATATATACCACATCTTCTTTATCCGTTCATCTATCAATGGACACTTAGGTTGCTTTCATATCTTGGCTATTGTAAATAATGCTGTAATAAACAGGGGTGCATATATTTTTTCAAGTTAGTGTTTTCATTTTTTTAATGTTTATTTATTTATTTTGAAATAGAGACAGAGAGAGTGAGAGAGAGAGAGAGAGAGAGAGAGCGAGCGAGCATGGGGGGCGGGGGGAGAGGCAGAGAGAAAGAGAGGGAGAGAATCCCAAGCAGGCTCTGTGCTGTTGAGCACATGGGGCTCAATCTTGTGAACTGGGAGGTCATGACCTGAGCTGAAATCAATAGTGGGACACTTAACCAGCTGAGCCACCCAGGCACCCCAGTGTTTTCACTTTCTTTGGATAAATACCTAGTGGCAGAAATACTGGATCATATGGTAATTTTATTTTTAATTTTTTGAGGATCTTCCATACTGCATTCCACAGTGACTGCACCAATATACATTCCCACCAACAGCACATGAGGGTTCTCAAGAGCTATTATTACACCTTGTCACATATAGTGTAAGAACATAACACTAGTGTACTTCCATTTATTCCTAAATCTTAGTTCCACTCTCTGCACTGTGGCCTGGAAATTCTTTCAGAGCCATAACTAGGACAAGTATATCACCTGCCTCATTTGTTTACCATCTCTTAAGGATCAATGTCCATTATAGCCTGATGTCCAGTGTCTTTAAAACCATTGTTTCATATATTTTGTCTTTTATCTTTTTTTGGTTGTTTCAGGAGAGAGGGTGAATTCCATTGTAGTTACTTCATCTTAGCCTGAAGCAGAAACCTCAGCTTAATCACTTTGCTTGGATGCTTTCATACTGTACTTCTTGGCCTGTCTAGCTCTACTGCAGTTTGTCCTTCAATTGGTTCCAGAGGGATCTTTCTAAAGTAAATATCTGACCAGGTCTCTGCTTAAATTTTTCAGTGGCTTCTTATTTTTTATTTTTATTTTTTTAATAGTGAAACAAATATGCCAGAACACCAAATTTCTAGGTGGAAGAAATATTCTTAATTGGAACCTGGACTAATAAAGGTATTGCTAAAGATGTTACAAGTAAATTCCTGTGTAATCACATATGATAATCTTATGTTACTTGGAGGAGATAAATATTGGCTTTTCTATTCATTAGGTAACACTTGAGTTTGTGAAGAATTAGCAGTAAGCTTAGGTTACAACTGCTGTCTCATTTGGGACTTAACAAAATGAGGTACTTGAAAGCTTAGTAGTTGTTGATGAAACAAATTTTTATAGAAAATGCCATTGACTTTTTTTAGTGTTTATCAATGAGATGTTAAATGCTGAAATTAAATGTCCATTTGTAATCTCAACTGAATTATTTCATTTGGGGGGAAAAAGTTCAATATGTATATATAAATAAAAACCTGGTGACCTTTTATATCCTGAGAGTTTCTTTATATTTTAATGCCATGTTTCTCCATCATGCCTTATTCACCTCTGTAGTATTGGCCCCCAAAAGTACTGTTTCCTCCTACAATTTGTGTAAACATACCTTCATTACAAAAAAAAAATAATAATAATAATCAGGGTGCCTAGGAGGCTCAGTTGATTAAGTGTCCAATTCTTGATCTCAGCTCAGGTCATGATCTCATGGTTTATGGGTTTGAGCCATGCATTGGGCTCTACACGGACATCATGGAGCCTGCTTAAGATTCTCTCTTCTTCTCTCTCTGCTTCCTCCTTCAAAATACATAAATAAACTTAAAAGAATTACTTGAAGAAATTACTTAAAAGAATTATACCTTCTATATACCAGGCATTGTGCTAGATTAGTTCAGCATGTCAGGCCCATGCTTATCTCTGTGATCCACTTATTTTCTTCTTTTTTTACCACTCTTCATCACATCTACTCTATAGCTACACTAATTTATTTGCAGTTGGGAGGATATGTCGTTTCTTTTCATCCCATGTTGCTTTCATAGATACTGTTCCCTCTGTCCCTCCCCCTTGTTGATCTGATTAAATCCTATTTGACAAGACTCAATTTAAGTCTTCTTTTTATTTTCTCCTTTTATTCTCTTTATTTTCCATATTCTTTTCATTCTTTCTTTTATTTCAAGATTTTATTTAAATTCAAATTAGCTAATGGATAGCATATAGTATAGTATTGGTTTCAGGAGTAGAATTTAGTGATTCATGACTTACATATAGCACCCAAAGTATACTCTTCTTTAGGAAATCTTCCCTGGAGACCATAGTTTAGGTTAGGTGCTTTCTGTGCTCCCACATCTCCTTACCCTTATCTCATCACAGCATTTAGTACACTAATTGCAATCATCTATTTCCTTGCCTGTTTTCCCACCAGATTGCTTGAGGACATTACCTTATATGATTTTATATCTTAACGCTTTGCACAGGGTCTGGTCCAGCATAGGGATGTGGAAGACAGAAGTTTGTCCTTGGCTCTACCATTGTGAGATCTTACACAAGTTGTTTGGCTCATTCAACATTCCAAAGCCTAGGTTCTCTTACTGCTCTGCAGCCGTGTAGACCGGGTTTGTGCTGGGTAGCCTAGTGGGCTTGTCACATGAGGCCTTGGCCCAAGTGCCAGATTGTCTTTACAGTGATGATTCAGGAGTTGAGGTTGACACCACATCAGAAAACTAAGACCCCTGCCTCCCTCTAGGTGCAGGTGGCAAACTGCTAGTGAGAGCCAGAAGGAAACCACTTAGAGAGACAATGGGCAACAACGTGTCTTTGCTCACATTTCTTCCCTCTGGTGAGCCTATAGGTGTATCCACCCAGATTCTAACCAGTTTTCAATATCTATCGCTTGTTGAATGAATGTATATTTCTTCATTCATATATATGAATGAAGAAGAAATTACTACTGAGTTTGTATTAAATCCTAGGTGTTTTCAAACATATGAACTCATTTAATTCAACAACTTGAAGAGATCAACATTGTTAGATGGTAAGCTACCTGGGTATCTGTCTCAATCACTGCTCTGTTTCCAGTGCCTGGCACAAAGTAGTACAAAATAAATGTTATGAATGACTGGAAAGAAATTTTATAGAAGGGGAAATTGAGGTTCAGAATGGTTAAGTGATTTACCCAAGGTGATCCATGGCCAATAGGATGGAAATCAAAGTCTTCCAGCTTCAAATCTAGTGCTTTTTCTGATAAATTTGACAATTAAAATCCAGCATTCTAACATGGCCAGGTATTTGGAAATCCTGAATGACTTCATTTTTTGTGGCTATTCTAAATTAAAGTAGGAGAGTTTACTCATTTTACATAAAAATCTTTCTCAAAGGGAAAAGGCCTTTTCCTATGAAGCATAGTGTGGAGGCCAGGATAGATCTTTACTATCCGAGAAGCTAACTGATCATCAATTTATAGAGTTCTCTGTTGATATGTATAAGTGCTTAAAAAAAAAAAAATTCTCTCCTTTACTTCCATGAGAAGTCTGTGGGGGGCAGTGATGCTGTTGGTGGGAAAACATAGTGGAAATCCTGATGGGATGTGCTACAAGTGATCCAGGACCTACAGATTGCCTTCATTTGTTAATTAATTAATTAATTAATTAATTCATTCATTCATATTGATTCTCTTGTCCATTCAGTAAACTTTACAGAGTATTTAGAATGATCTAGCCCTGTGTTAGACATTGGGGAATACAGAAATAGAAAAGACATGTTCCCTACCACCATAGTGCTTATATATAGCACAATGGAGAAGAGAGACATGTGACTAATAATAACAATATAACATACATGTTAGAAAAGAAGTCCGAATAAAGAAAGTGCTAAGTAAGCAGAGAAGGGAGTGCTAGTGCTCATATTTTGAAGGTTTTAGAAGAGAGGATTTAGAAATGAGCTCCAAAGCATTTCCACAATGAAGAGCTGGAGCTAGGTTTTAAGGATTAGTTGGTGTTTGGCAGTCCACAAAGAGGGAAAAGAGCTTTTCTGGAAATAGCAAAGACCTAGAAGTCTGAGAGCAATGTCCAAAGATGAGTAGCAAAATAGTGCAAGACACTGATTGTAGATCAGGTCTGCTAAATTCAGAGCAACAGCTGAGGCAGCATCCAGGGAAGAGCTGTGAAGTTCAGGTCATCTGTTTGGTATGAGTTTGACTGTTTACCCAGTGGTTTCCAGCTTCATAAGATAATCAGCTAGGTGCTAGAAGAGAGTACTGTAGCTTATGCTCATATTGTATTTATTTCATTCTTTAATTTTTGTATATGTTTTACAGTATACCTAATGTCAGTACATGAGTCTGATTTATAAATAGATAGTCCTGTGTTGGCAATGTATGCTCCAAATACAGGTAGGTTATGTCATTAAAAGGGTTGGAGACTACAAAGTTAATCACCTTATACACTTGTCTTATGAAGGACTATTTGGTGCTGAAAACACCAGAGATTGGCCTTCTCTGACGCTGTGTAGTATTGTCTGTCATTTTGCCCAGAGAGGTAGTTTTTGATCTCTCTAGGGGCCTCATGGACAGGCTTAGGGTGATGAGAGGCTCATGACTTTAGAAGACTGTCTCTTGCTTGCATATCCTCCTGGAATTTGGGCATGTGAGTCATTTGGAGACTATCTGTACTAAGCTCTCCTTGCCAAATTCTGTGGCCTTCTAACAGCCACAGCTCTCTGTACTTGCTATTACCTTTGTCCTCACTTTGGCCTGGAGATTCTTCCCATCTTCTCTTTTGGAATGAGAAAGTAGAACAAGCCTTTTAACTTTTAGGTACTTGAACCTTAGGGGTAAGGGACCCTGATATCTTGCCTTGGCTATTGATTGGGACACAGGGTCACTCTCAGATAAGGATACAGCCCATCCTGGCTTACTTTGCCCAGACTGTAGTGACTCTGGGTGGCCAACACCATGCTGCCAAGCTTACCTAGATAGCATGTGTGCCTAGGTAACAGAATGATGTGTAGAGCACATGCACACACACACACACACACACACACACCAAAATAACTACCTCGAGGTTTGTCCTGATATGCTAAAGCCATTATCCTCTTCCCAATAGCTTAGCCATGTAGGGGCTGACTATGTTAAGAGTCCATCCTCATTGGAATGCAGTGGCCCCCTTACCTTATAGACCTCCATCTCACTTAATGTCGTGTTTACAGCAGTGGTTCTCGGCTGGTGGGCAATTTTATCCCCCAGGGAACATTTCACAGTACGCAGAGACATTTTTGATTGTCATGACTGGCAGCATGCTACATCTCGTGGGTGGATGCCGGAGATATTGGTTAATATCCTCCACTGCAGAGGACAACCCCCCCCCCCCCAACAAAGAATTATCCTATCCAAAATGTCAGTGGTGCAGAGACTGAGAAACCCTGGTCTAGAGTGACTCCTGCCCATCTGCACTGCAGTGTAAGGTGCAGATAGGGCAGTTCCTGCATGCCAAGTGTCTATGTTTGGGCTTGTAGTAAGGCATCTTCCCAAGAGACAAAAGGCTCTTGTAGCACAGTTAGCCTCAGGCCTTTCTAGCAACAGAAAAGTGGCCTTCTTTCCACTCCACATGCCAAGCAGAAAGGCCCCATTGTGCTGGACGTGGCTGAGCTCCCTTGGCAGCAGTGGCAGGAGTGTGTTGTTCTCTGTACTTCACAGGCTGGTACTTGTCCATCTGCCTCGTATCTGTGTGTCCCTCTGCTACACCTTCATTAGCTGACGTTCTAGACCATAGTAAATGAGCACATTTGTAATGTCTACTAATGGATACAAAGGCATACACATCCCGCTTTTTTTTTTTAATTTTTTTTTAACGTTTATTCATTTTAGAGACAGAGAGAGACAGAGCATGAATGGGGGAAGGTCAGAGAGAGAGGGAGACACAGAATCTGAAACAGGCTCCAGGCTCCGAGCTGTCAGCACAGAGCCCGATGCGGGGCTCGAACTCACGGACCGCGAGATCATGACCTGAGCCGAAGTTGGTCGCCCAACCTACTGAGCCACCCAAGCGCCCCAACATCCCGCTTTTCTAACTCTGCTCTGTCATCCCTCCTTTCCCAAACCCTAGGATTTCAACATAGCTCTTGGAAATTAATTTCTCTTCTCTTTCCAATATATTCTAGTCTGGGAATTAGAAATTTAACCAAGCAATGACCAAGGATTAGGAAAACCTAATCCTCTGGGATCTTGTCTCCTAGGATGCAGTCTAAGTGCACTAGAGTGCCCCTCATTTCCTCCCAAGGCACCTTCCTTTTCTCACCTCCTGTGCCTCTGCAGACAGTTCAATGGATATCCAAAGTCTCAGCTACAAAACTTCCCTCCTGAGCTCTAGTAGCTTCTTGAGGACATCAAGAGTTCAGAGCGTTTTTGCCTCCAATTTTGTTTCATGCAGGATGTCTCAGTGTCTGCTTTGTACCACGTGCTGGGCTCCACTGAAGGGGAAGTAGGTGAGTGAAGGGACAGGTCCAGCCTTCCAACTTCTCCAGCTTATCTGAGAGTGACAGAAGTAATCCAATATCTGAGGCGTGTTTACCAGAGGAATGCCTATTTTTCTGACAGGCATTTCAGAAGTTAACCATCCACATGAGCTGTGTATTTGTTTAAGATGATTGTTTCTCTTTGGAGGCCCACAATCAGACCATTTCTGGAATTCCTTGTTTGGGGTGGTTATTCCTTGAGTAAATTCTTATTGATGCTACTGTATAAGAAGCTTTACCTCAGAGACAGTGGGGTGAGCAAAAATGAACAGGACATACTCCGTGTCTTTGATGTTTCCTGACTTTCATATTTATTTATTTATTTATTTATTTAATTTTTTTTTTAACCTTTATTTATTTTTGAGACAGAGAGAGACAGAGCATGAACAGGGGAGGGTCAGAGAGAGGGAGACACAGAATCTGAAACAGGCTCCAGGCTCTGAGCTGTCAGCACACTGCCTGACGCGGGGCTCGAACTCACGGACTGCGAGATCACGACCTAAGCCGAAGTCAGACGCTTAACCGACTGAGCCACCCACGCGCCCCTGTTTCCTGACTTTTAAAGGAAAATTGGACAGCACTCTGATGAAAGGCAGTTTTGGGGAAAGACATGGACCTTAAGAGAAGAGGGTGATAAATCTCACCGTTTCATTCTCTTTCGGAACATTTTTTGGCTTCTTGCTGCTTGCAGCAAGTAGTTTTCAAACTTGAGGAATGTACAAATTCCTTTTAAGGGAAATAATTTATCTTGGACCTACAATGCTGACTTAAACTGTTTTTATTATAACAATGATTACTCAAATTATTATCTAAATGTGTACAAACATAAAATGAGGTTTAAGGTGCTATATAAAATTTGTATACAAATATAAACAAAAACAGGCTTATACATTAAATGAAAGCAAACTTTAAATCCAATAAAATGACATCTTTTTTGCTGCAACTCAGTTGCTCCCAGTCTTTTTAAGTTCAGTATGCTGGTATTCCTGGGTGCCATGTGATACACATATCCTATATGTCATTCGTCTACCTGTCTGTCTGTCTGTCTCTGTCTATCTGAGAGAGACAGCAAGAGCACAAGAGTGCATAATGGCTTAGAGCAAGGGTTACGGAACCACACTGCTTGAGTGCAGGTGTTTGCTTTGCCAATTTCTAGCTGGGCAACTTTTGGAAAGTTATATAACCTTTCTGTGCCTCATTTTCTCCATCTGTAAAATAGGGATAAAATAGGACCTATCTTTCACATGGTTGTTGTGAAGAACAATGCGTTAATGTATATGAGGCCTCTAGAAGAGTACCTGTCATATAGTAAGTGCCATGTAAAGGATGGCATTTGTTAGTATTATTATCATTATTATATTATAGTTGAGGGTTATTTCACCCAAATACCGGTAGAGGGAAAGAGCAAGGCCATTCCCTGTGTGTCAAACAAAAGGTACAGTATGTACCCCTTTTATACTGAGGATTTGTAGGAGAGGGGGATGGTAAACACATAAACATGTGGTCAATGAGAAGGCCAATGTGACTGATGGTAAGTTCAAGTAGTTCTTGCATTCTGGAGTCAAAGCTTTGCTTGTCTCTTCCCACAGTGTACAACTGGACTGTGGATGAGGTGGTGCAGTGGCTGATCACGTACGTGGAGCTGCCTCAGTATGAGGAAACCTTCCGGAAGCTGCAGCTGAGTGGCCATGCCATGCCGAGGTCAGGAGGAGACTGGATTCTCTCACTTGGGGGTGTAGGGAATGGACTGGGATCGGCCCAACATCAGGTTTCTCTGGCCAGTTAAATGAGGCTCCACTTTTTTCAGGGCATACTCTCTAGACCTCTCCTCTTCTCGCATCCATTGTGCACTTGCTCTGAAGTGTGATGGACGCTTGGCATCCGTTCTCTTATTTAACATTTCTGTCGATCCTGGGAGTAGTACTAATGGCTGTCGTTTATTGAATGCTTAGTACATGGCAGGCACTCCTATGCACCACTTCATATACAGTATGTCACTTAATTCTTACATCAATCCTGTAAGGTAGGTATTATTGTATATAGACAATGAGACTAAGTAACTTTTCCAAGGTCACATGGCTAGTTAGAGGCAAAACTGATTTGAACCTAGATCTGGGTAGACTTCAAAGCCTGTGGTATTTCTCTTTTCTTTTGCTGTGCTCCCAGCAGCTGCCTCTTTTACTGCCCAGGAGCCTTGGGGCTCTGTTAGCCTCCCTTGAATTATCCATATAGAGTGTGTCTACTCTAAAGACGTGGTGTGAGGTGGGGCTGACTCCCACTGGCCCCGGCCTCCTCTCTGGGATGACTCTTCCAACAGCTGTGGTACCCTAACTCTGCCTGCTTCACAGGTGCAGTAGGCCAGGGCCTGCGGGGGGTGGGGAGGGGATGGAGTACTGCATGGACTTCTTGTTATGTCAGACTAGTACCATGTGTCATGCAGCCATTAATCCATTTACTTATTCATTCGACAAATATTTACTGGGTACCTGCTCCATGCCAAGCACTTGTGCTGGGTGCTGGGGATAAAGATGACAACAGCCTGCCCTTGCCCTCCAAGGGCTTACTATCTGGTAAGTGCTGATTGTGTATAATCTGTCATCCCATTACGTAGGTGCATCTGGTTATGAGCTTCAGCAGAGGGGAAGGGGGGAGGTGAAGCTGCTGGTGCACCCACACTTTGCAGCCTGCAGCCGCAGAGCTACTGGGCGCTGCTGCCCCCGCCCCCTGCCTGCAGCCTCCTTTTCACAGCTTCTCCCTACTCTGGAGAGAGTAATAATCTTACTGTTTGTACAGCCCCTTCTAGAACACTTTCCTGCCTATTATTTCAGTTGGTTCTCACAATTCTGGGAGGAAGGAATTACTACCCCGGCTTTTGGGTGAACAAACTGAATTTCAAATATTTTATGATTTATCCAAGCTGGTAAGTGGCAGAGCTGGGATTTGAACCCAGGTCTTTTCATGAAACTTTACCAATTATCTACCCCGTGCCGGGTTCTCTCCTGGGCCCTGAGGACAAAGAAGTGTATCAGACCCCATCTGCCTTGAGGAATTCCATGTTTAATGAAAGAGACAATTAAATAGATGATTGACCATGAAACTCCAGGATCTAGGTTTCTTTCCCGTTACCCATGGAAATTGCAGTATCGCCTTGGCCCATTCCATCTTGAGGAATAGCTATGGTTCCATTAGAGCGAAAACATAGGATGAGAAGTCAGTTCTCAGGTCATGGGCTCTTGGTGCCTCCCTGTAGCTAGACCAGATCCAGCCAGGTCAGGCGGGGGGTGGAGGAAGCCAGGCTGTGGCACCTTAGTGACAGCAGGAAGCCTGGAGCCTTCGGTACACGGAGTGTGGGATGGAGTGGCAGTGGTTGTAGGCCCACCACTAGGCAGCATGGTGTAATGGGAAGAATCCAGAAGATTTGAGTTCATTTCCTGCCTTTGCCACTTACGTGCTATGTACGTGACTTTGGGCGAGTTGCCCAACTCTGAGTTAAGTCAGTGGTGCAGTGAAGTGGAGCTAGTGATGGAACTGTGTCCTTCCAGTCAGAGGACTGAATGAGGCATTGTATGTGAAGCGTCAGAACAGGATGAGAGATGCAGTAGCTGCTTAGTAAATGTTAGCTCCTTTCTCGTTTCTCTCATTGCTCACTTCAATAGGTTTCATTGACAAATAGACTGCAGAAAAGATGACACATTGATCAGTTAGATGAAGGCCAGTGCACTGGGTGGAAGTGCTCTGAGGAGGAACCCCCAGAGCTCCTGGGCCTAGAGGAAGCATCTGATTTCACAGAAGCTTACACAGAAGGAAAATGGGGCCCCAGAGGAGAGACCGAGTAGTTTATGATCAGACAAGTGAGTTGCTGACTCAGCTGGGACCAGAAGCTAGATCTTCCGACCCCTTCAGCCCCCATCACAGTGTCTCATTGCTTCTCTTGTAGAGGGGTTGATTGCTTCCCATGGCTGGAGAGGGAGGTAGCTGCCCCTGTGTGCCCAGGCAGGAATATAAATCACACACAGATGTCAGAAGCATTTTTTTCTACCTGGGGAAACAAAGCTATGCATCAGTAAAGAACACTAACTTTATGGAATATGACAGTAGTAAAGGCTCATGTGTGGGACCCCAACCACTGGATTTATAAGCTTTCATATCTTATAACCGTCTCCTCCACACCCCCTGTGTTCTAGCAGAAGAAAAACAAAGTCCAGTTTGTTTCTGGGTCATTTTCTCATTTGCAGGCCCTTTCTTACTAGAGTTATCATTAACAGTATGTTGAAGGTCATAAAAAGTTACAATAATCTGACTGGGAGTAAATGACAGTGACTCAAATAAAAGATAATAAGACTAATGCACTGTTTGTCATCAGCAGATTTGTACTTAATGGCAGTGGGTTAGGATTAGAGGTCCTCAGAAAGCACTGGGTCACGTGGCATTGTGTTTTGACCTGGGTTGGACAGGAGAATGTATTTGCAGATGGTGGGAGTGTGGGGATAGGTGCACAGTTGATACTCCCTGGAAGGAGAAACACAACAGAAAACTTATAGTTGGGTGTGGGCATGCTCACAGAGGGATAGTCCTCAAAGAGCAAGGTTCTCAGGAGATGGTGGACATGGGGAGAAGGGTGAACATATTCTTGGTAAATGTTATGTGTCCCTCCTTACTCCCTGTTGAGTTCCACTGGTATGGACTCTGTTCTAGAGCACACAGGGGAGCAATCACCAAGAGCTAGAAGTCATGGAAGTGTTCCTGGAGGAGGTGGGTAATCCTTTCTGGTTTTAATGGCAGGAAACTGAACCCTTCCTCTTTGCCTCGACAGGCTTGCTGTGACCAACACCACCATGACAGGGACTGTACTAAAGATGACAGACCGGAGCCATCGGCAGAAGCTGCAGCTGAAGGCCCTGGATACAGTGCTATTTGGGCCTCCTCTCTGTGAGTCCTGTGGAAAGAAGGGCTGCTGATTTGCCATGGAACCTGAGGCCATTGTGGGGGCTAGGCTGAGGTCCTGGGTCTCCTAGGTACACCTGCAAGGCAGCACCTCCACTCTTCCCACTGAGAAGTGAAAATATGAGACATGAAATAGTCTTATATTTCAATCCAGTTGGATGTCAAGTTCCGTTCATTAGATACATTAAGACCTACTTTGTGCCAGTGCTGTACTGGACCCTGTAGGAAGACCTGGATGAATCATATCCTTCCATAAAGGGATAAAATGAAAGTTCCAGAGAGGTACACCATGCTTCTGAGGTCCAGAGGAGGGATAGAGAAGGCATCTGATAGAAGAGGTGGCATGTGACCTCTGCCTGTAAGGATGGGTAGGGCTTTATTCCATGCAGGTAGCAGGAGAGGGCATTCTAGGCAGAGGAAACAACCAGAGCAAGAATACAAAGGCTAAGATATGAAAGGAATGCTCAGGGATAACATAGGGTCTGAATGCCAATTAGCTGTTCCCTGCTTTCACTGTAGACATGCAGAGAGTATGAACTGATGGCTGAACATCTTATGTCCTTGGACCACCAAAGAAGACTAAGTGGGCTTCCCTGGAATCATAGAGACACACTCAGGGCTAAGAAAGGGTAGTCTCTTCAGCCAGGGGTAACTCAAGAGAAACAGGCAGTTCAGCTCCTGAAGATCTCTACAAGGTGGGAATGGCCAACCCTGCCATCCTTTATCTTATTCCCCATGAACTCAGGGGGAACAAAAGTGGTAAGATTTCTGAGAAAATTAGCCTTGACCAAGCATGATCTTAGGACCTACTCTCTGCCCGTTGGGAGCTGTTGGCATCGGTTCAGGATGCCAGTGGCAGAATGTTATAAGGCCAAGAACCAGTCCAAAGAAGCAGCTGGCAGGCAGAGTCAGAGGCTGTATAACATTTTCCCATCTGTGCATTCGGCTTGACAAGTGCCTGAGCTGATCCGTCATCTGTACGTGTTTTTTAAATTTTTAATAAACTTTATTTTTTAGAGTAGTTTTAGGTTTGCATCAAAATTGAGTGAAGCTTGGGGTGTATGGGTGGCTCAGTTGGTTAAGTGTCTGACTTTGGCTCAGGTCATGATCTCATGGTGGGTGAGTTCGAGTTGGGCTCTGTGCTGACAGCTCAGAGCCTGGAGCCTGCTTTGGATTCTGTGTCTCCCTCTCTCTCTGTTCCTCCCCTGCTTGTGCTCTCTCTCTGTCTCTCAAAAATAAATAAACATTAAAAAAATTAAAAAATAAATAAATAAATTGAGTGAAAGTGCACAGATTTGCCATACACCCTGCCCCCACACATGCATAGCCTCCCCCATGGTTAGTGTCCTCCACCAGAGTGGTACATCTGTAATGACTGATGACCCTGCACTGGCACATCATTATCACTCAGAGTCCATAGCTTACATTAGAGTTGACTGTTGGTGTTGCACAGTCTACAGGTTTGGACAAATGTACAATGACATGTATACATGTATAGAATAGTTTCACTGCCTTAAAGATCCTCTGTGTTCCACCTATTTATCTCTCCCTCCCCCTCAACCCCTAATATAGAATTACCATATAACCCAGCAATTATAGGCCTAGGAATGTATCCAAAGAATTGAAAACAAGTACTGAAAGAAGTACATGTTCACATTCATAGCAGTGCTGTTCACAACAGTCCAAAGGTGCACACAACCCAAATGCCCATCAGTGGACAAATGGATAAGTGGTAGTATATAAATACAATGAAATATTATCCAGCCACAAAAAGGAATGGAGTTGTAATACATGCTACAACATGGATGAACCTGGAAATCATGCTAAGTGAAAGAAGCTAGACGTAAAAGGCTACACATTATATCATTCTATTTATATGAAATATCCAGAATAGATACATCCATAGAGACAGAACGCAGATTGGTGGCTGGCAGAGGCTGGGGGAAGTGGAAAATGTGTAGTGACTCCTAATTGGGTATAGGATTTCTTTCTGGGATAATAATAATGTCCTAAAATTAATTGTGCTGATGGTTGCACAACCTTGAAAATATGATAAAACCACTGAATTGTACATTTTAAAAGAGTGAATTTTAGGGTATGTGAATTATAGCTCAACAACAACAACAACAACAACAACAATACATATGCAGCTTGATTTTTGGCAACTCCTGGACTTCCATTTAGAGAACTTCTTATCAAATTTAAGAAAGTAAAGTACCTTGGTCCCTTTTCCAAATTTCCACTCACTGTGTGACCTTGTGTAGGTCACTTTTCTCAGGATGTGTTTTCTGATTTGTATTATGAAAAAATTGAGCTAAAGGATCTTTGATTCCTTTCAGGTGAACATTCCATAGTTTTTGAGAGGAAACCCTTTGGTTGGTAAGGGTCCTGGTAAAAGGATAAAAGATAGGAGTTCTCCTCCTCTCCGCTGCTGTCTGTTTCCTGTACTTTTAGGAATCTGTGCTTGGCCCTTGCCTTATCAAGTGACCTTTGGCAATTCAGTTCTCCTGCCTAGATTTTGGGTTCCTTATGTGTAAAATGGGCTTGGTCAAGGCTCTTACTGGCTCCTTGATTCTAGGACTCTGATACAGCTTGGGTGTACTTCTGGGAGCTAAGGTTTTGGAATCCAGCAGCTGTCCTGATGGCAAATACTGTTTTTATACTTTCCTACTGATGGCTCGTTAAAGAAAAGTTTTGAAAATTGCCAGATGGAATCTGAGGAAAATACTAGGAAGCTCTTTGCCAGGAGACATCTGCAAGGGTGGGGCTGTGTCTGGGGGGTACCTGCAAAGAATCCCTTGGTCTGTGTCCCTCTAGCTCTGTGTTTCCATCTGAGCATGGGCTAAAATCCCTACTTGAGCTCTGTTCCCTGTCCAACACCCACACAGGACTTAGAGTGCTAACCTGTGCTGCTGACCTGGTTCTGTACTGAGGGTGAGTTCTTAAGGCTGTGGCTCTTAGGTGGTAAACACCCTGGAGAGCCTGGGCCAGGTATAGCTGCAAACCTTGGCTGCCTTGCCCAGCCTTAATGAAAATCCTGCCATCAGTCTGAAACTTGAGAAATCTCAAATCAAAGTTTGTTGTACAATAGCCGGGAAGGTCTGCTGACTGATCAGGGTCCATCTGTCTGAGCAGCCTCAGAGCTTGGGAATGGGGAAGAAGGATCAAACCGGCTCAGCACGGAGCTACTCAGGACCCATTTTCTGACAGTAGAAGACGTCTCAGCCCTCCCACCATGGCTGCAGAGGAGCACATGGCCTTTTACAGTCTTTCCGACCTGTGGAGTTGGCTCTAGGCTTGCAGGTCTATCCGGGGCTCTACTAACAATCCCACAATGATGTGTTAGTTGTGTTCTGACACACGAAGTCCCAAGGCAGCTTGCCTTGGAGACCTATGCTGATGTCTCACTCTGGCAGCAGATCATTCACTGAGAGGGCTTTTCCTGATCTGCAGATAATTTGTCAGAGAAATGGAGACTCAGGAGATGAGGTGAGTTTTTAGAGGTCATTCAACTTTTAAATGGCAGAGCCATGACTCAGACCCAGTAACTTACATTTCAGTGCTCTTTCTACTATATTATCTCATCCTCTGCTTCTGACAGAGGAAGCAAGATAAAACATAAAGAATTCCAATATGAAATGAAGCAAATTAAATTAAAAAAAATGTTTATTTTTGAGAGAGAGATAGAGTACAAGCAGGGGAGGGGCAGACAGAGAGGGAGACACAGAATCTGAAGCAGGCTCCAGGCTCTGAGCTGTCATCACAGAACCCGATGTGGGGCTCACACCCATGAACTGTGAGATCATGACCTGAGCCAAAGTTGGACACTTGAGCCACCCAGGTGCCCCAAGAGTTGGGTTCTTAATGGGCTGGCTCCCTCAACTCACTTTTTTTTTTTAAATTTTTTTTTAACGTTTATTTATTTTTGAGACAGAGAGAGACAGAGCATGAACGGGGGGAGGGGCAGAGAGAGAGGGAGACACAGAATCAGAAACAGGCTCCAGGCTCTGAGCCATCAGCCCAGAGCCTGACGCGGGGCTCGAACTCACGGACCGCGAGATCGTGACCTGGCTGAAGTCGGACGCTTAACCGACTGCGCCACCCAGGCGCCCCCCTCAACTCACTTTTGAAGCTTTCTCCAGGATGCCTTTCCAGACTCTTCCTGGGCATGTTCAACCCTTTCTCCTTACTCTCTTCTGGGATCCTATAGCCCTTTGTACCTGCTTTTTCTTTTCTTTTCTTTTCTTTTTTTTTTTTTAATAATCTGTTTTCCTGTCTGTTACCCTTTAAACTGGGAACTCATGAGGGTAGAAACAGCTTTGTTCATCTGTCGTCGTAACTCAGCATATGGCCCAGCAATGAGTAGGCGTCAGGAAATGTATGGTAGAAGTTTTACAGAAGGAGGCTGGGTGTCCTTAGAGCTCTAGGACAGGGGAGATGGGAGGAGACTCTGGCCCAGCTTGGCTGTGGGGAGAACACTATGGAATGTCTTCTGTGGATACGTGAGTCAGCTAAAGCACTTCTTGGGCTAAAACCAGAAGGCAAGAAGGTCCAGGAATAGTTATTATAGGTTAACCACACACCTCAGCACAGAAGGCTATGTAAATGACAAAAGAAATTCCAAGCATGTATTCTGGCAGTAAGCAGTGAATAGGTGTATCTCGCAGGGACAGGGTATTGTGGACAGTAGAGAAGGTGGCAAGACTAGATTGGGAGAGGGGGTTCCAGAAAGTGGTAATGATTGGAGGCTCACTTTCTCAATGCTAACTGTACTATAAAAATTCTCACCATTATTCCTGACTCTGTTGTTAACATGTCAGCATCTCATTTGTTTATACCCTCCTCCCTTGCCTCAGGCCTGATTGTATTAACAGTTGACCTCATTTTGCTAAAATCTATTTGTAGCACTCAGGCTGGGAACTCTGCCACACTCTGGCTCCCCAGGTCCTAGCCAGTTTCCCTGGGTTAGCTCTGTTCACCTAGCAAGCCACACCTGCTCTCATGAAAGCTCCATGGTCTGTCGCCCTAGCAGTGCTCGCTGGGCATAGGGGTAGCTTCTGAGAGCTGAGCTTGTGCAGGGGCTATGCGGGACGGCCAGCCATGCTTATCCTTGTGCTTTCACATGCACTTTCTATCATAACCCCTTCCATGTGAAAACCGCCTTTCTTCTTCCCTTTGTCTTTCCTTTCCACCTTTGCTGAGTACCTGTTCTGGTCAGGCTCTGTGCTAAGTATGGGGCTATAGAGAGAAATAAGGCTTGTACCCTGGCCCTGAGGAACTCACAGACTATCAGAAGGTGACTAGTATGAAAGTTGAAAAACACACAAGGCAGTCCCTGAGATGGCAGGAGATAATCCATGTTTACCTGTCCAAAGAGTGGGTTAGTTGAGGAATCCTAGTCAGAGGAGAAGGATTGGAAATATCCATGTAGACTGTTGTGGGCTGGGAAGGTGGCAGGAAGCGAAGAATGGGAATGGAATTATGGGGAAAAGTACATCGTTAGTAAGGCACAGATGAGACTCTTCATTTCTCTTTTTCTGGCACAATGGTTTATAGATTCTGTATTAGGATTCTCCAGAGAAACATAATATGTATGTATGGATGGATGGATGGATGGATGGATGGATGGATAGAGATAGATAGATAGATAGATAGATAAAAAGGGAAGATTTATTATAGGAATTGGCTTACATGATTATGGAGGCCAAAAAGTCCTGTGATATGCCATCTACACCCAGAGAACCAGAAAAACCAGTGGTATGATTTAGTCTGAGTTTGAAGGTCCAACAACTAGGAGAGCTGATGGTATAAGTCTGAGTCCAAAGGCCTGAGAATCAGGGGGCTGATGCTATATGTCCCAGCCTGAGTCCGGAGACCTGACAACCAGGTGTGCTGATGTAAGAGGGTAGCAGAAGATAAATGTCTCAGCTCAGGCTGAGAGAGCACATGCATCCTTCCTCCGCCTTTTGGTTCTATTCAGGCACTCAGAGGCCTGAGGATGATTGAATGACATGTACTCACATTAGTGAAGATGGTCTCCTTTACTCAGTCTACCGATTGAAGTACTAATCTCTTATTGAGGCAAGAAAGCTCTCTCGGCATCCCTTAGCCCAGTCAAGTTGACACATAAAATTAACATCACAGATTTGCTTTGGACTATAGGGTTCTGCCCAGGGTTCCTCTGAAAGGGCCTGATAATTCTCACATCTTCTTCTCCAGCTACTACCTCTTATTTAAACTCCACATCCACATTCTTAATTACCTAGTGGATATGTCCAGCTGAAGATTTCCAGAACACCTGAAAGCACTTTCATTCATAACTATGCACTTGATCTCTTTAGCAATTCTGTGACAATGCATTTTAGAGTTGAGGAAGTTGAGATCCAGATGGAGCAGAGGCAAGCATAGAACCCAGACTTCCTAGTACTCAGTGCAGGATGCTGCTTTTGATGGCACAATAATTTCTCTACATGAGGCCTTACATTTAACCTTAAAGGCCTGGCCATTTGACCTTTGGGTATTCACTCTCCGGATGGCCTGTGAGCCACAGTCAGCTCTCAGGATATTGTCTGGGAGAAAAACTCAGGTTTTGGAACTCTTATAGCCACACTCTGGCTAGATCAGGGGATCATTTCCATGGTGAGCAATGTTTGGATGTAACAAAGCAGAAACAACACCTGCTGCACAAGTAGGAAAGTTGTAATGAGAAAGTGGGGTGTAGCAGAAAGACCATGTGGTCAGGCAAGTCTGGATCTGAATCCCAGCCCTGTCACTTTTGATGAACTCCAGGAAGTCAGTTCTCCTGGGGAGACTCAGTTCCCTGGCCTATAGAGTGAGAACACAAATACCTGCCTTCTAGAGTGGCTATGAGAATTCAAGATGGTGGATATAAATGCCTAATGTGTTATGTATCTTCTCTTTTCCTTCCTCTCCTATGTGGGGTAAGGAGAGAGAGATATCATACTTGGAACTTATCAGTAAAGGTTCAGTTCCACAAATATTTACTGAATCCCTGTGTGAGCTGGTCATCGCTGTGCTGGGCACCGGTATACAGACAAGTGATGATCACTAGGGGCCACAAAGGTGAGTCAGCCAGATTAGAGTCATTCTCTTCTTGACAAGGTGGTGGCTCATGGGATGGGACAGGCAGTATCTCTGAGCTCTAACTATGCACTTGACTGGACAGAGGGGTGTATGGATGCTTATATATTTAAGTGGAGTTAAAGTTGGTTGAAGAGATCCAAAGGGTACTGGTAGGTGGAACAGTATTGCCTTAGACGAGGGGAGGACTATCAGATCCTACCCTCGGCTCTGGTCATTCAGTATTTTTATTCATGACTTGGATGAGAGTATTAAGCTGGAAAAAATAATAGAGTCTTGTTCCACATCAATCTGGACAAGGTGGGATAGGGACTGAATAGAATATATAGGTGCCCAATCCGCATGTCCATCTTGAGAACTTTGAAGTGTTGGAGGTAATAGGGGGCGGGCATTTCCCAGAGTCTTGTTTGAACAGGAGTGCCTCTGACTTTTGGTAAGAATGTAAAAGGGATGTTGGAGTTGGGAAACCTTGGGAAGCCAAGATTAAAAGTCTGTAACAAACAGGGGAGACAAAGAGTACCCCGGCCTCTGAAAGAGGTGTGGAGGAGGCAGGTGTGTTCCAGAAAGAAAGGCAGCTCACCGTGCTGCAGAGATATCTCTTCCTGGGACCCAAAGGACAGGAGAGTGAGGATTGGTGTATGGTTGGAAGGGTAGGCCTGCGTGAGGGTGGAGGATGGCTGCCAAGGGACCCTCGGTTTTCTCTATGAGAGTCTGGCCTAAACATGTAAAGGATAGGGCTGCCACCCCAGACCTCGTAACTCCCCTCCCTTGGATGGAAATAGAATGTGCTAATCTGTGTTTGATCCCACACTGTCCCCATGTCCTGCTGCTCAGCTTTCAATCAGGAATTATGAATATAACCATTTGTCAGTCTGGGCCTCAGCTTCACACAGTTTCCAGCTACATGTATCTTTTCCTGTTATCTAGACCCAGCCTCAACTTGGTGGCTCCACTGGGGTCCTTTTGGATTCCCATCAGCCCCTCATCCTTACCAGGAGCTGGGGTCCTGTCGACCCTACTGCCCCCTCCTCAACCTGAGGCTAAACTGCTGTGCACAGGAAGGCATTCCTTCTTTTCTTCCTTCCCCGCCCCCCACGTCTAGGGCTCCTCTGAGCCCACTGCTACTCTCTCCTGAGTTGAGTCCAGCCCAAGCAGGGGCCACAGTAGCAGCCGTGTTCTCCTTATGGTGTCCAGGTTTCCTGTGCTGTGGCTTAGAGCTGAGACCTGGTGGACTGGGAACAATGGCAGGTTCCAGGAGTGGCCCTCTTCTGGTTGGCTCACTTCTGAGGACATGGCTTTTGTACTTACCTTCCGGTGTTGCTCCTTGTTCAAGCTTTTCAGTTTTGCTCTGGAGACTGAGCATTGCTTTGAACCCCAGCCACCGCACCGGCACTTTGCCAAATTGCCGCCAGGCATTCTCTGGAGGTAGATCTGTCCCTGGATTCCTGGCAAGGGCAACGTCCTGTATATGCCAATCTCTTGGTGTTACTCCTGTTGTACTTGGTCTCTGGATTGAGCCACAGCCTAGAAAGGCTCTCCATTGGTGAGACTTTTACCTGACCTGGGCTCTGTACCTTGTACCTGGAATAGCCTGGTTGTCTGGGAGACCCGGCTCCTGCAGGAACATCAGTCCCACAGACAGGCCTCAAGCTCTAGTGATGTTGCTTTATACTCTTACCAGCTGTCCCCTTCTCCCTACTCTAGCATTGCTGATCCAGTAGCACAGAAGCCACTGCGTGTGGGCACATGTGCTCATTGCAGTCCAGAGGTAGCTGGGATGTCCTGAGAAGGCACCAGTTGTCTCCTATTCACTGCCGAGTAGGGAAGTATGATTTAACAAACTTCCTGCACAGCTCTCAGGCCTCTCATCTTTTCCCAAGTAGGCAGAGAGCTCACTATACTAGTATGTGGCAAATGTGTGTCTAAGAAGCATTCTGCAGTGGGAGGGCTTCATGCAGGAGGGGATGCATGGAGTTGCAAGGCTAGGTGTGCAGTGGGCAACCTGTCTCACCATGGCCTCCTCTCTGGCAGTGACCCGCCATAATCACCTCAAGGACTTCATGCTGGTGGTGTCGATCGTTATTGGCGTGGGTGGCTGCTGGTTTGCCTACATCCAAAACCGTTACTCAAAGGAGCACATGAAGAAGATGATGAAGGATCTGGAGGGGTTACACAGAGCTGAGCAGAGTCTGCATGACCTTCAGGAAAGGTAAGGCCTTGCCCCTTCCCCACAGCCCTGATGCTGCCAGCTCTTGGGAGCCTCCTGTTTCCACCAGGGTTGTGGGCTGTCTCGCCCCCAAGATCATGCTGGCGTCACCTCCCAGGCTGTGCCATACTTCCCAAAACTGCATTGGGAGCGTAGGCTCCTGACATTACAGTTGCACAGGCAAACATTCCTCCCCAGGGCAGAAGCTTATTTCTGTCTTTCCTCCCTCTGAGTCTCAGAGGGAGAAATGTGTAGCTGTCAGAGATCTAGAGCCTCCCTGGGTGGATGGCTTGTCCGTTCTATCCTTCTCGCTGCCCCTGGACTGTTATCTTTCCCATAGAAATAGACATAATTACCTGTTCTTCATTGTTCGCCGAAGAAACCTCCCAAATCTGTCTTTCTGATACCTTTAGTTCTTGAAAGATGGTAGGGAGGTCCTGGTAGTTAAGGTTGAATGTATATAGAGTGAGGCCAGATCCCTGGCACCATAAGACTCTCATGGAGCAGTTTTAGAAAGATGCAAAAGTCAGGAGGGAGTCAACGCAGGTAATTGGTTTTTTGCTTTGTTTTGTTTTTGAGAAGAGGAGGGACCTACTTCAGGACTCTTTTTTAGAAAATTATTTTGGCAGCCTCAGGATTCCCATTGAGAAGTCTTTGCAGGAATCCATGTAAAAGGAAATGACATTTGGCCCTTTTCTGTTACTTTTTAATGATAGCTACTATTTTCTCTGGAGGGTGGGCAAAGGATTTCTTATGAGCTAGGTATTGTTAAGTACTTAAATGCATTATTATTTTTTTAAATCACCACAACCATGTTAGGTAGGTACTATTACTATTTTAGAGTTGAAGAAATGAGGGCTCAGAGAGGATGAGTGCTTTGTTTGGGTCACATATCAGTAAGTATGAGCCAGGAATTTTGACACTTACAGGTGCTGCCTCAGTAAAGGTGGCCCTATCACATTCATTTCCACTGGCTGGGTTTCTCGGAGATAAGTGAAGTTTTATCTCTGAACTGATTTCTGGCTACTTTTCTGGGCCCCTTGTTCCTGGGCCCTTTGCCAGCTAGGGGCTAAATGCTGCTATCTGGGCAGCCCCCATTCTTCATTTCTCTGAAAAGCATGTACTGTTTTCGTTGCGAAGCCAAAGAATCTAGGCAGGAGACATTCCAAGTTTGAGGATAAAACTAAGCTCCCAGTTCTCCCTGCTCCCCAAGGCCTCCAGAGCTTAATGACCACTGTGGCCCTTAGAGAAACGACTGCATGCACACACATTGACACATGTGCACACACATATTCTCCTCTGATAGTGTCCAGAGCCCACATGCCGCCTTGTCCCTCCTTCCTTTCACAGGCCTGCACTGCCAGCCACCACAGAGCTTTTCTTTTTTTTTCCAGAGTTCCTGATACTTTGGGTGAATAAATGTAATGCTACATGTGCATTCCAGGTAGGATTTCACTGGGTTTCAAGAAAATTCTTTGAGGCAAGGATTTTGATTCCCATTTAGGATTGAAGAAACAGGCCTGGTACAGGGAACAGACTTGTCCTTGGTACAGGGAACAGATTAGTCACACAGCTGCTTAGAGTCAGGGCTTGCGGTCAGGTAGCCGAATTTTCTTACTTGTAATGCTAACTGACTGCTGCTTTCAAGATGCTCAGTCTTCTGTGGAGGAGATGGAGTGGGGTGAGGCTTGACTGTACACGTATTTGCTCATGTCTGCACCCAGTAGTATTTATTGATCTTCATCTCTGCTAGATCCTGTTAGGACTATAAAAGTGGGTCAGTTTTGATTCTACTTTAAAGGAGTTCCCTACTATCTGGGCAAGGCAGACAGATCATAGGCTTTTCTGAAGAGGCTGCTTTCAGAGAGGATTATATTCAGTGAAGAAATGAATCCCCAGTGGTGTAATTTCAGGCAGTTGGGTCACGGAAGAATACAATAAAGAGGGTATTCAGCAAGGGAAGCTGATGGGGGCAGGAAATGGCGCCTCTGATTTGTTTTGAGCCTTGCCTGTAGTGCCACCTAGTGTGTATCTTGAGGAGGCTGAACTGCCTTTCTCTCCAGGGACAAAGTAGACTGCCATTTGTCAGCAGGAGGCTTGCAGCCTAGTCCTTTTCTGCTTGTCCCACCACATCTCTTGAGGTTTCAGCCACTGACAGATCTGGACTTGAATTGGCAGTTTTTATTTTTATTAAAATTTTTTTTTAATTTTTATTTTTGAGAGCAAGAGAGACAGAGCATGAGCAAGGGAGGGCAGAGAGAGAGGGAGACACAGAATCTGAAGCAGGCTCCAGGCTCAGAGCTTGTCCGTGCAGAGCCTGATGTGGGGCTTGAACTCACAAACTGCGAGATCATGACCTGAGCTGAAGTCGGACACTCAACCGACCAAGCAACCAAGGCGCTTCATGGACGTGACTTGGCAGTTTTTAGAGGCTGAGTTCTGTCTCTGCCTCTTCTGTTTCACCTACTTAATTAGCTCAGTGGTCAGTACTCTCTTCTGAGGTCCCCTTTTGTTCTGTGGCTTTATCCTTCTGTATCTCAGGTCTAAGCTATATATCACTGTCTTCTTCATCATCCTTTACCCTCCTACCCTGGTCTCCTGTGACTTGGTGTTTCTTACTCAGATAGGAAGGCCCAACAATGACTAAGTCCTTCCCTTCTTCCAGAGGGATTAGCAAACTCTTACGCTTTCTCCTGGGTCTAGTTACCTTCCCTGACTCCTTTCAGGCAGAGTTGGTCACTCCATCCTTTGGGCTCATCCAACACCTTGTATGTCTCTCTGTTGTAGAACTTATCACACTGTGTTTAGGTATCTGTTTATTTGTCTATATTGGACTAGATCATGAGCTCCTAATTGGCAGGGACCAATTTCTCATTCATCTCCATGTATCTAGGACTTAGTGCAAGGCTTGGCATTCAGCAGACACTTGAAAGTATGTGTTGAATGAATGGATGAATAAATGAATGGATTAACATAGATATGTGGAGGAAGGAAGGAGGCTGGGTTGGATGGCTGGAAGGTTTTGTCAGTGAACAGAGGGAATGTGTGGGTGGGTACAAAGGTATATTTTCATTATAACTGAGCCCTTGAGATCTTACCTACCATGGAAGATACTTAGAAAGGAAAGTCAGGCCTGGGGGCAGCAGGGGCCCTCCCCAGACCCTTTGTTATGAATTTCATTTTCTGCACTTCTGGGAACAGGTACTCAGGACTCTATGAGGTGCTTCTCAATGGTTCCTTTCTCATCTTCCCTAAATACCCCCAGGATCCCCACCCCAGTCGCATCTCAGCCATTGTGCCTTCTCTGGATCTTTGGGCTAGCTTGCAGCGCATTCTACATTTATTGAACCTTCCAGATACCTGAGGATATGGGGAATGACTGTGGGGTTTGGAGTCCTACAGATTGGAATTCTAGTCTCTGTTCTACCTGCAATGACTTCCCTTTTCTAAGTCTTAAATCCATACCTGTCCTAGGCTGATAATGATGCAACATATCATTATCTGCAGGGAGGACACATGGAAATACCCTGTAAGCTAGTAGTTGTTAGGATCTTAGTATGTGAGATCCCTCAGAGGAAGGATTCAGATACCCAGGAACCTAGCATGATTACTGGCAGCAAAATGATAAGAAATATGGTAATCACTGTGGTTTCTTTTGGCCCTGAGCTAACTCAGAGCCAGTCAACAGAGTAGGGAGAATATATTCTGAGTGCCAGAGCCCTCATTTTCCTCTTTGATGCCGTGACTCGTGGCGTGTTGGCTGGCACCCCTTGCCTGGCCTTCTCCAGCTCCCTGCATCGCTCCCCAGGCTGCACAAGGCCCAAGAGGAGCACCGCACAGTGGAGGTGGAGAAGGTACATCTGGAGAAGAAGCTGCGTGATGAGATCAACCTTGCCAAGCAGGAAGCCCAGAGGCTGAAGGAACTGCGGGAGGGTACTGAGAATGAGCGGAGCCGCCAAAAATACGCAGAGGAGGAGTTGGAGCAGGTAGGAGAGTGTACTGTTTCCTGGACACCCTGGGGTGGGGGTGGGAAAAGTGCAGGGCCAAAAGCCTGGCTGGAATGCTTCATGTGCGAGGACTTTGAAATATGCCTCAAAGAATATCTTTAGGAGTTACTAGACTCTTACCAATAATAGTGGAAAAGTTGTAAAAAAAAAAAAAAAAAGGTCACTGTGATTTTCAAAGACTAGGGGATAACAGGTGATAACAGTTATTTTGTTCCCTTTTTATTGAACTATTACATAAAGTGTACCAATCATAAATCTACAGCTGGAAAGCTTTCCCATAAGCATGTACCTGTATAACCAGCATCCAGATCAAGATAAAGAGTATCTTTTAAGCACCCTAGAAGGCTCACTTTTGCTTCTCTCTGCCTTCTGTCAATATTCCACCAAAAGGTAACTATGTTCATGATCTGTAAACCGGACTTGTTTTGCTTGATTTTGAACTTAATATAAATGGCGTTATATGGTATTTTTCTTCGGGTTTGGTTTCTTTTACTCAGCATTATGTCTGTGAGAGTCATCCATGTTACTGTGGGTAGTGGTAGTTGGTTTATTTGCATTGCTAAGTAATTATTCATTGCAGGAGTGTTCTTTAAATTATTTATCCATTCTCCTATTGGTAGACATTTGAGTTGTTTGCAGTTCTTTTTCTTTTCCTTTTATGAATAACACTGCTATGGACCTCCTGCATATTCTCTTAGCATAAACACTTATTTCTGTTGGATATATAATAGGGAATTTATAAATTTAGCTGTATTAGAAACCTCTAGTTTTCCAAAATGGTTGGACCAGTCCATATTAGCGCCAGCAATGTGTGAGAGTTCTGGTTGAGCTACAACCTTGGTATTTTTAGGCTTTTTAACTGTATACACTCCGGGATCTAGAGGTATTTCATTGTGATTTTAATATTCATTTTCCTAATGGCTAATAATAATAAATACCTTTTGATAAATTTATTGACCATTTTATTTGGGAATCTCTTCTCATTTTAAAAATTGTGTTACTTGTCTTCTTCTTAGTTGATTTGTAGGAGTTCTTTATATATTCTGGATGTAAGTCTTCCTGTATATATATATATATATATATATATATATATATATATATATACATATAACGCAAATCTTTTCCCTGTCTGTAGCTTGTTTTGCTCTCTTAATATTGCTTTTAATGAACAGAAAGCCTTGATTTTAATGAAGTCCAATTTAATCATTTTTTTTAAGTGGTTGGTACTTTTTGTGGCCTCTTTAAGAAATCTTTCCCGATCCCCAAGATATTTTTGTAAATTTTCTTATAGAAGTGTTCTTGTTTTACTTTTCACGTTTAGGTTTGTGGTTTATTTCAAATTAGTTTTTGTCTATATGAGGTAGGAAGTCAAGGTTCTTTTTTTTTTTTTTTTTTCAAGTAGATAATTCTGTTCTGTAGTCTGTCTGTCCTTAAAGCACATTGTCTTCTACTAAGTCTCAATATCAGTAGTAAGTTCTCCAGCTTTGTTCTTCAAAATGGCCTTGGCTGTTCTAGGTTCTTTGCATTTCCATAATTAAGCTTGTCATTCTACCACTTCTCCCTACTCCCTCTGCCCCCAAAAAAGCCTTGCTGGGATTTTTATCGGTTTTATATTGAATCTATAGATTAATGTTGGGGAAAATTGACATTTTAACAAAATGATTCTTACAATCCATGAGCATTGTTTATCTTGTCTCCTATTTAGGTCTTTTAAAATTTCTCCCAGCAATGTTTTGTAGTTTTCAGTGTAGAAGTCTTGCACTTTAAAAAAAATTTTTTTAGGGGTACCTGGGTGGCTCAGTTGGTTAAGTGTCTGACTGTTGATCTCAGTTCAGGTTTTGATCTCAGGGTGTGAGTTCAAGCCCCGCGTGTTGGTTCCACGCTGGGTGTGAACCCTACTGCTCTTATTTTTCTAGCTTTTTAAAAATTTTTATGTTTTCAGATTTTATTTTTAAGCAATCCGTATACCCAATGTGGGGCTCAAAACTCACAACCCCCAGGTCAAGAGTCGCGTGCTCCACTGACTGAGCCAGTCAGGTGCCCCTTATTTTTCTAGCTTCTTGAAGTGGAAGATTAGGTTATTGATTTTAAACCTTTAATATTTTCCAACAGAGGCATTTAGAACTATAAATTTCTAGCTCAGCACTGCTTTAGCTGCTGCATTTACTAAGTTCTGGTATTTCATATTTTCATTATCATTCAGTTGAAAAGATTTTTTAATTTCTATTGCAATTTTTTTGGGGGGGTGCTCATGGTTGTTTAGGACAGGTGTGTTGATTAATTTTCAAACACTTGGGGACTTTTCCAGTGATTTTTCTCATTGATTTCTAATTTAATTTCACTGTGGTCAGAGAACATATGCTGTATATTTTCAGTTCTTTCAAATGTGTTGAGACTTGGTTTATGTAAACAGACCAAACAATACAATGGAAAGGTGAAGAGTGTCAGATTGGATAAAAAAACAAAAGCCAGGGCGCCTGGGTGGCGCAGTCGGTTAAGCGTCCGACTTCAGCCAGGTCACGATCTCGCGGTCCGTGAGTTCGAGCCCTGCGTCGGGCTCTGGGCTGTATGGCTCAGAGCCTGGAGCCTGTTTCTGATTCTGTGTCTCCCTCTCTCTCTGCCCCTCCCCCATTCATGCTCTGTCTCTCTCTGTCCCAAAAATAAATAAACGTTGAAAAAAAAAAATTAAAAAAAAACAAAAGCCAGCTATCTGCTGTTTACAAGAGATATAAAATGGTAAGGATATAAAATGGGTAAAAGTAAAAGGATGAGAAAAGATATACCATACAAACGCAAAGCAAAATAAAACAGGAGTAGCTATATTACTATCAGACAAAATAGGCTTTAGAGCAAGAAGTATTACTAGAGACAAAAATGGACATTTCATCATGATAAATGTGTGAATCCAACAGTAACATAACACTTAATTTGTATACATCTAATAATATAGTTTAAAAATATATAAAACAATGAGGCACCTGGGTGGCTCTGTCAGTTAAGCATCTTTCAGTGTAGGTCATGATCTCACACACAGTTCGTGCATTCAAGCCCTGCATTGGCCTCTGTGGCAGACAGCTCAGAGCCTGGAGCCTGCTTCGGATTCTGTGTCTCCCTCTCTCTCTGCCCTTCTCATGCTCTGTCTGTCTCTCTCTCAAAAATAAATAAACATTAAAAAAAATTAAAAATATATATATATATATAAAGCAAGAGCTGAAGGAACTAAAAGTTTAATAGACAAATTTATGGTCAAAGTTAGAGATTTTAAAACACCTCTGTCAAAAAATAAGAAGCCAGAAGTATCAGTAAGGATGTGAAAAATGTAAACATGATTAATCAATTTGACCTTGTCAACATAATATAGAGCATTCTGCCTGACAACTGCAGAATACACATTTTGTTTCATGTCTACATATTGCTTCTGTTCCAATCTCTCCTCTCCTTCTGGGAATCCAGTATTTATGTAAGACCTTTTAACTGGATTCCACTTGTCTCTTATGCTTAGTTGTGTTTTTTTTTTTCCTCTTCCTGCTTTGGTTTCATTATTTTCTGTGGATTCGTCTCTGAGTTCTCTAATCCTGTATTCTGCTGTGAATATTGTGCTGTTTTGTTCAACCCATCCAGTGGAATCCTACTCTCAGATAATGTATTTTTCAGTTCTAGAATGCCTGTGTTACTCTTTTATAGATTCCGGTTTCCTGCCCAGAATTTCCATGTTTCCATTTATTGTGTCCATCTTTGTATTTTCTTCACTCATAGTTGAAGTCCTTTCTGGTGCCTCTCACATTTGGATCACTTATGGGACTGCCTATTTTTCCTCTTGATTATTGGTTATATTTTCCTGCCTCTTCTCATGTCTAGTCATTTATTTTTATTAAATAGTGGACAGTGTGTATAAAAAATAATAGAGGCTCCAGATGATTTTATCTTCCATCAAATAGAGGCTCCTCCCTTCTTCTGTTAGGTATGTAGGGTGAGGATCTAATCACCTCAAGCCAATCAGAAATTGAGCCATGTTGGAGCTGGGTTGTAGTTTTAGAAAGACTTGGTCTAGCACTCGTTTGTCCCTGTTTCTCAGGCATGTTCCTTCCTTTTTCTTGAGAGCTTGTGGATTTCTTTCTCCTGAGCCCTGAAAGACTATGAGAGATTCATTTCTGCCACTTGGAGGATTTTAACTTAGCTCTTTGGCCTCCTGCTCCTCATAGCTTCAAAATTTTGCAGCTGTCTTGAGGGGAGGACCAGGGGTATGTGTGAAGCAGGTCCCTTCCTTCCTACAATGTTTTGTCCCCTAAGTATTATGAAATTATGGGAGATTTTATTCCACCCTTTGACCTAGCTATGTGTTCTCCTGCACAGCCCCAGAATTGAGTAAATGCTCAATGAAGAAAACTGGATGTATGTTTCCAATCTCAATTTCCAATCTGTCATACCAGTACTGTACTACCAACAAAAGCTGGGCTGGTTTCTCTAGGCTCCAGTGGAGTCCCCACTGCCCTGGGCCATGCCCAATTATCAGCTCTCACCCAGAACCATCCAATGGCTCCAAGGAAGAAAATGGCTGACAATTATCAACTCATCTTAGAAAGGCTTTTTCCCCTCTTTGGATTTTCAGTTCATCTAGTCCAGTGATTCTCAGACTTTTTGATCTCAGAACCCTTTGACTCTTAAAAATTATTTAGGACCTCAAAGAACATTAAAAAAAATTTTTTTTAAGGTTTATTTTTGAGAGGTGGGGGAGGGGCAGAGAGAGACAGAGACACAGAATCTGAAGCAGGCGCCAGGCTCTGAGCTATCAGCACAGAGCCCGATGTGGGGCTGAACCCACGAACCATGAGATCCTGACCTGAGCTGAAGTCAGAGGCTTTAACCGACTGAGCCCACAGGCGCCCCATCAAAGAACATTTTTAAAGGGGAAGTCTGTTGCTGTTTACCCTGTTAGAAGTTAAAACTGAGAAAATTAAAGAGTATTTATTAATTCAGGGGTGCCTTGCTGGCTCAGTCAGAAGAGCATGCAACTCTTGATCTTGGGGTCATGAGTTCAAGCCCCACATAGGGGGTAGGGATTACTTTAAAAAAAAATCTTAAGGGGTGCCTGGGTGGCTCAATCGGTTAAACGTCTGCCTTCAGCTCAGATCATGGGCTGATCTGACAGTCAGGTCAGATCTCACAGTTCATGGGTTGAAGCCTTGCATAGGGCTCTGTGCTGACAGCTCGGAGCCTGGAACCTGCTTCAGATTCTGTGTCTCGCTCTCTCTCTGCTCCTCCCCTGCTCACGTTCTGTCTCTCTTTCTCTCAAAAATAAAATAAAACATTAAAAAAATCTTTAAAAAATTTACTAATTCATTTTAAATAAGTGTATTAAACTCCTTATGTATCGACACAATATTTTTTTAAAAAATGACTGCAGGGGCGCCTGGGTGGCTCAGTCGGTTGAGCGTCCGCCTTCGGCTCAGGTCACGATCTCACGGTCCGTGAGTTCGAGCCCCGCATCGGGCTCTGTGCTGACTGCTCAGAGCCTGGAGCCTGTTTCACATTCTGTGTCTCCCTCTCTCTCTGACCCTCCCCCGTTCATGCTCTGTCTTTCTCTGTCTCAAAAATAAATAAACGTTAAAAAAAAAAAAAAAGACTGCATTTTTCAAAATAAAAATAATTTAATGAGAAGTGAGTTGTTTTTTTTTTTTTTTACAGTTTTGCAAATTCTTTTAATGTCAGGCTTAATAGACTGCTGATTCTTATATTAGTGTCTATATTCAATCTGTTATGATATTACTTATCATATAGCCTCTGGAGAAATCTACAGTTCAGTTGTGAGCAAAGGGGAGTGAAAAAGGTAAATAATGTCTTAGTACAATTATGAAAATAGTTTGATCTCACAGATGCTCTGAAAGGGTGCACTCAAGGATCCCTGGATCATACTGGAAAAATTGTAGACGTAGTCTTTATAGCTCTCTGATGACTTTGAAAATTTTTCATAATTATAATAATTTGTCTTTCAAGAATTTTGTAATTTTTGTAGCTTAGACAGCTTTCCCCAGATGCTGTGTTGGGTCAGAATTATTCTTCTGGCATGACCTACTGCATCCTATGGGGAAGTGGAAGTCAGGGGTAACAAAGCACGTGGTCAGTGGTTATTAACTTTGCTGCATAGTAGAAGCTATGTAGTAGAACTTGCAGAACATGAGAAAGTATTGATACCTAGGCCAGCGCCCCAGATCTGTGAAATCAGAATCTGGGTTTGGGTCCAGATACCAGTATTTTTGAAGTGTGATTCCCCAGGTGATTCCAGCGTGTGGCAGGTTGAGAACCACAGCCATAGAATAAAAGAATACTGTGACTTGCCCCCCAGCTCTATCTCCTTCAGGCATTTATTCCTTGTGTGTGGCAGGATGGGTCTGTCTCTGTCTCCCTGCCTCCCATCCTCCCCACCCCGCCCCCCACTTCCTTTTTCCTATTTTGTAAGTATTTCTCCTGTTAAACCATTTTGAGCCTGTTAGACCAGCCTTTCCCAACTGTCCCACTGCCCTCCCTTTCCTCTTTTTTCTTTTTCTCTCCATCCTCCCTTGCTCTTAGCTTATCCCATTCCTTTCTCTCCCTTCAAGGTAGAACTTGATAATACATTTTCACACTTGGTGTATTAGACTCTAAGGCATCTGTTCTCCATTTTAAATCTACAAAGCCAGGAGTGGGCTAAGTTATAGTTTCTTTTTCCACTTTTTCAAAGACCGAAAACCAAGTGGGGATTTGTCCTCTCATTGGCTCTCTATGGAATAAAGGTGTTCTGTCCTTAGCTAAGGCCCTCCCAGTCTATCTCAGGCCACGGAGAGAACCTCAGGCCTGCTCTGGGATACTTGCCCCATTGGCAAGTTGGGAATAATACACCTGCCTCTCAATCCCTTTTCTCTGGGATTCTGACCAGCTAAAGGTCAGTGTCTAGGTGGGGAAATTGGGGGTCATTTCTACTGTAGACTGGGTGAGATACCAAGGGATCCAGTGTGTATAATGTCTGCATGCAATCTCAGACCTTCCATGTTTAGTGCTTCCATGTTTCAGCTTCATTGGATGCTCCTTGCTGAGAAGTCAGTGAGATCTCTGCTTACACATTGCTTCTCTCATGTCTTGGCCTCTTTCGGCAATGCCCATGTTCAAAGTAAGTGTGCTGGTTTGTAGAGGGTGCCCTTCAAAGCCTACCTGCCCTGCTCAATGGGAGAATCATAGACAAAACCTCGGGACTACAGGACACTTTGGAGAGCATTCAGGCTATCCCTTTCTGGAATAGCGATCATTTTTAAGGGCTCTCTGACCTGAGCTGTTCACAAAACTCCTCCTGAGATCACCCCTTTACTGTGGTTTGGATTTGCAAGGGAGAAAGTCTTTCCTCACACTAAATTGAGATCTGCTATTGAAAGCACAGGGTCACAGGGCCAGGAGCCGGAGTCAGAGTTTTGGATTCCCAGTCAAGTGCTTTTTCTGCCACATGGTGATGTCTTGAGGTCTGAGCATAGACCCCCACCTCTCAGAAAGAAGGTGGCTCACTGAGCTGACCTGAGCCTCAAGAGAGCAGGGAGGATTATGGAGATTGGCTGCAGGCCAGGAGAGGCAGCTAATGTGTGGGTACACAGTGCTCTAGTCTGGCAGCAAAAAAAAAAAAAAATCTCAATTTGAGATCTGGTTGACACTACTGACTGTGTGACCTTGAGTAGATTACTTTCCTTCTCTGAGTTTGCCTCCTTGTAATATATAAAACACAGAATAATCCTTGCCCTTTCTGCCTCTCGAGAGGGCTGGAAGCTCATACGAGATAGCAGATAAGAACTCAGAATTCTGTGCTATCAGAAGCATCGGAGAGGGTCATGGCAGCAGTAATGGCTCACATCCTCTTGGCTGCACAGGTTCGGGAGGCCCTGAGGAAAGCAGAGAAGGAACTGGAATCACACAGCTCATGGTATGCTCCAGAGGCCCTTCAGAAGTGGCTGCAGCTGACCCACGAGGTGGAGGTGCAGTACTATAACATCAAGAAGCAAAATGCTGAGAAGCAGCTGCTGGTGGCCAAGGAAGGGGTGAGACCTGCCTTCCCACCACTCTCTTCTCTCCTCCTTGCCCCCTCCCCTCACCTGCCCTTCTTCCTCCTCTCCACCTCTCCTTATCCCTCCTGTTGGACAAAGAGATATCCTGGTGCTGGGTTCTGTTTCTTTTCCTGAAAAATAGTTCCTGATGATGTCCTCAAGTTTCTGGAGGAGGGGCTGAGGGCATGGGTGTACTCCCACCTGCCTTCTGGAAAGATGAAGCAAGTGGAGGCAGGTAGAGGGAAAACTCTGCCAGCCCCAGCCCGCTATGGGGCAGAACCCTTCTGGGGCTGGGGGACTGTCAGGGGATCCCACTGCTTCTCTCTTTGCCTTCATTTTCTTTCCTCCCCTGCTGTTGTCCTTCCCCCTGCCTTCCTTTCCCTTCTTCTCTTCCTTTCTCTCATGCAGCCTAAGCTGTGCTAAGAGGAGGAGGACCCAGCCACTGAAAGGCATTTCTCATTGTCCCACCTCTAATCCCTGCTCTGTTTAAGCTAGGGATCTCATTTTTGCAGGCTGAGAAGATAAAAAAGAAGAGAAACACACTCTTTGGCACCTTCCACGTGGCCCACAGCTCTTCCCTGGATGATGTGGATCACAAAATCCTCACTGCGAAGTAAGTAGCACCTGATGCCCAGCTCTGGCAGTGTCCACCCCATCCTCGGAGTTGGAGGGTGTGCGGAGTCTGCAACCCCAGTTCTGCTTCTTCACTGGTAGAGGGGCAGCTCTGGTGTCCTGCCCCGGCCTTTATCCAGCTCCCACCTTGCTCTTGAATTTATGATTTAACTGTGTTTCTTATTTGCATGTATTCCCCCAACCTGTTCCTCTAGGAAGCCTCGTTCCTACCGGGGCTCCCACCTGCCCATGGCTTCAATTCTCTTCCATGTGCTCCAGGCAAGCTCTGAGTGAGGTGACGGCAGCACTGAGGGAGCGCCTGCACCGCTGGCAGCAGATTGAGATCCTCTGTGGCTTCCAGATTGTCAACAATCCTGGCATCCACTCCCTGGTGGCTGCTCTCAACATAGACCCCAGCTGGATGGGCAGCACGCGCCCCAACCCTGCCCACTTCATCATGACCGACGACGTGGATGACATGGATGAGGAGATTGTGTCACCCTTGTCCATGCAATGTAGGTGACCTCTTGGGTGGGGGTGAGGGAAGGAGCCTTTGATGCACCGGTTGAGAAGTGGTTGGCCACTGCTGTGCCTAGAACAGCATATGGGGTGGAGACCAAGGAAGGTAGTTGAGCTCAGGGCCTTGGTTCATAAAGCACAGTTCATGTCAGGATATTCCTCCACAGTTGTGCTCTTGGTGTTGTTTCCATGCTCTATGCTCTGTCTGCCCCTCTGGGTCTATTGTGTTAAGTGTGTCTCCCTTCACTCTTTGTGTTTCTTAAATCCCTTTATTCTCCTTTTTCTCCCCCATGTGCCTTTATAAAAACAATCTCCTTTAGTGGTTCATTATATCAAAATGATATTCATTTTGGCTCTTTACTGCTATTATCTGTTTTCATTTTTATATTTGTTCTTAATTGCTAAAGTGGACAAATGGAATGATATCTTTTTCTGTTTTTGTGTGAGGCCCCATAAAGCGGTAGTCCCTTAAGGAGACATAGCCCTAAATTCTCCAAGCCAGAAAGACATTCTTGTCCTGGAGGGATCTCCTGCACAAGCATGTCCCCCTGAATTCTTGGACCTCTGCACCCTTTCCTGGGCCTTCCCTCTCCCGTTCCTCCCCTCAAGTGGTGAGAGCTGAGTAGAGCAAAGTCAAAGAGACAACTCTCTGTGGGAAATCTTCAGTGAATGAGGGACTTACCCCTAAGGGGCCCAGTTGAAATTTTCCCTGGATCAGAGGCTATTTTAGATAAATAGAATAGACCTTTACGGAAAAGCTGTTGTCTCGGGCCCACATCCCATGGGCCTGGCTTAGGGGCTCACTTTCAGAAAGCCAGATTCTTTCATCAGGCTGGACTCCAGCTACAGACAGGATTTATTTGTAAATTTGTTCAGCAGTACTTTGCCTCTGGCCAAGCTGCTTTGTCACCCTGGTCTGATATCCTATCAGGGCTTTAATCAAAGGCCCAACAAGGTTAGGATCACTGGCAGGCAAGTCTCCCATGTTCCATGGGTTGGGAGGGATCTTCATTAGCTCTCAGCTACCCAATCCTTGCCCTGGCCCTCCCCTTATCCCACTGAAAGGTGGGCTGAAGCCCTCTGTAAATCAGATTCTCTTCTCCTTTTGGCCTGGCTGTTGGAACCTAGATGCTGCCTGGCTGATGGGGCGTAGGTTCAGTGACCGCTCTCTCTGCTCAGCATCCGCCGGCTCGGATGATCAGTCCCTCTGGAAATACCCGGGTTTGAGGAGCCCCTTTGGGGCTTTTGTTTTTCCAACTTTTGGGACTAAACCAACACTCCCACCCCTGAGCTCCTTCTCCTGCCTGCCTCACTCCCCTGCCTGCTCCCTCTATTCCCTTGGCACTATCCCTACTAACTGCAGGGAGAGGTTCAGGGGTGAGAAGAATCAGCCTGCTCAGCTGAGGGCTGGAGAGAGAGCACCCATAGTGAGGGAAGGCTTGGGCTTCTCCTTCCGGCCCAGCTAGACAGAAGTCCTGGTGGCCCTTCTTCTAGCTGGGCTGGGATGGAAAGAGAGAAGGAAAGATCCTTTCTTTTCTCTTTTTCATGTTTCTCCCTTTTCCTCTCTTTCCCCCTTACTTCTCCCTTTGCCTCTTCCTTTTCCATGCTGCTTCTTCCTCTTCTGCCTCCCTTTCGATGCCTTGAAAGCCACCAGCCATTGAAGCCCTGCCTCCCCAGCTCTCCATCACTGTGGACCTGTGTTCTCTCCCTTGCGGAGCCTCCATGGCTTCTGGCACCCATGTCACGTGGCTCATTCTCCCATCTTTAGGGAGAAGGCAGGGAGGCCCACCTCTCAGGGTAGAGGAAAAAAAACAAAGGTAGAAATTCTGTTTTCAGCTGGAGCTGGAAGTGAGCCCAAGGGGGATGCTCTAGCACATTCCCAAGTTACCTGGTGCCCGTATACCCCTTCCCTGGGCATGGTGGCCATTGTCTTCCAAGAGCCTGATTTGTAGCATTATTCCAGGAGCTGGCTCTGTGTTGTCTGCATGCTTGTTAGAAGAAATTTGGAAAGTGAAAAGTGAAAAAGTGCAGAAGAAAAAGGCACACCTAGTCCCACTGTATTTGAACAGCTTTTTTCCTACAGTCTCCCATCTGAAATTTTTAATAATTTTTTATGTGGTCAAGATAATAATGACCACTACCATTTGTTGAGTGCCATGAACTGTGACAGGTACTTTAAATACACTCTCTTGAAGCGTCACAACAACCCTGCAGAATTTTATAAACTAGGTCTCAAACTAGGGAAACTAGTTGCGTAAGGTCGCGGCTACAAGTGGGAAGGCCTCACTTCAAACTCGAGTCTTTTGTGTTCCGTAGTTCAAGGTATTTCTTTTGTGTATCCTTTTGTCTCCCCTGAGCATTTCAGTAGGTATTTTTGTATGTTTTTCAAATCTTAAGCAGAATTTTTAATAGCTGTATAGTCTTCCAACAATCAGATATATTATCATTTTCAATTTTATGTGTATTTTCATACAATTATTAATACTTATGTGATGAGCATGTGTGTGTATAGATCCTTGTCTGAACTGTGAATTACTTCCTGAGGTTGGCTTTCTAAAAAGGCTGGTTCTTAGTGCTCTCCCGGACCTCGTCCCACACCCCCTCCCACCCTGCCTGGCCCGTTTCCTCCCACTAACTGCCCTGCCTCTCCTCTCTAATAATATTGGCCCTTGGTATCCTTCCATTGCAGTTGCCACTAAAACTGACCTGGGCACCTCATCTTCAATGTCCCCTTCCTTTTAGGACCCCTGGTGGGAGGTTTTCGGGAGGAGGTGCCCCGTTCTCCAGATTGGGCACCAAGGGCCGAGCGGTCTGCAGCAAGCCTTTCTCCAGGGGCAAACCTGCTTGGCTGCCAGCCCCGAGGAGGTCGGCCCCTCCTGACCCTTTCTTTACTCTCCTTGCAGCTCCCACCCTGCAGTGCAGTGTCCGGCAGCGCCTGACAGAACCACAGCACGGCCTGGGATCTCAGAGGTTGGTAGAGGGCGAGGCTGGCCACTTCTTGACAAGCCGGGTCTCTCTGCGGCGAATGCGCAGCCTTTCATCTGGACAGTCTTTCAGTTCTGAAGGCCACGGGACCAGCTCTCCACCTGCCTCTGCTTCTTCTTCCTGTTCCTCTACCACCACCACCACCACCTCCTCCTCCACCACCACCACCACCACCACCTTCACCACCTCCATCACCAACGTCCATGTTCACCCTGTCTATTACCACCACAGCACTTCCTATTTCCTCCAGATGAAGCCCTACCCTGACCCATCCCCTGCTGACAGCACCGCTGTGATGCCTGGGCATTCAGAGAGCTTGGGGTATCGGCTGTCTCTCTTCTCTTCCTTGCCTTTCTGCTGCCTTTACCTTGGCCTCTGCCTGCTGGCTGCTGCTTGGTCAGCTGTGGGGGTGTGTGCATTGGGGCATCTTCTCCTGGTCCTGCCCTTTCCCAGCCCTGGGCTCCTTCTTAAGTTCAGCCTAACTCCCCACAACTTTGTTCCCTTCTCTGTTTGGGGTTTTGCTGACTCTAAAAATGAGTACAACGCCCCTCCCTCACGGTCCTATTGCACTTTTGCCTAAACTTTGCACTTTCACATCCGTTGTTTCCATGGAGTCTTTACTTCCTTTACTCCTTCAATAGAACATTTATTGATACCTGCTCTGGGCCAGGCTCTGCTGGGCATGGGGATTCATAGATGATAAGATACAATCCCAGCCATCAAGACTCACAGTCTGGTCCGGGAGAGGTACATAAATAATTATGGAACAGTCTGAGAAGTGCTATGGGGTGCTGAGAAGGGAGTGACTAACAGTGTGCACCTGGGTGGAACGCTTCACAAAAGAGGTGACATCTGTGCTAACACCCTGTGCAGGAAAAGGAGGAAGTATAGTCTAGGCAAAGGAAGGCTTAATGTGCAGAGGCGTGGAGGTTCAAGAGAATATGATGTATTTGTGGTTAGAACCTTGGGCGTGCGTTGGTGGGAAAGGGTGGTAGATGAGTCTAGGAGGAGGAAGGGCTCCAAGAGGCTTGGGCATTGCCCTTTAGGAGATGGAGAATTGCAAAAGAGTTTTAAAAAGGAAGAGAATCATGGGGCGCATGGGTGGCTCAGTTGGTTGAGCATCTGACTCTTGATTTCAGCTCAGGTCATAATCCCAGGGTCATGGGATCCAGCCCCACATCAGCCCCACATCCATGCTGAGCATGAAGCCTGCTTAAGAGTCTCCCTCTCTCTCTGTCTCTCCCCACCCCCTTTCCTTTGCCCCTCTCACCAGCTTGTGCGCTCTTTGTCTCTCAAATAAAAATAAAGGGAAGAGAATCAGATTTGCACTTTAGAAATAACATTTTTGTGGCCTGTATAAAGAAGAGAAGGGGAGACTACAGAAATCTGGAAGTCACCAAGGTAGACCAGTAGGGGAGGTAGTGAGGTCTAGGCATTGGAAAGGAGAGGTTTAATTTGGTAACTGGCTGAGATGGGTGGAGGAGAAGGAGGAGTCTAGGATGACACCCAGGTTTCTAGCTGGGGTGGCTGCATGGATATGGTAACCTTCACGGAATTAGGGAACTGAAGAGGGGAAATGGGTTCAGGGGTTTTAGACAAGAAAAGTTTATAGGTGGGGCCAGCATAAAGTACTCACTTTCAGAATAGGAATTTAAGGTTCTGAAAAGTTAAGTAATTTTCCCCACGTCCCACAGCTAATTAGTAACAGAACAGAGTAGAACTTGACTTTCCATTCCAGGGCACTCTAGGTATTTTTGTCCTTCCACAAGGTCTCAATAACTGCACTGTGTAAGAGTTGGTGAAAGGCTTTCTCCCACAGCCTGCTCTAGCAGCTACCTTAGGAGATAGGCTAGGGTCAGAGATAAGAGAATTCACTTTGCCTGGAACAAGCTTAGGGGAGACTCAGAAAGTCCCTCTCCTTTGGAGGGACCTCTCATCTCTGAAGTTGAGACATGACCAGCCCTGGCCTCGGGGCTGCAGCCTGCTGATGCCGTTGCTGACTTCTGGCTGTGCTTTACTCAGGAGGTCAGTCTCTCTCTGTGTTAGCCTAGAGGGCTGTTCCTTTGTCTTTTACAAAGGGACTGCCTTTGCTAGCACTTTCACCCTGCAGAGTGGCTCATATTCATCCTCATCGTCATTTTCATCCAGAAGCCTAGGCTGGGAGACTGCCCCTCCCAATACAGGTGGAGAGGGCTGGATGGGGGCTGGGGCACTAGGGGATGCTGTGGATCTCAAGCTTCAAGGCCCAAGCTGAGGGCAATGGGGAGGGGCGGGTGGGGAGGTACCTGCACCCACCTGGCCTGTTCACTACTTAATTTTCTTTTGCACCATGCACCAGAGGATCGTCTCTAAAGACAAACAGGCTCTCTAGTAAGGTTAGTAGCTTGGTATGGGAGCCCAAGGCAACCCAGCCTTTGGGGAGGGACACCTTCTGGCGCCTGAGTGTCTCAAAGATCCAGGGAGGGAAAGTGAGCTTTGCCTCAGCAGGGCTTTTACCTTCAGGGTGTGACACCTGGGCTTCCTCCAGGCTTTTTTCTTGCATTGGAAAGTCTTAGCCTATAACTGATGACAAGGCATGGGGGGACTGGAATCATGGCCAACTGGAGCTGTAGGCCACGAGGAGTGAGGCTGGGAGGTCCCCCAACCCCCTGACCACTCTTCCTTGGCATTAGAAATGTAGGCTTCTGGGGTTCTCACCTCATCAGCATAGATGGCCCCCTTTCCAGTGCTGCTGCCCCCCAGAACTGTCTCGGCACCTTGCTCACTGGCTCATTATGTGTGTGGAAAAGGCAGGATATGGAGAGGATCATCTTGGAACTTAAGGAAACAAGGGCATATTTAGATGGAAGAAAGGACAGTGTCTGATATAGGAAACCAAATATGAGACTGAATACTAGTAAACAGTAGAGTATGTGGCTGAAACAGGATTTGTAGAATGGAATTGGAGCTGGGATTGTTCTCTGCTGTTCCTTGTCTCCGGGAAGATACTGGCCCATGGGGTAGCTGCTTAGTTAGTTGTTTCCTGTTGAGAATTAACCCTACACTAGCTATGAGCCAACCTTCTGCTTTTGCCTATTTTAAGGGCCTGGTGCCTTCCCTGATTTTTGACCCCCAGCCTCCTCCTTTCCAGATCCTGTGGTGCTCTCCCCTACCACTCCTGACTCTTTCCCTTTGGCTTCCTGACCTGGATGCTTAAGCATTTCCCTTAGCCCTCTCCTCTGCCTCTACCGTGGTTGTCAGGCCTCTGGAAAAGCAGAGGGAGGGTTAAGGGACTGACAGGGGACCCCTCATATTTACCCTTTTGTCTGTAGAGGCAGGAGAGGAGGCATCGGGAATTGGTTCATGGGCCTTCTTAGGAGTAGCCAGCCCCTTCGGGGTCTCAGCTTTCTGGACTAACTTTGGCGTGTGCATGTCCAGTGTGCGGTGCCACATCCCCATAACAGCCTTGCAAAGAAGCCTCTTGTGACTGGCCCACAATGGGTCTTCCAGCTTGATTGGCCTCATCATCTTCATTCCCACATACTTCCTACATTTCCAAGTGATTTGCTAACATACCTGATCCTCCAAACAGCCTTGCAAGATCACTCAATTGGTATTATCTTCATTTGGCCCAAACTGAGGACCAGCAAGGTTAGATGACTTAAGTTTAAGGTCACACAACAAGCCTCAGGCAGAGATGGAAATCGAAACAGACCTTCTGACATCTAGTGGCAGCTCTTTGGAACCACTGCTACTTAAAAGACCCATGTGCTGTGTTTCTGCACCTGCCTGCACTGTCCCTCACACAGAGCTCTGAAAAAGACCCCACCTTTCCAGCTGCCAGCCGACTTTGGTTTGAACTCAGAAACACTTCTCTGTGACCCACTTTGAATCCTGTGAGAGGGTTGAAAGAGGCAGCATCCTGACCTTTTGGGGTGGATAAGGGATTGTTTGCAAGGCTGTTCTAACCTTCTCCTCCCCAGCCTGGGTCAGGCCCACTTACTACTGCATGTACCCTGTTCCTTGGGGCTTGGCCCAGACTGGATGTATCCCAGGGTGTGACAGGAGTCCGTGGGGGAGAAAGTCATGGAAAATGGTGACCCAGAGCAATATGTGGGCTCTGGGTTGGCTTAAGGTTGAGTCCTAAGAAATCTAGCCAGCTGTGGGAAGGAAGAGCTTTTATTGAGGATGCCTGGGGAATTTAAGCCTACAGTTGCAGCAGTTTAGGGCCTGGCCACTCAGCAGGGTGGGGGCCCGTCACTAGAAAGCCCTTTGCCAGACAGATGATGGTATAATGATGTTTGGTTTTGCTTCTTGTCTGTCTGTTTTCTCTCTACCACTCTTCCCTTTCTTTCTTTTTTTTCTCCCCTTGTCCTTCTTATTTCTATTTGTTCCTCCTTTTGCCTTTCTTTCTCCCTGCTTTTATTCTCCCCTCCGTGTCTCTTCCCCATCCTGTCCCCATTCCCTCTTCCTGCTGCCTCTCTTATCCTGTACTTAACGGCCTACTCAACTTCCTTCTCTTTCTCATCCTTCTCTCTCACCCACCTGTCTGTTCATCCTCTTTTCTCTCTCCTGCCCCTCTTTCCATCCCCATTCCCTACCCCCTCCTTGTCTTCTCATGCTGTTCCTCTCTCCTCTTCACCTTCTCCCCATTTCCCTATCCTGTATGTGTCCCCTTCCTCCTCTCTGCCCTGTCTTGCAGGGATTTGACCCTTTCCGATTCGGAGTCCTCCCTCCACATGAGTGACCGCCAGCGTATGGCCCCCAAGCCTCCTCAGATGGTCCGTGCTGCAGATGAGGCCCTCAACGCCATGACCTCCAATGGCAGCCACCGGCTGATTGAGGGGGTCCACCCCGGGTCTTTGGTGGAGAAACTGCCTGACAGCCCTGCCCTGGCCAAGAAGGCACTACTGGCGCTGAACCATGGGCTGGACAAGGCCCACAGCCTGATGGAGCTGAGCCCCTCAGCCCCACCTGGTGGCTCTCCACTTTTGGATTCTTCCCGTTCTCATAGCTCCAGTTCCCCAGACCCAGACACACCATCTCCGGTTGGGGACGGCAGAGCCCTGCAGGCTAGCCGAAATACACGCATTCCCCATCTGGCTGGCAAGAAGGCTGTGGCTGAGGAGGATAATGGCTCCATTGGTGAGGAGACAGACTCCAGCCCAGGCCGGAAGAAGTTTCCCCTCAAAATCTTTAAGAAGCCTCTTAAGAAGTAGTCAGGATGAGAGTGGCAGTGGCGGGACAGCTTGCCCTTCCCTGGTCTTCTGCCTCTCTTTCTTCCCCTTCCAAGATCCCTGGCCCCTAGAGTGGGGCATGGGAGGGGCTGGCCCAGGGGCCTTGGCACTGTACATACCTGCCCCCCTCATCCTTGGGTCCTTCAACATTATTTATTAACTGACCACCATGGCCTGCCTGCCCTGCCCTCCCACCCACGGGCTGCCGCTGCCACTCCCTCTCTACTTCAGTGCATGTCTTAGTTGCTGTCCCCTCAGCTCCCAGCTCCACTTCTGGGGTCCAGCTTCTGTCTCTGCTGTCCCAGTTTTGAAGTTTGGTTTCTTGTTTCTCTGTGTTTCCTGCTTTCAGGCTCCTCCCTCCCACCACTCCGCAACTTCCCCTAGCAGCTTGGGGGGGGGGGGGAAGATAGGAGGAGTAACTTCTGACGTCTGTGCCTCAGACCTGTTCCACCCCATCTACGATGGTTCTGTTTGCCTCAGACTGGGGCGGGCCTAGGGTCTATTGCTTGAGGTTTGTTCTTTGGGAGTGTGGTGGGCCAGAAGGAAACTTGGCCTGGAGCTCTCTTGAGCCTCTAGGGGTCCATGGGGGAGTGGAACACATTCCCAGAGAATAAGCTACTAGAGAATTTTGAAGAGAGGCCAGGCTAGGGGGTAGGTTGGGAGAGACTCCTCTTAGTTGGAGCATGAGTAGATGCCAGAGTTGTGGGCTATAAGGTAGTCACCTTTTCTCTCTTCTCTCACCCACACCTGCGTCTTTCTTATCCCTGCTCCCCCACACTGCAGGAGGGTTTGACTATAAGAGGTGCTGCCCAAATGCTCCCCCAAGCATCAGTACTCCTGGAGCTCAGGACAAATGGCTCCCCTGGCCATGGGAGTCTCAGCCATGATACAGGGCTCAAATGGGGCCCTGAAGTGGTTGGGCAGGATATTGTTGCATTTGAACCAAAAAACATTTTTAAATTGAAAAAATAAATCTCCTGAATTTCCCAAGTGCCTGCACCACATACTCCCCTTGTCAGACCCCATTTTCATGTTACTGCATAGCTTGGGCCAGAGGCTCAAAAAGGACACAGCTGGTTTAGGGAAGGGGGTGGCTAAGGAAGATGTAGGTGAAGGCAGCTGTGTGACCTCTTCCCCCACACCCTTCCCACCCTCTAGACAAGTCTCTCCCTTACCTGTTTTTGCTATGGCTGTAAAGGTATTTTTCTGTTGCCCCACTCCCTCCCATGCCTTTACTCTGGGATCCTATTTGGGGCCTGGGGTGCAGGCACCTGGGGCTGGTCTTAGGAGGGTGCTAGGCTGCAGACTGCCTTGTACCCCCTGGGCACCCTCACATGGGTTTTTCTGTGTTATTTCATAAGACTCTTTGAAGTCCAATAAAGCATGTAGGACATTTTAACCTATGCTGGCTTTGACTCTCATTATGTTCTCTGGCATAGCAGACAGGATGAAGAAGAGACTATTTCTCCTTGGCCAAGGAAAAATGAAACTAACACACGTACCCAAAAGCTCTCTGGATAGGGTTACCAGATGAAATACAGGATGCCTGCCTGGTTTAACTGGAATTTCTGATAAATAAAAACGTTTTTAGTATAATTATGTCCCCTGCAACATTTGGGACACGTTATTTTTGTTTGCTAAATCTGGCAACCCCATCCACCCTTAACCTATCTATCCCATGGCCTTGCCTATCACCTTTGTCTTTTTTAATTACTTCACAGGGAGCTCGGGGTGTATCTGGAGGGCAGTGAAAAACCAATGAAAGGTTTTAGAAATCGATGCCACGTGAGCTTTCATAAAAATTAGTTTGTGTAGCCTAATCAGAAGCTTTTACATCAGTCTTGTATATTTCGTCTCTTACCCATTCTTACCCCCCACATTCAGTCACCAAGCACAGTCCATTCTGCTTCCACAAGGCCTTACTGCTGACCCTGTTTCTGCCACCACCCGCTGGAGAATTATAAAAGCCCTGCCCTGCTCAAACTCCTCCAGAGTTCCCATTCCGTCAGGATAAAATTCAATGCCCTTGGCCTAGCAAGGCTCTCTTCCAAGGATTTAGTGCCAGATTTCCTCCGACCTGGAGCGTGGGCCTCCTGGCTGCCTCCAGCTCTGGATCGAAGGCTACAGCCCACATTGGACAGCAGTCGGGTTATTATATTCTAACAGTCCTCAAGACAAGAAAGGGTTTTTGGATGGTTAGGTTTTTATTTCAAAAACACCTGAACCATCTTGTTCTCGGCGGGGGCGCGCCAACGAGGAGGGCGGGGCCAGGCCTGGCGGGTTCTGCGCGCAGCGCGGCGTTCCTGTCCCAGATTCCTCTATGCCCACACTCAACATGGCGGCGGGAGAACCGCGTTCCCGCCGGGCGTGCCCACACCCAATGTGGCCGCGGGAAAGGCGCAGTATCCAGGGCCCTGCCCATACCCAAGATGGCGGCTACTGGGGCGAGGCTTACTCGGGCTTTACTAGCCCTGCCCACCAGCCAGGGCGCTGGCAGCGTCGAGTAACGTCATTCGAGCTCCGTCGCGCCGCTTTTGCGTCTTGGGTGGCGGGAGCGGGAAGGGGATTCGGATTGTCGCGCCTCCGCTCCGTGGAGGAAAGTGCTCTGTGGCCCCAAATCCAGCCCCTGCACTTGAGTACCCCCAGGAACCCGACCCTTCGCACCCTACTACCTTCTCGATCCCGCCGGCGCCTCAGAGCTGCAGTCCCGTCTCGAATCCCTCAGCGCCTCAGCCACTAGCCGCGATGCATGTGATCAAGCGAGGTGAGAAGCCGGGGAGGGGGCGGCGGGTTAGTGGGGGGCAGGTAAAGGGGTCGCGGGCTGCCGCCGCCCTTGCAGTCGGCGGCGCCCGCCCGCCTCCACCGCTTCCCGCCCTGCCCGCAGAGGCTTCCCGCCCTGTCAAGCCCGCTCGGCCTCTGGCTTGCGTCAGTCTGACCCTCCCACCCCCCACAAGGCCTTCAGTATGAGCCCCCTGGGCTTTGTCATCCTGGCGCCTTTCTAAAGAGTAATACCTCCCCTTTATCGGGTGGTTCCTGTGTGAGCCGAGCACTTTCCAGGCAGTGTTTATTAGCTCCTCTTCTCAGGTGAAGAATCTGAAGTGCAGAGAGAGGTCTGGTGACTAACGCAAGGCCACCTAGTTAGTTGATGGTGAGGCCAGGGTTCGAACCCATGGCTAACATCGGAGTTGTATTGGAAAACCCTGGGGCTGATGAGCTGTCCTAGGGACTGGGAGGAGCCGGGAAGAAGGGACTCAGCCCTAAACGGGCACCTACCAGTTTCCTGATCTCTTTTGTGGAGTGAAAAAGAAAAGATCTTAGACACAGACAGACACCCCTGGAATTTGCCCTTTGCACGATGTGTGTTGCCACTTGCCCCAGGAGTAGTCTCGGAGGAGTTTGGGACTGGGACTAGTGATACAGAATTAGAGTAGGGTGGCAAAGACAACTTCTGACAGGATGAGTACTGGGAAGGGCCTGGGACTTGTGTTCTTCCTCAACAGTTATTTCCCGTTAGACTTGCTGAGTTTCTGCTTTGTGCCAGCCCTTTGCTTGGCAGTGTGAAATTGTAAGAGGAGACGGTCCCTGCCTTGCCAAAAGGTTTAATCGGTTTGGAAAAACAAGAGCAAAACATACATTTAGCAGAGAACCGTATGAGGCGGGTATGAACAAGTTTCAACTTGAACCTACTTGCCCCTGTTAAAGCAGTAAAGTTATTTCAAAATTGTAGGCACTTAGTAAATACTGGTTGACTGGATATTTTGTCCAGTAGGCTGTGAGTGTTTCAAAGATCGGGACTTTATGCCTATACTTAGCACAGGATTTACCATGAATAGGAATTCAAAGAATGAATGAGAATTATTTTAAAATATAGGATGGATATAGGGGTGCCTGGGTGGCTCAGTTGGTTAAGCGTCGGACTTTGGCTCAGGTCATGATCTCATGGTCCATGGGTTCGAGCCCTGTCTGGCTCCGTGCTGACAGCTCAGAGCCTGGAACCTGCTTCAGATTCTGTGTCTCCCTCTCTCTCTGCCCCTCCCCCGCTCACGCTCTGTCTCTTTCTCTCTCTCTCTGAAAAATAAATAAACATTAAAGAAGTATATATGATATAATAAATGCTAGGGGTAGGCAGGTGGTTGATTTGGTTTTGTCTGGGTAGTTTAATAAAAGCCAAGAGATGGAGAAGTGGACAGTGGTGGTCCATCTTCTAATCTTTAGTATCTTGAGAACATCATTCTCTGAAATTCCTAGTCTTCCATTTTAGCTCACGAAACCAAAGACCAAAATACACAGTGCACTTTTATTGGTCCTTTCCTGGGAATGAGAAGAGCATCTAGTTTTTTAGACCTTTAAAAAAAGGAGGATGAGGATCCCCTTATGGTAAGTCTGTAACAAATAGGAATTGAAAACTTGTGAACCTAAATTACTGGAGTAGGTAACACCTCTATGTTTTATTTTTCAGCTTTGGGCCCACTTTAAAATGCTGTAGTTTAGATGGTACTTCCTACAACAAGCTCTGAAAGGCAGGGCTTATTTTGTTTCTCATTCCTTCAGAGAACATAATTTGATCCAGATGAGTCTCTGCTAGATTCTGCCAGTGTAGCATTTATCAGGGCTTGTTAATATACAAAGTGGTACTTTGGTTTCTTTTATTTTTGACTTTTATGGCCTTAGGGTTTTTCTTTTTCTCTCTCATTTTTGCCATGCCAGTGAGTAGCAGACTGACTTATGTAGTTTTTTTAATTTTAATGTAATTATCCAGGAGGGCAGCTGGCAGTCAACCTACTAGTATAGTAGTCCTCCCCCACTTATCCGGGGTTTTGCTTTCCACGGTTTCAGTTACCCGGACATCCGTGATCTGGAAGCAGATGATTCTCCTGAGTATTGTCAAAAGGTCAATAGTAGCCTAACTCTACATCACAATGCCTATGACTTTCACCTCATTTCATCCCATCATATATTCATTTTGTCATCTGACATCATCCTGGTACCACAAGGTATTTTGAGAGAGAGAGAGAGAGAGACCACATTCACATAATTTTTATCATAGTATATTGTTATAATAGTTTTATTTTATTATTAGTTATTGTTTATCTTTACTGTACCTAATTTATAAATTAAACTTTATCATAGGTCTGTATGTACAGGAAAAAACAGTATATATGAGGCCCAGTATACTTTCTGTGATTTCAGGCATCCATTGGGGGTCTTGGAATGTATCCCCTGCCACAAAGGGGGTACTACTCTATTTACTCAATGTGCTTATATCTTGCTAAGCACTGTGAGGGAAATAATAGAGGAAGAAGGCAGCTCCATCTTCAGAGATCTTAGGATTGTTAGGGACATAGGATTAATCATATGAAAATTGCTAGGTAACAGAAGGAAATAGTAGATGAGTATTTCTCTTGCTGTCTTCAGCTATTTTTTTTTTTTTCCCTAATGGGAGAGTATTGTATTCCTCAAGGAGATTAAGGTTAAAGAATAAAAGTTGAGAATCATTGCAATAAATGCAGTGTAGCTGACTGAGTTGTAAAGTGTGCTTTGGAATGCAGTATAGGGTTTTCAAAACATTGGGTTGTAACCCATAGTAAAAATTATATTTTACATCATGACTGAGAACATGCCAGTCTGTGTGTGTGTGTGTGTGTGTGTGTGTGTGTGTGTGTGTGTATTCATGAAATGAAAATGTTTTTTTCAAAATAATTCCTTTTAAAGCATCCACTTGTACTCTGATAATCACTCTTCTATTCCAAATCTGTTCTCTAGCTCTCCCTCTCTTTTCCCTGCTTATCTCCCTCCCTATTTGCTCCCTTCCTTCTTAATTCCCTTTACAGCCCACTGTATTATTTTGCAAGTCTGTGTGGATACTCTGCTGGGCACTGAGATTAAGGCTGAGTAGGCAGACATGGTTCCTGTTTTCAAAGATCTTACAATCAATTGATAAAGATAGACACATTTATTTTCATTATTTTTGTTTTAAGTTTATTTATTTTGAGAGCAAGTGAGCGTGAGCTGAGAGAGCAGAGGGAGAGAGTCAGCACAGAGCCCAAGACACAGCCTGACCCAGGGCTCAGTCTCAGGACCATGAGATCACGACCTGACCCGAAATCAAGAGTCAGACTCTCCATCAACTGAGCCACCCGGGCGCCCCAAAGATAGACATGTTTAAGAACTTAATATAATAAAATATGATACTCTGAAAGGTAAAGTAAAGGCTGTAGGAGGCCATTCATTCAGTTTTTCAGAAAGCATTTATTTAGTACTTCTTTGTGCCAGGAACTGTTTTAGGTAATAGAGATTACAGCAATGAACCAAACAAGGTAAATCCCTTTTCTCATGGCATTTACATTCTGGTGTGGGTGAGAGTGGTATGTATATGTAAGAAACAAGTAAATATAAGAATCAGTCAACTTCAGATCATGATTAGGGAGATGATGATAGTAAAACAGTAATGTAATAAAGGTGATTGAGAAGGTAATCTTAGGTTAGATGGTCAGGGAAAAGTCTCAGGAGCTAGCATTTGAGCTGAGCTCTGAGTAGTATTAAGAGCCAGCTGTGTGAAGATCTGTGGGTTAAACATTCCAGGTAGAGGGGATAGAAAATCATACCTTGTAGAAGAGGCACATTCTTGGTTAACTTACAGTATAGCAAAGTCTTCCTGAAGAGAGAATTAGAGAAGTTTGTAATCAAGAGGACATCAGACAATTAGTATTCTAGAGGATTTCAGAAGAGGAAGAGGTCAGTGTAAGTTTGAGTGCTTGGGGCAGGTCCCATGGTATAAGATGTGGGTGTGGGAATGGGAGGCGCTATTGGAACTTAATGTTATTTTCACAGGGAACAGGTGAAAAAGTGATAGAGGGCCAAATTAAGGAAGATTTTCCTTGAGAGAAGAGGATAATGTAGGCAGTGAGAAGCAGGGATTAATGATGTGATGAAGTCAGCATCTGAGTTGCAAAGCTGACCAAGTGGAATGATAGGCTAGAAAATGGGCCTTTAGACTTCCCCTTCCAGGGTGAGTCGGTATAATTGCTGTTGTACTTTTTGTCAGTTTCCTGATTAACTTGGCAGCTGCAGAAATCTGTTTGCAAATATTGCTTTGTGATCATCTGTCTGCTTAGTTAGCCAGTTGGTAGAGCATTGAGGGCCTAGTCCCAGTGTGGGCCAGTAAATTAACTCTGTTGCAGGGTTAAACACTGCATATGTGAATCTGGCCAGAACAGGAGATCACAATGGTGGTCAGAAAGAGGGCTGTCATAGTGTTCAGATATTAGTGCAGAAGAAAAAATATCCTGTTTTATTGATGAAAGGTAGTAGTGGTGTCTTAATTTTAATTTATTCTTCATCCAACATTTGAGAACTTACCTTGGGTCAGCCACTAAACTAAGTTTTAACATAAAGATGTGAATAAGAAGGCCAAGTGTAAACATATAATTAACATGTTGCCCTTTAGTTACTAGTTAAAAAGGATTGGGGATGGGGAACAGAGAAGATAAACCAAATGAATCAGTTTGGGGTACTAACATTTATTGAGTGCCTCTTTTGTATCATATACTGTGATCAGTGTTTTCCCAATAAGAGCAGCTTTTAAAAAAAAAATGAGATATAATAATTGTAGTTATACCAAAGCTTTTAAGACAAAAGCACTTTTTTACCTAATCTCATTTTGTTGTTATAGTAAACTGATGTAGTAAGAAGAGGTATAATAATTATCCTCATTCTGTAAATGAAGATCTGTAATGTCTGGTCATATTGTGTGGCTTGCCTAAGACAAGCTATTTAGTGATTGGATGTATCTACTATTCTTGACAGGAGTAAATAAATAAAGGTTGGATGAACTACTATTGAAGTTAAACTAAGAATAATAGGACTTTGTCTGGAAGGACAAAGAGGATATATTCTGAATACAGAATCGTAAAAGGACTAACTAGATAAGGTCTACATGTATTTGCTTACCATATCCCAGAAATATGAAAACTAAGAGGTTGGAAAAAGCAAAACAAAAACTAAGAAGCCTCTGGAAGATTGTCTTGAATTACAAATAGAAGTATGTCTTTACATGGTATGAAGTACATTCAAAATCATGAATATGTAAGACAAATTTATCATGAAGATGTTGGACAGGTTTTAAATCATTTAACATTTCCTAAATATTTGAGTACCTTGCTAGGCCTCGGATCTTGGTCGGGGCACTGGACAGTGTATTGGTAAATAAAACTTGCAAAAATATTTTTTCCTTTTGGAAGTTATATTCTAGCAGATGAGTGGGGAGCTCACACGGTAAACAAATACATAAATAAAGTACATAGTAAGTCAGATGGTACTAAGTGCTGTAGAGAAAAACTAAGCAGAGAAGGAGGAGGGGGGTAAGAAGAGCAAGGCTGTGTTTGGAGCATTGCAGTTTATTTATTTATTTTTGTTAAAAAAATTTTTTTTAGTTTATTTATTTTGAGAGAGAGCAAGCAGGAGTGGGGGAGAAGCAGAGAGAAGGAGCGAGAGAATCGTAAGCAGGCTCCACACTGACAGTGCAGAGCCTTACACAGGGCTTGAACTCACAAATCATGAGATCATGACCTGAGCTAAAAACCTAGAGTTGGCCGCTTAACTGACTGAGCCAGCCAGGTGCCCATGGGGTATTGCAGTTTAAAAACAGGGTGATCAGGGGCACCTGGGTGGCTCAGTCAGTTGGGTGTCCGACTTTGGCTCAGGTCACGATCTCACTGCTTGTGGGTTTGAACCCCACGTCGGGCTCTGTGCTGACAGCTCAGGGCCTGGAGCCTGCTTTGGATTCTGTGTCTCCGTCTTTCTCTGCCCCTCCCCTCCTCATGCTCTGTCTCTGTCTTAAAAATAAATAAATGTTAAAAAAAAATAAAAATAGGGTGATCAAAGAAGCCTCACTGGGAAGATAGCATTGACCAAATACCTAAAAGAGTATAGATAGCAAGGAGGCCAAGGTTGCCAGGGTTGAGTAAGTGAGGAAGGTTGGAAAGAAGAAGGTAAAGTTAAGGAAGGGCGGGGGCACACAGGATGGATTGTGTAGGATTCTATGGACTATAATGATTGTACTCGTAATGATTTTGACTTTTATTCTGGAGGAGATTTGCGGGGGATAATGTCATGATTTTGACTTAAGTGTTTTTTTTTTTTTAACGTTTATTCATTTTTGAGAGAGAGAGCGCGCACAATCAGGTGAGGGGCAAAAAGAGAGGGAGAGAGAGAGAATCCAAAGCAAGCTCTGAGCTGCCATTGCAGAGGCCAGTGCAGAGCTCGAACTCACGAACCGAGAGATTATGACAGGAGCTGAAGTCAGACGCTTAATCGACTGAGCGACCCAGGCATCCCTGGACTTAAGCTTTTTGTTTTTTTGTTTGTTTATTTATTTATTTTGAGAGAGAGAGAGAGAGAGAGAGAGAGAGAGAGCAGGGGGAAGGGCAGAGAGAGAGGGGGAGAGAGAATCCCAAGCAGGCTCCATACTGCCATCGCAGAAGAGCCCGACATGGGACTTGATCCCATAAATGGTGAGATCATGACCTGAGTTGAAAGCAAGAGTTGATGCTCAACCGACTAAGCCACCCAGGCACCCCGACTTAAGTTTTAAAGAATAATTCTGACTGCTATCTGGGATAAAGGGAGAAACATCATTTGGGAAGTTATTGTAAGATCCAACTGATTTTTAATGTAAAGGAAGAAGGGAAGACTTTCAGTATAAAATCCCTACTTTTTGAAGACACAAAAAATTTTTTGATGAATCTGTTGGGGTCTGAACTTTTTATCTGTGAAATAGCATCTCATGTTCATCAATATTCAAAATTTGTGTGTTAATTACCTTTGATTCTTTGACATCGCTATGTTATTAAGTGCTAACGTGAATTGCATGGTTTGATTCTTCAGATGGCCGCCAAGAGCGGGTTATGTTCGACAAAATTACGTCTCGAATCCAGAAGCTATGTTATGGACTTAATATGGATTTTGTTGACCCTGTAAGTAAATATGGTTTATATTTAAACCTTGTTTCATGTGATTCTTTTTACTAGTCTCTCTTATCTCTTATCATTCACTTGATACATATTTTGGTTTGATATTTTGGTTATGGCATTGGATATAAAATGTGAATTCATTGCTTGATGCTTATTTTCTAAAAAACAAAAACAAAACAAAACTTACTTTCTAAAACTGGGTCCTGTGAGTTCTTTTCAGAGAACTATGAAAAGAACTCACAGAACTCACTCTCTGGAAAGAACTCACAGGACCCAAATTAGAAAGACTTCCTTGAGTAAATTGTTGTATTCATAAGTGGAAAAGCCTGTAGAAAAGCTTCTTTTGGAGTTATGGTCATTTGGATAGGAACTGGTTTGAAATTTGCTTTTTTGTTATCTATGTAGAAAGAATACATTTAAGTAATATAAAGTGGATTTCATGGACAACATTTAAATTAAGGAGAACTATTCATAAGCAAGTTTTTCTGTTTTTCTCATTTTTTGTAACTTAGCTACTCTAGACCCTTATCAACTCTTCTCTGGATTGCTGTCTGTAGTGGTCTCTAAAGTGTCCTCCTGGCCTTCCTCTAATCTTGCCCTCTTCAGATGCATCTTACACATAGCTTCCAAGATGGTCTTTGAAATAGAATCTATAAGAACCCTTTTTCCAAACCCATTCATATTGCCCCAGCTTTATTTAGGCATTTTATCTGTACTGTTGTGGTGCTGGTGCTGGCCTCATAGCATTAATTACGTGATATGGAAATTCATTATATGTCTCTGTCCTCCTCTAGAATCGAGGGTGGGCTGTGTCTTATTCTTGTGATATCCAACAGTGCTTGGCATATATGTAATTAGACACTTGATAAATATTGAATTGACCAAAATGTTCAAAAGAAAATAATTTTAAATAACCTTAGAACATGCATATTATAAATTCTTTTATATTTAACAATATAAATAATATTATAAATAAATAGGAATGTAAGTAAAATATACTTATATTTTACATTTGTTTTTATATTTAGGAATTCTAAATAATAATTAGAATAGTTGAATATTTGGGGCGCCTGGGTGGCTCGGTCGGTTAAGCGTCCGACTTCGGCTCAGGTCATGATCTCACGGTCCGTGGGTTTGAGCCCCGCGTCGGGCTCTGTGCTGACAGCTCGGAGCCTGGACCCTGTTTCCAATTCTGTGTCTCCCTCTCTCTGTGACCCTCCCCCATTCATGCTCTGTCTCTCTCTGTCTCAAAAATAAATAAACGTTAAAAAAAAAAAAAAAAAAGAATAGTTGAATATTAGAGTTGGAATGAATCTGAGAGATCAAACTATTTCATCTTCCTGGTTTAGAGATAAGAAAGTTCCAAAGACAGGGGAGTGAGATGTACAAGTGACTTGTTATTTTATCCTGAATTCTGATTACTTGCCATGTAGCACCAGAAGCTATTCAGAAGACTTCACTACTCTTTTACTGAACATAACTTATATCTTGGATCTGAGAAGAAAGTGATCAGGAGCAACTTGGGCTTAGGTATAATATAAGTAGAATTGATTATAAACTAGTGATATACACACACACACACACACACACGCACACACTTTTTTTGAAGGGGGCATGCTTTGGTTAACTGGGAAGTGCATTGATTTTCTGTTGGATTAAGGTGTCTTAAAGATTCAGTCAACACCCACATATATACAACTTAGAATTTGTTTTTTCTTTCCTTTTCTTTATTTTGTTTTTAATGTTTACTTATTTTTGAGAGAATGCGAGAGACAGTGTAAGCAGCGGAGGGGCAGACAGAGGGAGACACAGAATCTGAAGCGGGCTCTAGGCTCTGAGCTGTCAGCCCAGAGCCCGACGCGGGGCTCGAACTCACGAACCGTGAGATCATGACCTGAGCCGAAGTCAAGACACTTAACCGACTGAGCCACTCAGGCGCCCCTAGAATTTGTTTTTCTTAAAAATATATGGTAATAACTTGTGCATTGTGTGTTTTAAAAAGGGGAACCTCTTACAGTATGGTCTTGAAAACAGTGAAATACAGTGAGGTTGAATGGGATGTGGAGCAGAAGACTTAGTAACTGTGGGCAAGTCCCAGTATCCTGAGCCTTAGTTTCTCATGTAGAGTGGTGATGGTAATAATGTCCATCTCACATGGTGACTGAAATGTCAGAGAAGATTATGAAAATTGAGCTACTTTGTGACTACTTGTGAAGTGCTAAAGAAAGGGTAGTCATTAAATTATTTGATGAGTCTGCCTCAACCCTAATTTATACCTTCATCTCCTTTAATTGGAATGATTAAAGTTTGATTCATTTGTTTTCTCATACTTGTCCTTAGGTAGAATTGGGGGGAAATGGGTAAGTATATAGCTCAAACCCTGGTCACAGAGGGAGAATTTGAGTGAAAGATGAGGAAATACTTATAAAATCACTGGTTTGTTTTTAGCTATTTTCCTGTGAGACTATTAATCTTTTTTTTTTTTTTTTTAATTTTTTTTTTTCAACATTTATTTATTTTTGGGACAGAGAGAGGCAGAGCATGAACGGGGGAGGGGCAGAGAGAGAGAGGGAAACACAGAATCGGAAACAGGCTCCAGGCTCTGAGCCATCAGCCCAGAGCCCGACGCGGGGCTCGAACTCACGGACGGCGAGATCGTGACCTGGCTGAAGTCGGACGCTTAACCGACTGCGCCACCCAGGCGCCCCGAGACTATTAATCTTTATAAAAGCTATACTTGGATTTTCTGTTTGTTTGGTGACACCTCTTCATAGCAAATGTAGTATGCATTGTCTGGTGGATCTATTGGTTTATGTGTTCTTATTACTAAGTTTCCCATAGTTTATTCTGAAAGATAATTTTTCAGGAAAGGTAGTTGTCTATTTTGTTTTGATAACAAATTTGATGGCTTTATTCATTGCTCTTTTAAGGAGGCTAGTGGTTCTTGGAGAAGCTCAAGTAATTCTTGGTTTTGTTTTTATAGGCTCAGATCACCATGAAAGTAATCCAGGGCTTATACAGTGGGGTCACCACTGTGGAACTAGATACTTTGGCTGCTGAAACAGCTGCGACCTTGACTACCAAGCACCCTGACTATGCCATCCTGGCAGCAAGGATTGCGGTCTCCAACTTGCACAAAGAAACAAAGAAAGTGTTCAGTGGTGAGTCTCCAGGAAAAAGTTAGACTTCTCAGAAAATTTATAAGGCTACTAAAATGAAACCTTAAATATCAAAAGTTACATCTTACTTTAAAAGTGTGCGTATTAGTGGCAGAGAAGAGACTGGAACTTCTGTTTCTCCATGCTGCTGACCTGCATGAGAAAGTCAGTGGATCCTTTTCTTCTCTCTCTCTCTCTCTCTCTTTTTTTTTTTTTTTTTTTTTTTTTTTTAAAGCCCATCAGTGGTTGGTGGTGGTTTGGTTGGTAAAATGAGTAATATTTATTGGCAAGTTCTAGGTTGAACAAAATGTCTTTTGTCACCATTAGCAAGCATTTCATTCCATCACTCATTTTATAGCTCAGGGAATGTGGGCAAAAGAAGGTTAAATAATGTGTTCAGTGTGTAAAAAGTGATATATGAAAAGTCAGCTGGTAGACTGAGAGTACAAGTCGTTTGGCTCAATTGCAGATTATTATTATTTGGGGCTCAAATATCACCCTCTTCATTGGATTTATTGTATATATATTAGTTTTCCGAAAATTGTTCTATAGATTCAAGATAATCCCAATCAAAATGTCAGCATTATGTGTGCTTATATAAGTTTTATATGTAAATGCAGAGAGCCACACTCTGCTATCTGCTGTGATGTCTTGAAGAACAAAGTGAGAGGGGTAACTGTTTATAAAAATGAAATGCTTGTGATGATAAATTATGAATTTAAAGTTGAGTTTCTATTCTGTTGGGATAAAAAACAATTGAGATAATAATTTCTGCTTTTCTGTATTTTCAACCAATAATTCTCAGTGAGGTTGGTCATCAGAATCACTGGGGAATCTTTTTCACATTACAAGAGCCTATGTTTACTCTAACTCTGGGAGATGTTTCCTTTACTGAGGTATTAATCTATATTTATTCAAAATGTATACGTTTATTGAGCACTTTCTTTTTTTTTTAAAAAAACATTTTTTTTTTTTTTCAACGTTTATTTATTTTTGGGACCGAGAGAGACAGAGCATGAACGGGGGAGGGGCAGAGAGAGAGGGAGACACAGAATCGGAAACAGGCTCCAGGCTCTGAGCCATCAGCCCAGAGCCCGACGCGGGGCTCGAACTCCCGGACCGCGAGATCGTGACCTGGCTGAAGTCGGACGCTTAACCGACTGCGCCACCCAGGCGCCCCTATTGAGCACTTTCTATGCTAGGCAGTCAGATAGGGTGGCATGAAAAAAAGGGTTGAAAACCCTTAGACTGTTATCTGAGGATTGAATTTGCTGTTAAGTGATTTTGATATTTATTTATTTATTAAAAAAATTTTTTTTTAGATGTGATGGAAGATCTCTACAACTACATAAATCCACATAATGGCAAACACTCTCCCATGGTGGCCAAGTCAACACTGGATATTGTTTTGGCCAATAAAGATGTATGTATAGTGCTTTTCTGGTGAAAATTTTTTTATGGATTCCTTTTTTTTTTTTTTAAAGCAACAAGCATATTTTTAAAAATTTAAACATTATAAATAGTATAGGTAAAAAGTAATTCTCCTTCTCTGAATCCTGTTTTCTAGAGCAAGAATGTTTTATCATTTTTAACCATATTTTTCTAGAGCTGTTCTATAATATATGTGTGTATGTGTGTGTGTACGTGTACATATATGTTTTTCCTTTTAGTGGTAGTATACTATGCATACTGCTCTTGCTGATACTTTTTTCACTTTAAGTTTATCCTGGAGATAGTTTTATATCAACATTTATGAACTTACCCTATTCTTTCTAACAGCTGCATGGCTTTCCAGTTTACAGATTTATTATCATTGTACATATATGTAAGAATTGCTCTGGTGATGAATATTTGTTTTCCATTTCTTGCTGCAGCAAATATCCTTGTATGGTAGGTGCTTCGCTCATAGATGAGTGTATCAGTAAGATAAATCCCTTCAGTGGAGTTGCTTAGCCAAAGAGTATGTGCATTCAAAAATTTAGTAGACATTGCCAAACTGACTCCCAGCATAAAATCTTTAGAGATCTTGCTCAGCAACTTAAAAGTTGTTCACTTGTGTTTTAATCCCTTTCTTAACTAGATCCCACAGGACAAAAAAGGGAAAGATTTGTAGGTCTAGCCAGCCCTTTTGTACATGGATTTATTTACCATGTTTTTACCTTTGGTAATAGAATGATTAGTCAACTGTCTCTCTAAATGTGTATCTGATGTTAAAGAGAGTGAGAGAAAACTGAGTTGTTGTGTGTTGTTCATATGTGTAATCTTGAAGACAGGTTAAAAACAAAAATAGGGGCACATGGGTGGCTCAGTTGGTTGTATCCATCTCTTGATTTCAGCTCGGGTCATGATCTCACAGTTGTTGGATCCAGCCCTGCCTTGGGCTCCACGCTGAGCATGGAGCCTGCTTAAGATGCTCTCTTCTTCCTCTGCTCCTCCCCCCTCTCATGCATGCTCTTTCTCTCAAAAACCAAACCAAACCAAACCCCAAAAATAAAGAACAGCAAAAACCTATATTTATAAAATAAATACTGATAAGCAAGTATTTCAGTTCCCCATTACTTGGGCTAGGCACCTACCTGCCTTTGACAACAAAGATGCCCTTAAACATTTAAGAGTAAAGGAGGAGTGTCATATAGATTTTTCTAGTTCTTGGGCATGGATCATTATACAGAAAGCATTTCTCTTTTGTGTTTTGAAGAACAATAATAACTCCATTTTTTTCTATCCAAAATGACTATTTGTACCTAGTTGCTTTTGTTTTCCTCTAAACAGCTTTATAGCAAAGAAAAACTCTGTAACAATGACCAATTTTGCTATAAATCTCATTGTCATGACACTAGTTTATTTAAAACCTGCTAAAGGACCATGGATTTTGAAGAGCCTTAGAATTGATGTAATCCTACCCTCTGTCGTTCTTTATTAAACTGTTATGTGCGGTTTAAAATGGGCTAGTTTTGAAATAAAAATATGTAGTAGTAAATATGTGGTACTAATACCTTTAAATTAACAGGTAGTCTAAAAACATGTTTAAGGATGATAATGTCTCTTTTATGCTTATGTTCTTTCCTTCTTTAATTACAGATTAACTGTAAATATAATAGGGGAAGTTTGGAAAATCCCATTTATATTTTTACTTATGTACAGCTTACATGTTCTCTTTTAGTCTTTTAATATACATGTTTTTAAACTTAATCAAGATACTCTATATACTGTTTTACTTTCCTAATGTTAGATATAAATTTCTAGTCTACAACAATACTTAGTGTTCTTCCTTTGTATCCTATGTCAGTTTTAGTTTCAGGGCTGAAAGAAATCAGATTTTGTGAAAATCTAATTATCTTAATTATGGTTTTTTGTTTGTTTGTTTGTTTTTTAACCTCTATTAGCGCCTGAATTCTGCCATTATCTATGACCGAGATTTCTCTTATAATTACTTTGGATTTAAGGTAAATAATGGGTTTTAAATAAGTGGGAATTCCTCATTAAATCAGCAAACACAGGTTTTTGTTTATGTTTTAATGATACAATTATAAAAGCAATAAGTTTTGGGAGTTGGGATGGACCTGGGGGATTAGGTTAGGGTGGCGATGGTTGTTTGAATTCAGGAAAGATAGCTTAATCCATTTGCAGTTTTTGAATTTTACAGGTATTACTTGTGGATTACTTAAAGAGATATGTAGATACTTGGCTAGAATTATTCCGTATTATTCTATTTATGTAACAACTATTTATTGAATCCCTACCGTGTACAAAGTGCATTTTAAGGTACTTTTGTGTTGATAAACAGTATTGTGCAATGATTGAGAACATGAATGTCAGGCCGGCTGGGTTCAAATCTCTGCTCTCTTATTTAGCTGGTTAATTTTTTTTTTTTTTTTTTTTTAGCTGGTTACTTAATCTCTCTGTGCTTATTTCCTCACCTTTCGAATGGGGATAATGATAATAAAATTTCAACAATAAATTCTCTTGAGAATTAAATGACTCTGTGTGTGTGTGTATTGCTTACATCAGTGCCTAGCTTTACAACAGCACTTTGTAAGTATTAACCATAATGATGATGATGACGGTGAATACCACGACTTCTGCATTTAACATTTTACACATTAATATAGAGCTGGCTTTTTCTAGAAGTTTTCATGTAGTCTTTTCCAAAACAGATAATGTTCCAGACTGAAGCTAGTAAAAGTATATATGCTGTTATTCTCATTTAAAATAATACAAAAACTGAGAATATTTCAATAGATTGCCTTATTGGGAAAGCTGTATTGTGTCTTTAAAAACTGTGCTCTGGAAGTTTTTTGGTTGCTTTGCTTTTTCTAGACTCTGGAGCGGTCCTATTTGTTGAAGATCAATGGAAAAGGTGAGAAATGAACATGTTTGTTATATTTTCTGTTTATTATATTGAATATAGACCTTTGAGCTATTAGCCTTAACATTTCTATTTGAGCACTAACATTTTTTTTTTAGTTTTTTAAAATTAATTATTTTTTAATTTACATCTTAGTTAGCATATACTACAGCAATGATTTCAGGAGTAGATTCCTAATGCCCCTTACCTGTTTAGCTCATCCTTCCCTCCTGTAACCCCTCCAGCAACTCTTTGTTTGTTCTCTATATTTAAGAGTCTCTTATGTTTTGTCCCCCTCCCTGTTTTTATATTATTTTTGCTTCCCTTCCCTTATGTTCATCTGTTTTGTATCTTAAATTCCTCATATGAGTGAAGTCATATGATATTTGTCTTTCTCTGATTAATTTTGCTTAGCATAATACCCTCTAGTTCCATCCACATAGTTGCAGATGGCAAGATTTCATCCGCCATATGTATGTGTATATGTATATGTATATACATATACATACATATACACATACATACACACACACACACACACACACACACACATACACACATATTCTTTATCCATTCTTCTGTTGATGGACATTTGGGCTGTTTCCATACTTTGCCTATTATCAATAGCACTACTATAAACATTGGGATGCATGAGCCCCTTCGAAACAGCATACCTGTATCCCTTGGATAAATATCTAGTACTGCAATTGCTGGGTTATAGGGTAGTTCTTATTTATTTATTTATTTATTTATTTATTTATTATTATTATTTTTTTTTAATTTACACCCAAATTAGTTAGCATACAGTGCAACAATGATTTCAGGAGTAGATTCCTTAGTGCCCCTTACCCATTTAGCCCATCCCCCCCTCCCACACCCCCTCCAGTAACCCTCTGTTCTCCATATTTATGAGTCTCTTCTGGTTTTGTCACCCTCCCTGTTTTTATATTTTGTTTCCCTTCCCTTATGTTCATCTGCTTTGTCTCTTAAAGTCCTCATATGAGTGAAGTCATATGATTTTTGTCTTTTGCTGACTAATTTCACTTAGCATAATACCCTCCAGTTCCATCCATGTAGTTGCAAATGGCAAGGTTTCATTCTTTTTGATTGTCGAGTAATACTCCATTTTGTGTGTGTGTGTGTGTGTGTGTGTGTGTGTGTGTGTGTGTGTGTGTATACACTACATTTTCTTTATCCATTCATCCATTGATGGACATTTGGGCTGTTCCCATACTTTGGCTATTGTTGATAGTGAGCACTAACATTTTTAACTTTAGATTTGGTTTATGATTAATTGTTGGCGCTTATTGGTATAAAGTTTTTTAAATTGTCTTTGGTGTTCCTGTTTTGACTCCAGTACATGTCTCAGCCTAGTTTTTCTGACATGTCCCATCATGTGAAACTCCTTTTGTTTTTAGTGGCTGAAAGACCACAGCATATGTTGATGAGGGTATCTGTGGGGATTCATGAAGAAGATATTGATGCTGCTATTGAAACATATAATCTTCTTTCTGAGAAGTGGTTTACCCATGCCTCTCCCACTCTCTTCAATGCTGGTACCAACCGCCCACAGCTTTCTAGGTAAGTGCCCTGTATGTTTGCTTTTAATGTTCTGAAATGGTTTTGATTAGGGAAATAAACCTTGACCTGAAGAAACAAGGCAGTTAATCACATACAAATTAATGCAAATGAGGGAACAAAGCTGTAGTGATTCACTGATAGTATGATTTTTACATAGGAAATTCAAGAGCATCTACAGATAAATGATCAGAATTAAAAAGAGATTCTGACAAAGGATCTGGATATAAGTTCAATATTAATTAATGAAGTTTCCTATTTTAGCCCTTAGAAGATTAACTTTTAACGTGTATCATCTATAATACTGGAAGGTACCTAGGAATAGATCTAATAAAAGATGTGTAAGACTTTTAAGGAGAAAATTCTAAAACATAATTGAGGGACATTAAAACAATGGAGAGTGATTTTATATCATAAATGGATTTAATATTATAAAGATGTCAATTTTTCTCAATTTATGGATCCAGTCAAAATGTCAACATGCTGATTCCAAAATTTATTCAGAAGAGCAAAAGACTAAGAACAATTTAGTAGGCTTTTCAAAGATACCAGGTCCTAATCCCTGGAACCTGTAAATGTTAATTTATAAGGAAAAATGATCTTTGTAAATATGATTAAGAAGGATCTTGACATAGGAGGTTGTCCTGAATTATCCAAGTGGGCCCTAAATCCGATCAGAAGTATCTTTATAAGAGAAAGGCTGAGGGGGATAAGATACATACAAAAGAGAGGAGGCAATGTGAAGATAAAGGCAGAAATTGGAGTGATGTGGCTATAAGAAAAGGGGCTACCAGAAGCTGAAAGAGGCAGCGAATATTTCCCCTAGAGCCTCTGGAGGGAGTGTTCTTGATTCTGGCCCAGTGAAACTTATGTTAAACTTCTGGCCTCCAGAACTGTTTCAACCCAGCAAGTTGGTGGTAATTTTTTAGGGCAGCCACAGGAAACTAACATAAATAGCAATAGCAGGTTTTGAAGAAAAAGCCCTACCAGATTTCAAGACTACTCTAATGCTATGGCAATTAAGACAGTGTGGTATTTACCCTGAGATAAGTAAACCACAGGAATATAACAGAGAGCCCAGAAAGAGATTCAGGCTTATAAGGGAACTTGATGTATAATTGAGGTGTTACTGCATTTCACTGGGGGAAATGGTGCTAGGGAAATTGGTTATCCTATGGGGGAAAATTAGATTTCCCGTTTTCATTCCATATACAGAAATAGGTTAAAAAAAAAATCTAAATGTGAAAGTAAAATCTTTTAGAACATTAGAGAAAATAAATATTTTTCTTCCTACTTTTTACTATGAGTTTCAAATATTCAGAAAAGTTTGAAGGAAGGACAGTAAATGTCTATACACTCACCTCTGCCTAGATAAAAAAACTATTACCATTTTATCATATGTATATGTATGTATTTTTTACCTTTAAAATTTTTAAAAATTTTTTGATTTTTTTGAAAGTAAGTTGTAGACATCATGACTCTTAATACTTCATCATACATCTTAATGGAAGATTATATGTGATCTCAGAATGATGAAAGATTTCTTAAAGTAGGTATACTAGATAAAACATCATAAAGGAAAAATTGACTACATTAAAATTAAAAACTAATGTGAACCAAAAACAAAATGGAAAAACAAGTTTCAGCCTGACAGAAGATATTGGCAGTGTATGTTAACTATCAAGGGATTACAAGAAAAAGACGGGCTCCTGGGTGGCTCTGTCAGTTAGGTGTCTGACTCTTGATTTCAGCTCAGGTCATGATCATGTTTGGTTAGTTTGAGGCCTGCATCAGGCTCTGTGCTGACAGTGTGGAGTCTGCTTGGGATTCTCCGTCTCCCCTTCTCCCTGCCCTTCCCATGCTCATGTGTTCACTTGCTCTCTCTCTCTCTCCCTCAAAAATAAATAAGCATTTAAAAAATTTAAAAATCAAAAAATATTTGTTTATTTTTGAGAGAGAAACAGACAGATTGAGAGTGGGGGAGGGGCAGAGAGAGGGAAACACAGAAACTGAAGCAGGCTCCAGGCTCTGAGCTGTCAGCACAGAGCCTGACGCAGGGCTCGAACCCATGAACCGTGAGATCATGACCTGAGCTGAAGTTGGACGCTGAACTGACTGAGTCACCCAGGTACCCCAAACATTAAAAAAATTTTTAAAAAGTTGGGGAAGCACCTGAGCAGCTCAGTCAGTTAAGCGTTCGACTTTGGCTCAGGTTATGATCTCATGGTTTGTGGGTTCGAGCCCTATTTCAGGCTCTGTGCTGATAGCTCAGAGCCTTGAGCCTGCTTCGGATTCTGTGTCTCCTTCTCACTGCCCCTCCCCTGCTCACACTGTGTCTCTCCTATCTCTGCAAAAATAAACAAACATTAAAAAGAAATAAAAAAAAAAAAGAAAAAGACCTAAAACTAAATAGAAACATGGGCAAAGGATAAAATAATTCACAGAAGAAACTTGACTGGCCAGTAAACATGTGAGGTGATAAACTTTGCTAGTAATTAGGAAAATGAAAGTTAACATAATGAGATATTTCATGCCTATCAGACTGATAAAAATTAAAAGGCTGGTAATACCAAGTGTTGGTAAGAATGTAGAACATAGGGAACTCTCATACATTGCTAAGTGAGTATACTTACCCATCCACTTTGGACAATCTTTAGTATAGTGGAACATAATGCATATCTTTTGACCTAGCATTTCCTGTTGTGGGTTTATTTTCTACAAAAATCCTTACACCTAAGCCCCAGGAGATATGTTCAAGAATTTCCACAGCAACATTGTGTAGAATAGAAAACAAATTGGAAAATCCAAATGCCCATCTACAGGCAAATGGACAAATGTATTGGAATAGCCATACAGTGGAACAACTTATAGCAAAGAAAGTAAACTAACTAGTGACATGTACCAGTAGGAATGAACAATATTGAGTTAAAGCAAGTTGCAGAAGGATAAATGAAATTTAAAAATGTAGAATGTATATAAATGTTTTTAGAAATGTTTTAGAAATGCATGGAAATGGTATGGGATTGCAATTAGACTATATATGTAGTGTCGGTTTTCTTGATGTAGGTGATAAGTACAAAGTATATGTCATATTATTCTCTGTATCTTTTTGAATGTTGTCATATTTAATGGAAAAAGTCAATGGATAGAATTCATTTGAGTGGATGTATATTCAAGATAGTGAAGGGATCCTTGGTAGAGTAAGTAAAGTTCCTGAGGTAGGGAGCAGGATGAGATCCAAAGCACTAGTTGGAGGGGTTGTCTTCCAAAAGACTGTAAAGCAGCTAACTTTTGGAGGACCTGTCAGAGAATTGACCATTGGATAGATGTTTTTTGATTTCATAAATTTTTCTTGGCTTACTAATAGGTTGGAAAGACCTATTATTGATCTATGCTTAGGAATTTGCAGGAGAAAATGTGTTAAGGCACATCTGCAGTCTGATAAACATGTGAGTTAATATTTTTGACTTTATTGTAAGACTTCCTTCTAGGCTTAACATCTGGGATAGGCAGCAAGATATTTTTAAAATAATAGGATATGTTGATATGTCTTGTGTCATATCCAGTAAAAGTTTTTTTAATTTTTTTTCTAAAATAACTAGGAATTTTGTAAACTTCAAATCTTATTTGCCCAACTTACTGTTTTGGGGGTGTATAGTCAGTGTTGTTTCTCTGCTTTGTTTCATTTCCTTGCTGAATTGTGACTTTTTTTTCCCCTGTAGCTGCTTCCTTCTGAGTATGAAAGATGATAGTATTGAAGGCATTTATGACACTCTAAAGCAGTGTGCATTGATTTCCAAGTCTGCTGGTGGAATTGGTGTCGCTGTGAGTTGTATTCGAGCTACTGGCAGCTACATTGCTGGGGTAAGCTTCTGTTTTATGACTAAAAGATTGTAGGATAAAAAGATAAGCAGCCAGGCTTATCGTTGAGAGGGCATACGCTGGAGCTTGGGAGACCTGGGTCTCTGTTAAGTGCTAACTGGCTGTGTGACTTGGAGGGAGTCATTTCACTATTTCTAGCTTCTGGTTTAGATTAGATGATCTGTTGGATTTTTTTGGCTCAGATTTTGGAATTTGGATTTGGTGCGATAATAATAGCAGCTATCATTTATTGATTGCTTATTATATGCTAAATTTGTTATAAAAGTTTAACTGAGTTACTCATTTAATCCTTGCTACAAGCCATACGATATGGGTAGCATTAGAGACACATGGTAGGAACTTTACTCTTTACAATAACTTTGTGATTAAAGGCAATATCATCTTCATTTTACAAGTGAGGAATCTGAGGCTTAGAAAATTAAATTACTTCCAGAGATCAGTCACTTAACATGTAGTAGAGCCAGGATTCATGTTTTACAAGTTGGCTCTTTATGATGTAAATTTAGCCCTTTGCTAGTTCATTATTCATTGGGAGTCAAGATGAAGATATTGGATAAGAAAGACCTGGATTTAAATCCTATCTCCTCTACTTAGTAGTAATGCAGCCTAGCATAAGTTATTTTACATCTCTGGGTTTGTTTCCTCACCTGTGATGTGAAGAAAATATCTGACCCTACAGAAGAAAGTTAGGGAGTCCAGAAGGAAACTATTCTATTACATAGTGTTTTGGAGCACTTAACACACAATAATAGGGTGAGCCATTGCTCACTTATCTTTCTAGTCTGTTTAAAGGCTTACCTTAGAGTTAGAAGGATTATTTTAAAAATTTGATGAGGTATCTTTTAGGAGTCTTTGTGTTTTCTTATCTTCATTCTAGAATCCATTTATTGTTGAGAATCTCCATATATCTTTATTGTCTTCATTTATCCACTGTGTATAATTCTTACTGTAAGTTGCCTTTTGGGAAAAAGACACTGTAGTTGTGTTTTTATTCTACTCAAAATATATCTTTATATAATGACCATTATAAGGTATGGAGGTTAAGTTCAGCTACCCTCGTTTCAGATTCTTTTGACTTGTAATTGTAAATTAGAGATGCAACAAGAACATTAAAACAACAATTAGGGGAAAACAATATTTTGTTTATTTTATATTGGGTATTCTGTTTATAAAGGGAGAGATGGAAAGCAGATAAAACTTTATATAGACTGGGAGAGCTCTTGTAACATATTCACTGTTGAGCCAATTTGTTCTTTTCCATGCTTACTTAGTCCCACTTTTCTCCTCCAGATGCCTTTATTCTTGGTCTCTCTTTCAGACTAATGGCAATTCCAATGGCCTTGTGCCAATGCTGAGAGTATATAACAACACAGCTCGATATGTGGATCAAGGTGGAAACAAGGTATGCTCTGTTACTTGGAGTCTTGGAAATTAGGACTAAAAATCTTTAACCATGAATGCTTAAAATAAGGTGATTTAGCGTGTATATTTGTAATTACTTTGCTTTTTTTTTACTTTCAAAATCAGTTTAATGAGGTGTAATTTACTTCAAAAATGCACACACTTTAAGTGTACAGTTTGATGCATTTTGACAAACGTGTATACTTATGTAATCACTATACCAATCAAGATATAGAACATTTCCATTACTCCAAAATGTTTCCTCAAGCACCTTTGATTAATCACCCCATCACTCCCACCCATACATACTTTACCTTTGGCTCCAGGCAGCAAATGATCTAGTCAGCTTTGTATTATTTTTATTTTATTTTTTAAGTGGGCTCCACACTCAGTGTGAGGCTTGAACTCATGACCCTGAGATCAAGAGTAGCATGCTCTACTGAGTGAGCCAGCCAGGTGCCCCCAGTCAACTTTTTTTATATGACAGTTTATTGGCAAAGAATTTCTAAAATTGTAACTTATATTGATACCTAATCTTGCATAGGAGTTGTAATAGTCTTGTAGGGGTTTTTTTGTTGTTTTTGTTGTTTAACAAAAACAAAACTCTGCCTGTTTCACAGAGGGAGAAGTAGAATTGAGAGAATTGGATTGTTTGCCCAGTGTTATCAGCAGGATAGTTTGCCACTTGAGGCTGCCTCTTACATATATGTAGACACACTAATTACCTGGTAGTTGATGAATTTCCTTTGATGGACTTTAAAAACAATCTGTGGAGATCTTGATATAAGACATCACTTTTTTGATCTTTGGTAAGAGCACAATTTATAATTGTCAGAATTAAAGCGATTTTCTTTGGGGTTTGCATACGTGTCATATAATGTAAAGTAGCTGGATGACAACTGAAAGAAGCTCCGTCTGTAGTTCACTGTGTCACTCTGGACAAGTTATTTCATCTTTCTTGTTCTTTCTTATCAATTGCTCTTTTTCACTCCTAGAATTATAAGAAAAATACTAGTACTTATATTTATAGTACTTTTATTTGTATTATGTCATTTAATTCCTTACTTGTAATGAAGATCCAAGGAGATATTATAAAAGTGCCTTGGAAAATATGAAGTTTCTTTGTTTCATTCTGATTTTGAAAAGAATGATGATGTATTTGCCTTTAGCGACCTGGGGCATTTGCTATTTATCTGGAGCCTTGGCATTTAGACATTTTTGAGTTTCTTGATTTAAAGAAGAACACAGGAAAGGAAGAACAGCGTGCCAGAGACCTTTTCTTTGCCCTTTGGATTCCGGATCTCTTCATGAAACGAGTGGAGACTAATCAGGTGAGAAATAGGTACCTGTTGGTAAGAACAATTTTATTCATATCAGTTTTCTTTTTTGTCATCTTAAATCATGCTTAGGGAGAGCCCACCTGCATGTTATGCTATGGAAGAATTTTAAGCAAGTTAAGAGATGCCATTCCTACCTTCTTGGATTTTTGTTTTCTTTAAAAAAAATTTTTTTTAATGTTTATTTATTTTTGAAGGAGAGAGAGGGTGTGAGTAGGGGAAGGGTAGAGGAGGGGCAGAGAGAAAGGGAGCCACGGAATCTGAAGCAGGCACCAGGCTCTGAGCTGTCGGTACAGAGCCTGATGTAGGACTCAAATTCAAGAGCTGTGAGATCATGACCTGAGCCGAAGTCGGCTTTAACCGACTGAGCCACCCAGGCACCCCTTGGATTTTTATTTTCTAAAGTAGATGCTATCGGACCTAAATGCTTAAAAGATCATGTATAAACAGGTAGAATTAGATGTTTGAGCCTGAGTCCAAAATGATCATTTCTGTAGCAGATTTCCAAGAGAGTCTATAGAAGTCACCCTGTCCCTTGCAGTGTTCCTAATGGACTATGTGTGGTTGGTTATTTGAAGTTTGTATGGGTTCTTCCCTTTGTAGGACTGGTCTTTGATGTGTCCAAATGAATGTCCTGGTCTGGATGAGGTTTGGGGAGAGGAATTTGAGAAGCTATATGAAAGGTATGGGAAAAATATTAAAGTAATCATTTTTAACCGTATGTTTCTTTTATTTGGGGAATCCAAGTGTCAAAATATCATCAGTCATTAGCCAGTTTCTAGGAATCTTCAGAAGCATCCAGTAGAGAATGTGATTAATAATATATTTTGGTCAGATTTGCTATCTGACTCTTCACCAAAATTGAGTTTCTACTTTCTTAAAACTTTGGGAGTTATAAAGAGGTTTTTAACTGATCCTTATAAAAATTAAGACAGAGAGTATTATTTTTGTCAGTACATTTGACAAAAAAAGAAAAAAAAGTTATGCTTTATATTGCACCCAGGAATCAAGAACAGTTAGGACACATGTCAAGAGTTTATTAAATAATAGTACAATAGTAGGAGATTTGACCACTTGAGGTGTTATTCCTTTTCCTTATGAAGGGTTTTGTTGATTTAGTGGAATTGGGGTATATTCAAATAGGTCCAGAGCTGTCTGATTTTCCTCTGTGGCTTTAGCTATAGTAAAATAAAGATCATATTCCTTCCCCCCACTCCCACCCTTTTAGCAAAACATAGTAAACAATTTAAGAGTTTTTGTAATTTTATATTTTAGTGTCTTCAAGTTGTCTGCAATAAAGATTTTCTTAAGGAATATTAAAATAATATTAGCTTTGCCTTTCAGTTATGAGAAACAGGGTCGTGTCCGCAAAGTTGTAAAAGCTCAGCAGCTTTGGTATGCCATCATTGAGTCTCAGACAGAGACAGGTACCCCGTACATGCTCTACAAAGATTCCTGTAATCGGAAGAGCAACCAGCAGAACCTGGGAACGATCAAATGCAGCAACCTGTGCACAGAAATAGTAGAGTATACCAGCAAAGATGAGGTAGGTAGAAAAACTTCTGCCCAGAGTACTGAGAGAAGAATCTTAGGCAGTTATTGTTTGTGCATCCCTCACTTGATTTCACTTGAGGTGGGGGAAGGGAGTTTTTGTAGTTTGTTGTAAATAGAAGGGCACTAAAGTAGAGATTGTAAGGGAACAGGTGTGATCTGTGCCCTCAAATATCTTACAGTCTAAGCCATGTAGAAAAGATTTAATCACCTTTTTATTACACACACATTGTTGTAATAATCTTTACTCAGTGTTCAGTCATGTTGGTTTAGGACAAACACAAAAATGTGTCAGGATGTTCATTCAGTTTAAAGTATGTAATAAGCAGGTGGAGAGTCTTTTCAGTGAATGGTGAGACAAAATTCTAATCTCAGATCTTTAAGGCAATTCACAGAAGAGGTAAGGATAGAAATGGGACATAGATTTGGTTTCTTAAAAAAGAAGTTTATGGACAGGCTTTCCATTTGGGAAGAATAGCCTGTCAGATCAGAGACAGGAATAGGTTTTATGCAGTGTGTATCAAATAAGTTTGTTCTTCAACGTTTATTTATTTTTGGGACAGAGAGAGACAGAGCATGAACGGGGGAGGGGCAGAGAGAGAGGGAGACACAGAATCTGAAACAGGCTCCAGGCTCCGAGCCATCAGCCCAGAGCCTGACGCGGGGCTCGAACTCACGGACCGCGAGATCGTGACCTGGCTGAAGTCGGACGCTTAACCGACTGCGCCACCCAGGCGCCCCTCAAATAAGTTTGTTCTGATGGAACAAATACATTATGGTTTGGTGTATGGAGAGATGGCTATAGCTGAGGGAGGGGAGATAGTAGGTGAAAGCTGGCATGTCACAGAGGTAGGAAGCCCTTGTAGGTTCCTGGAAGGAAAATAGCATCAAAATGCTAGGATGAGAAGGATGGTTCTTGTTTCTGGTGATAGAGTGTTTTGGTGTGAGAAGAGGTTGGAGGTTAGCCTAAGGAGATTGTTGTAGTGGTTGAATGACAGGCTGCTTGGATGTTGGATATAAACTATGGAAAGGAGGAGGAAGCCTCCTTCCCTAGCCCCTGGCAACTTCTACTAATCTGTTTCCTACCTCTGGATTTGCCTCTTGTGGGTGTTCCATATAAACAGAATCATATAATATGGTGATCTATTGTGTCAGGCCTATGTCACTTAGCATGTTTTCAAGGCTTATCTGTGTTGTAGTATGTATCAATACTTCATTCATTTTCATTCATAATCCTTACAATGCCCCATGAAGTCATGCACAACTGGGGATGCCCATCTCATCTACTGTTACTTTCCCTCCTTGCTCATTGTGCTCCAGCCCTACTAATTTCCTTGCTGTTTCTAAACATATCAAGCACACTCCTTCCTCAGGACTTTTGCTGTTTACTTTACTTTGAATATTAAAATGCTCTTCGCCCCCACCCCCCAGATAGCTACATGGCTTGCTATCTAACCTTTTCAGTTTGTTCATATGTCCTATTCTCAGTGATGTCTTCCTTGACAACTGTATTTAAAAATGGCATCCTTCTGTCCTTATTCCTAGAACTCTTTTGTCTTTTCCTCCCTTATTTTGCTCCCTAGCATTTATCAGACTCAATTACCGGATTATGTGATTTGAGTTATACTTTATAAATGGGTACTTAGGCAACTTGTGTAGAATTGAGTAGATATGAAGGGCATGAGGGAGTCTAGGTGAGAGGAGTTGAGAGTTTGGGTTAGGATAGTCCTAATCAAAGCGGAAAAGAAAATATTCATCTAACATTATTTAGCATTTATTATATGCGAGATGTGGTACCAGAACTAAAAATATAAGGGTAAATAAGATATGATTCTTTCCTGGAGAAGCTTATCACCTAGTGTAGTGTAGTGGAAAATCACCTGAAGAGCTTTTTCAGAATTCACAAACTTGGATCTCCTGTTGTTAAAGGCTTATCAGAATCTCAATTAGAGTAAGGTAGGAATGTGTAATTTGGAAAAACGTTCTATAGTGATGGAAGTGTTCTGTATCTGGTGGCTGTTGAGCTCATGATATATGATCATTGTAACTGAGAAACTGAATTTTTTATTTTATTGAAATAGCTACATGTGGCTAGTGGCTGGTATATTAGACAGCATACATCTCCTGAGACGAATATACATAAAAAATTATAGCACAATGGGATGTATGTCTGGTCATAGAGCCATGGAGTATGGAACACAGATTCTCTCTCCTTCTTACTTATTTCACTGGTGCGTGTTATAACTCACATGTGAATAGGTATTGGGATTTAGAAATGAACGATGAAGAGGGAGAAGATAAAGATAAAAATTTTATAATTTAATATCATAGAGCATTAGAGGCTTACATGTTGCTGTCATTGACATGGGGAAGAAATAAAAATTGTGTGATTCTTGACCCCTTTTCTTTGCATTCCAGGTTGCAGTCTGTAACTTGGCTTCCCTAGCCCTGAATATGTATGTCACGTCAGAACACACATATGACTTTAAGAAGTTGGCTGAAGTTACCAAAGTCATTGTCCGAAACTTGAATAAAATTATTGATATTAATTACTACCCTGTCCCAGAGGTATGAATAGATTTTTTGCTTATTGGTAATTATCGAAATCCAAGTTGGAGGGAGTGTATCACGGTCTGCCAGTCATCATTTAAATGTCTGTCAGTGGAATGGTGTGAGAAAATGGAGATAAAAAGAGAGAGGGTATCATTTGGTGCAGAATGTTGCCTTTTCTATTCAGTAATGTCTCTTTCTTCTCTAAATCTGTTGGCACAAAGGCATGCTTATCAAATAAACGCCATCGCCCCATTGGAATCGGGGTACAAGGTCTGGCAGATGCTTTTATTCTGATGAGGTATCCTTTTGAGAGTCCAGAAGCCCAGTTACTAAACAAGCAAATCTTTGAAACTATTTATTATGGAGCCTTGGAAGCCAGCTGTGACCTGGCCAAGGAGCATGGTCCATATGAAACCTATGAGGGCTCTCCAGTCAGCAAAGGAGTAAGTATATGGATGAAATTTCTTTTTGCTTATAAGTTCCTGTAGTAGGCTGAATGGTTGCCCTCAAAAAGATATGTTTACATCTTATTGCTGGAACCTGTGAATGTTATCTTTTTGGTTTAAAAAAGTCTTTGCAGATATAATTAAGGATTTTGAAATAAGATTATCCTGGATTTTCCAGGTGGGTCCTAAATCTAGTGACAGTATCCTTGTAGGAGACAGAGGGGAGGAGGAGGCAACATGACGATGGAGGCAGAGACCAGAGTAATGCATCCACAACCCAAGAATGCTGATAGTCACTAGAAGCTGCAAGAGGCAAAGAACAGAATCTGCTCTAGAGCCTCTGGAGGGAGTTGGCCCTCCCAACATGTTCATTTTGGGCTTCTGGATTCCCGAGCTAGAAGAGAATAAATTTTTGTTATTTTAAGCCACCGAATTTATAGTAATTTGTTATACCAGCCATAGGAAGCTAATATGGTACTTTCGTTCTCTAGAGTTAAAAAGATACTTTTTTTTTTTTTTAATTTTTTTTTTTTCAACGTTTATTTATTTTTGGGACAGAGAGAGACAGAGCGTGAACGGGGGAGGGGCAGAGAGAGAGGGAGACACAGAATCAGAAACAGGCTCCAGGCTCCGAGCCATCAGCCCAGAGCTTGACGCGGGGCTCGAACTCACGGACCGCGAGATCGTGACCTGGCTGAAGTCGGACGCTTAACCGACTGCGCCACCCAGGTGCCCCGATACTTTTTTTTTTTAAGATTTAATTTTTAAGTAATTTCTGCACTCAACATGGGGCTCAAATTTATAACCCCGAGATCAAGAATCGCATGCTCCACCAACTGAGCCAGTCAGACTCCCTTTTTTATTTTTTAAGATTTTTATTTTAAGAAATCTCTATACCCAACGGGGGCTCGAACTTACAAACCCGAGATCAGTAGTCCCACGCTCTATCAACTAAGCCAACCAGACACCTCACCCCTTTGTTTATTTAAAAAAATTTTTTTTGACATTCATTTATTTTAAAAGAGAGACAGAACATGAGCAGGGGAGGAACAGAGAGAGGGAGATAGAAAATCCGAGGCAGACTCCAAGCTCTGAGCTGTCAGCACAGAGCTGATGTGGGGCTCAAAGTCATGAGCCATGAGATCATGACCTTAGCCGAAGTTGGACGCTCAACCGACTGAGCCACCCAGGCGCCCCTCCCTTTTATTTTAATGTTTTATTTAGAACTAGTCATTGGTAAAAGTGACCTAAGAAGAATGCTAACTGTATTAGTTTTCTTTCGCTAAATTATAGTACATTAAAACAACATATGTTATCATCGTTTCCTTGAGTCAGGGTTCCAAGCTTGCCTTAGTTTGGGTCTCACAAGGCTATTGTCAAGGTGTTGGTAGAGGCTGGAGTCTCATCTGAAGCTCAGAGTCCTCTTCTAAGCTCACCTGGTTGTTGGCAGAATTCATTTTTTTTGTAGCTGTAGAACTCATGACATCTTGCTTCTTTAAAGCTAGTGAGAGAGAGTGTCTCATTTCAAGAATACCCAAGTCCAATTGCTCTTTTGAGGGCTTTTATCTGATAAGTCGGGTCTACCCAGGATAATTTCTCTTTTGTTTATCTCAAAATTAACTGATTGGTGACCTTAATTACATCTGCAGAGACTTTTCACCTTTGCCATAATCATGTAAGTGACATCCATCATATTCCCAGGTCTTGCCCACATTCGGGAGGAGGACATTGTACATGGGCTGTGCACCAGGGGGTGAGAACCTGGGAACAATTCTGCTGTCCACACTGCCTTTATTATTGGTAGAATGATTTTCTTCAGTGTAAAATAAAATGTTATGTTATTTTTAGTCTTGATGTTCCTGCTGATTTTGGGGAAGTCTGATATGCAGTGATTTGAAAATAGATGTCTAGTAGCTAAGCAAATAGATCAAGGGGCAGATCAAAGCAATTAAGAAAGATGAAAATAGAGTAACACTTTACTATACAAAGAGAATGCATCTCAGCAATATACTTGTGTTAATGTTAGGATTTCCTGGTTTGTAGATATGATATGGATTCTAGATATGATAAAGGGAAGAGGTAAGCCTTAACCAGTTTTTTTAACATTCTTTTAATCAGTTAGACTGCATGGAAATTTGGCCAGGGGAATCTGTGGACTTTGAATTCCTCACACAGTTCTATTAGAAGACATTTGTTGAGATGTAGGGCATGGCAGTCATTCGGTTTTTGTCATGGTTTTAAATTGTTGTAGGGTGGTTTGTCATAAATTGGCATTGTTTATTCCCTAGATCCTTCAGTACGATATGTGGAATGTTATTCCCACAGACCTATGGGACTGGAAACTTCTCAAGGAAAAGATTGCAAAGTAAGTAAGGAGATGTAAGGTAGCTTTAAAGTAAGGAGGGTTTAACTCTCGTGGCTTTCAGAAGTTAGGTATGTTTTATTAACTTCTGAAACTTATTTTTCTCTTTTAAATGGGGTTTACATGACCTATTTACAGAACTGTTTTTGTAAAAATACTTTGTAAGATAATATATGAATAGTAACCTGCAAATTGCTTGGTACACTGAAAACATTTTAATAAATGGTAGGTATTATTATTAACTCATCTTGTTTTAGGGGCTTAACTATCAGGATTAAGCAATTCTTTTTCTCATTAAACCTTCATATTTTCCATTGTGCTTGCTTTTTAAATGTTTTTCACTTTTATTTTTTGCTTAACCACCTTGGTGATTTGTCAAAATGGCTTTTGCTGAATTGATTGTCATAGGAATAAGTTAGGGATTTTGGAGAGGTTTTGGAGGGTAATGTGTTAAACTGTGTGAAAGAAAAACTGTGAAACTTGAGGTTTTTTAAGGCCTTTCAATCTAAGAAACATAAAAGATTTAAGGGCAGGTAGAATGTTTTGCTTAGTGAATAATAAACAAGTTGTTTTCATTTTCTTCATGAGTCTGTCATCTGTGGGTTAATGCATATGCAAAGTGTTTAATATTTACAGAAGGAAGTAATAGGTTTAAAATACTCTTTAAAAATATCTGTTCACCTTAAAATTGTTTTATTACTCAAATAATACATATTAGAAAATCTAGGAAAATATATGTGTGAATGAGAGTAAAATGAAAAGTATCCCAGTACCACCTCCCCCAAAAACCTGTTTGTATCTTCTTGTCTCTCATCTTTCAGATTTTCTTTTGAACATGTGTGCATGTGTACATTTACATGCAAATTCAACTTTTACAAACATGAAGCTATAGTTTATTTTTTGTGTTTTTTTTTGTCAAAATGCTATAGATATTTTTCTATACACAACTTTTTAAATTTTCAAAATTAATACATGAATAATAAAATTCAAATACAGAAATAAAATGGAAAGTAAAAGCCCTTCCTTTTTTTATTTTTAAATGTTTATTTTTGAGAGAGAGCACGCAAGCAGGGGAGGGGCAGAGAGATGGGGACAGAGGATCCAAAGCAAGCTCTGTGCTGACAGCAGCAAGCCGATGTGGGGCTCGAACTCACGAATCATGAGATCATGACCTGAGCTGGAGTCAGGCCCAACCGACTGAGCCACCCAGGTGCCCCAATAGCCCTTCTTTTTATACGTCTTCTGCCAACCACTTGTTCCACAGAACAAACAAAAACCAGCTTACTCCTTTTTCCAGAGATAACCATTGTTAATAGTGTGTATTTTTCTAGACCTTTTTCAGTACGCTTGCAGATGCATACAGTTTTGTTCCAAAGATGTGGTAAAACTTGACATTCTTTTTTTTTTTTTTTTTTTTAATGTTTAATGTTTATTTATTTTTGGGAGAGAGAGGGAGAGAGACAGAGTGCAAGCAGGGGAAGGGGCAGAGAGAGAGGGAGACACAGAATCCAAAGCAGGCTCTAGGCCCTAAGGTGTCAGCACAGAGTCCGACACAGTCGAACCCACAAACCGTGAGATCATGACCTGAGCCGAAGTTAGATGCTTAACTGACTGAGCCACCCACGCACCCCTAACTTGACATATTTTAAGACCTTTAGGGATTTATTTTGGACATCCTTCTTTTTTTAGTCCATGCAGATCTGCCTAATGTTTTTAATGATTACAGACAATTCCATAGTTTGGTATGTGCCATGTATATAATATATATATATATGGCTCTTCAATACATTTTCCTATCTTTGGACAGGAAATCACTGTCCACTTTACTGAGTAAGTAAGACATGAGGTCTTTTGGTGGTTTGCTTGATGCCTCAAAATTACAAAGTGACAAAGTGAGATTAAGATTCCATTAGGATATGAAGCTTTAAGCTAAGTACTGTGTAAATCCAGAGGTATAGAATGTAGTAAAGACAAACTCTTTGAGAAACTTAAGACTAAATAAGGTAAGACATGTAACACAAGTAGTTAAAATGTACATAAAGGTACATGTCATAGAAAATGTTTGCAGAAGAAATATTTATATTTGGCATTAAAAAAAATTTTTTTTTAATGTTTATTTTTGGGAGACAGAGTAGGGGAGGGGCAGAGAGAGAGGGAGACACAGAATTCGAAGCAGGCTCCAGGCTCTGAGCCTGTCAGCACAGAGCCTGATGCGGGGCTCGAACCCATGAAGCATGGGATCATGACCTGGGCCAAAGTTGGACGTTCAACCAACTGAGCCACCCAGGTGCCCTTGTATTTGGCATTTGTATTCAGCATTGTCTCCCTGGTTGGGAAAGATGTTCTAGAGGGGTCATCTCTTAGGCTAAGCTTTGAAGAACAAGCTAAGGGCAGTGTTCAGATAGTGTACTCTTAAGCACTCTGTTTGGCAGTGAATAGAGTCAAAGATGTTAACCTTCCTCTAGGAACGTTATGATTAAAGAGGTAATAGAAGAAGTCAGGAATATATATAATCTGAGCATAATTTTTTCCTGTGGAGAATTTTGGTGATAGATGTCTGATTGTGACCACTTTCACATCATTATTTTTCCTTAAAGAGCTTAGCGCAGTGATCATATAGGTACTTAGAAAAGAGTGAGGGTTGAATGAATGTACCCTGATACAGGTGGGGACTCTCCAACAGTCATTTGAGTATTTTCCTGAGCAAGCTAGTGTATCAAATGCTAATAAATCGGCATAATAAGAATTGCCAGCACTAAAAATTGTGCTAATTGAGTTGAGGATTCAGGCATTTAGGAGAGGGGCAAGCTATACCATTCATACTGTGAAGTTGCATCTGTACTGGGGTTGCATGCAAAAGTCATTATATGAGTCTAATGCATGTATGGTGTCACTCACAGCATCTGCATTTACTACAATGACACAAAGTAACTGCCTTCCTGGCAGATTATAGCTTTAGGACCAGCATCTGATAATCTCCTTTTCTTTAGGTATGGTATAAGAAACAGTTTACTTATTGCCCCGATGCCTACTGCTTCAACTGCTCAGATTCTGGGAAATAATGAGTCCATCGAACCTTATACCAGCAACATCTATACTCGCAGAGTCTTGTCAGGAGAATTTCAGGTGAGATCACGACTAGACCTACAGGAGATCGTGCAAAAGCCCGATGTTGGGAATAAATGACAACTCCTATTTAGTTTGCCCCTTTTTGCTTAGTACAGGGCACAGCTTTGATAAAGTGAGTCATCTTCATCTCCAGTGTTACTCTATTTCAGCACATAATAGACATTTAATAAATATCTGTCAAAAGAATGAATTTTTGAGGGTTACATAGGAAAGTAACTTGTTGATGTTAGAGTTCACATGATATTTAGCCATCCTGTAATGATGGTTACAATTTACAAATTTTTACAAATAACTTGTTTACAAATTAGAATTTCTGGTGGGTAGGACTAGTGTTTTTTTTACGGTTCCCAGGTAATTCTAATATGCAGCTAGGGTTGAGAACCACTAATTTAGAAGATTTTTATTTGTGAATTTCCAGATCTCCTGAAATCAATTTCTGTAGGTTTGGAGTAGATGCATTGCTAATTTTTCTTAAGTATTTATTGTATCCTTTCTTAGGAAAAAAAAAAAAAAAAAAGAGTCCACAAAGATTTACCCATCTTAGGCAATGCTGGCTCTTTTCACCTTTGCAAATATTACGTTTCTTGAATAACAGGTCAAGATTTTAAAGGAATACAGCTTTTGTTTGGTAGGATGGGCCTCTCAGTTTTATAAAATACAGAATTTACCAAGTCATCTAATGTTAAATGCTTCTTTAAATGATCTTATTTACTTTAAGTTCCAGGCCTGTGATCCTGTTTAGCCCTGTCATTCTTAATTATTCCTTGGCATCTTTTTTGCTTTTTTATTCAGATTGTAAATCCGCACTTATTGAAGGATCTTACCGAGCGGGGCTTGTGGAATGAAGAGATGAAAAATCAGATTATTGCATGCAATGGTTCTATCCAGGTACAGAATGAAAATGAAGTGTGCTCTTTAGTAGCTAAGTTGGACATTGGTACCTTCTCACTTATCCCAGGCAGTGGAGAGAAAGAATGGCTATTCACTGTGGTCATATAGGCTTATGTTCACCTCTGCATTGTTGTGCTAGGATTATATACATCTTCACATAGCTAGGCCTTTCCCTCTTGTTTGTGCAATAATATAAAGCAGTAGTTTCCAACTTCTCTGTACATAAGAATCAATTGGGGAGCTTTTAAAATTCTGAAGCTTAAAAAAAATTTCGGAATTTTAGGTTGCATAACAATTAAGTTGGAATATCTGAAAATGGGAACCAGGCATTAGTATTTTTTAAAGAACATCTGGGTCATTCCAAAATGCACCAAAGTTTGGGGACCACTGATAAAGTGTGAAATTAGAGAGTCAGACCTAATTTAAAAGTATGGTGGCAATTGAGGACTCAGAGTCCAAAAAACAGAGCCGGAAATAGTATTTAACAATAAAATATTTGCATATTTGCAGCCGAGAATCAAGAAGCATTTATTTAAAAAAAAATTTTTTTTAACATTTATTTATTTTTGAGAGAGAGAGACACCACGAGCCAGGGAGGGGCAGAGAGAGAGAGGGAGATACAGAATCTGAAACAGGCTCCAGGCTCTGAGCTGTCAGCATAGAGCCCGATGTGGGGCACAAACTCTGAACGGCGAGATCGTGACCTGAGCCAAAGTCGGACGTTCAAATGACTGAGCCACCCAGGTGCCCAAGAAGCATTTATTTGTAGATGGAGGCCTCTGTCTAAACATTTGTCTCTTTGGTAACACAGATAAAGATTTCTGTAACAGTTCTATTTTTGCTGGAAGAAATGGTAACACTATTAGCTAGTCTGTATGTTTTGATGCAGATTAACCCTATACCTAAGAAAATGTTCTGTTGACTCCAAAAGGGGTTTGTTTCATTGCTTCCCTTGATCATGTACCTGTGAGTTATAGCCCTGATTATTTGTGTTTTCTGTAAAGCTCAAGGGTCATTTATTGCTGCTTGGTTCCTTCCTTTTTTAAGTGCCTCTAGAACAATGAATATTTTGGCTATAATCCAAATAGAAATGGATCTTTAATCATTACCACCAGCCATATATTTTGTTGGTTAAATGGAGTTTTGTTGGACATTCTAATCCAGAGGTAAGCAGTCTTGGGAAACTTGATAAGGGCTCATATTGTATGATACTGAACGGTATGGGTCAGATCTGGCAGGAAATAGAACTGAGGCCAGACCCTGGTATCATTAATTATGTTAATTAAAGGGACACCTGGGTGGCTCAGTCAGTTGAGACTCTGACTTTGGCTTAGATTATGATCTCACAGTTCATGAGTTCAAGCCCTGCGTCAGGCTCGCTGCTGTCAGTGCGGAGCCTGCTTCAGATCCTCTTCCCCTTCTCTCTCTGTTCCTACCCCACTTGCTCTCTCTCTCTCTCTCTCTCAAAAATAAATAAACATTAAAAAAATTATGTTAATTATGCTGATTTCTTCAGCCAGAGTGCAATAAACATTTGTTTTTCCTTCTTCAGAACATACCAGAAATTCCTGATGACCTTAAGCAACTTTATAAGACTGTGTGGGAGATTTCACAGAAAACCGTTCTTAAGATGGCAGCTGAAAGAGGTGCTTTCATTGATCAAAGCCAGTCTTTGAACATCCACATTGCTGAGCCTAACTATGGCAAACTCACTAGTATGCACTTCTACGGCTGGAAGCAGGTTGGTGGAGGAAATCATGGACTTGTTGCCAGCTTGGGATATTTTGGAATTGGAGCAGTTTTACCTTTTAGCTGCCTATTTAAATATTGCCACCTAGTTCTTTCATTTCAAATCCAATATGTTAAAACCAAACCATGGTTTTTGTGCCAGATTAAGCTCTCACTTTGGATTTTCTTGTTTCTTTTAGGATTATTTCATTATTAGTTTTGAAACCTTGGAGTTACCTACGACCCTCCCTTTATTCTCCATACAATTACTCACCAAGTTGTGGTGGTTGTACCTTTGTATTGTTTCTTGAATATCTTTCTTCCTGTTCCACTACCATTATTCTTAACTTGTTAACTGATCTCTTTGCTTCTAGTAACTGCATTATCTTGTGCACTGCTACCATTTCTAAAATAAAACTTTACACGTCAACCCACTCACTGTTCAAAAACATCCATTGTTTCTCCACTTTATGTACAATCTAAAAGCCAAATTACTTAGCTTGTCATTGGCAACTGTAAAGTCCTGTGATTCTGGATTCTATCCTTATTAACTGGCAATCACCTGGGTATTTATATGGAATTAAATTTTTTTCTTTTTAATTTAAGAGACATTTATTGAATACATACTATGTGCTAAGACTGGGGATACCAAATAGAAGATGATGGTACTTATCCTTGAAGTAGTCATCATCTGTTCTTTACAGAGACAGTCTAGCTCTCTAAATAATTATAAGGCAGACATTGTTTTAGGCAAACATGGAAGTCATACACATAAAAACAAAAGACTATAGAACAAAAATGTTTGACATTTCCAAAAAGATAAGTTTTTTTAGGGGTAAAATGAACACAATGTACTGACTCTTTGTCTTTAAGCATTTTTGAGAAGCTTCCTACAGGAGATGGAATTTCAGGTTTAGAAAACAATCTGATGTGGTTTATGGAAATGTATTTTAAACATTGGTTTCAAATGTCTAGTGTTCTTACAATTTCTCATTGTTGTATTTGCTTCCTTTGTGTAGGGTTTGAAGACTGGAATGTATTACTTAAGGACACGACCAGCAGCGAATCCAATCCAGTTCACTCTAAATAAGGAGAAGCTGAAAGATAAGGAGAAGGCAACAAAAGAAGAAGAAGAGAAGGAGAGGAACACAGCAGCCATGGTGTGCTCTTTGGAGAATAGAGAAGAGTGTCTGATGTGTGGGTCCTGAGGAAAGGCTTGGAAGAGACCAGCACTTCCTCACAGCCAAACTACTTCTTGAGCATAGATAGGCACAGTAGGTTTGCTTGAAGTGCTAAGGTTTTGCTGGACCTTACTGCAGCAAAAGGAGCAATTGATTTCAAGTACTGTTTCTATATAATAGTGTGAAAGTACTGATATTTTAAATCAATATATTGGGAATCAAAGTAGAAGTTTTAGGAATGCAAAAGAGGTCATCTTGCAAATAGGAAGTAACTGAATAGGGTTTCATTGCCCACTTGGCACCCCTTTTCTGGTGACCTCAGTTTTCATAAGAAGACTTAGTTTTACTGCTTTGACTGGTGGGTCCATAGAAGCAAAACTGAGTCATAACCTGTGAGAAGTGTTGGCAGGACCTTTATCTGGATAAGGTCCTATTGGTCATTCTGAAATAAACTTTCAAAGCGATTATGTGAGACCAAATTTGTCATTTATTTTCATACAAAGGTCAAATTTGAAAAAATATTTTCTGTTCTTTGAGAGTTCAGGGAGAAAATTTTAAGAAAAATTACTCAGATGCCTTCTACAATTCTGATCTTAACATATGCCTATTTCTTCTTTCTATTGTAAAATATATTAGCATAAGTGTTACCATTTTACCCACTTTAAAGCATACAATTTAGTGGCATAAAGTACATATACAGTGTACAACCATCATCACTGTCTTATTTCCAGAAATTTGTCATCATCCCAAACAGAAACTCTAAAACAATAACTCCTCATTTCCTTCACCTCTCAATCCCTGGTAACCTCTATTCTACTTTCTGTCTTTGAATTTGCTTATTCTAGGTACCTCATATAAATGGAATACTATAGTATGTGACCTTTTGTGTCTGGCTTATTTCACTTAGCCTGTTTTCAGGTTTCATCCATGTAGCATATAGCAGACTTTAATTCCTCTTAAAGCCTGAGTAATATTCCATTGTATGTATATATCACATTTTGTCTTTCCATTCATATGTGAATAGACATTGATGTTATTTCCACCATTTTGGCTATTGTGAATAATGCTGCTCTGAACATTGATGCACCAGTATCTGAATTCCTGTTTTCAGTTTTTCTGGGTATATACCTAGAAGTGGAATTGTGGGGAATACATCATAATTCAATGTTTAATTTGAAGGAACTTGAGGAACTGCCAAACTTTTCTGTAGGCTCAAGCTGCACCATTTTACATTCCTACCAGTAATGCATGAGAGTTCCAATTATTCCACATCTTTGCTGACATTTGCTAATTTTTTGTATTTTTCATACTAGCTATCCTAATGGCTTTTGACAGTTTGATTACAATGTACCTTGGTGTGGATCTCTGAGTTTATCTTTCTTGATGTTTGTTGACCTGCTTGGATCAGTAGATTTACATCTTTCATTAAATTTGGGAAGTTTTCAGCCATTTTTCTTCAGATAATCTTTTTGCCCCTTTCTCTCTTTTCCTTCTGGGACTCCTGTAATGTGTCGCTCGTTCCACTGCTTATGTCCCCCCAGGTCCCTTAGGGGTCATTCACTTTTCTTAATATTTTTTCTGTTCCTTAGGCTCAGTAATTTAACTGTCATATCATCAAGGTCACTGATTCATCTTCACACTCAACATCTGTTTGAGCCCCCTTGCTGAATTTTTCATCTTAGTTATTCTTTTCAGCTCTAAAATTTGTTTGTTTCCTTTGAACGATTTCTGTCTCCATGTCGATATTATGATTTTAATGCATTGTTTTTCTGATTTCCTTTATTCATGTTTTCCTTTAGCTCTTCAAGCATTTTTAAGACAGTTGTTTTAATATCTTTGTCTAGTAAGTCTGGTGGCTGGGCTTCCTCAGGGATGGTTTCTGTCAGTTTTTCTTGTTCCTTTGAATGAGCTATGTTTTCCTATTTCATTGTAATGCCTGTAATTTTTTGGTTGTTGAAATATTGTTTGATACTTTTCCAAACTACTTTTGCAGAGACTATTCCCTAGTGTGTTTAATCACTGAAATCTCTGTTCAGTTAATGTTTTGACAGATATACTTGAATTTCAGGAGCTCTCTGTGTAGACTGGCTCTGTGCTAGGGCACTTTCTCCACATATGGGTAGGCTTTTTTCTGAGCCTAGGCATCTGTGATTGTTAATTTTATGTGTCAACTGGCTAGGCCATGGTACACAGATACTTGGTCAAACACTAGCCTAGATAGCTGTGAAGATATTTTTTTAGATGACATTAACATTTAAATCAGTAGACTTTGAGTAAATCAGATTACCCTCCATAATGTGGGTTCCTCATCCAATCAGTTGAAGGCCTTAAGAGAAGAAAGATTGAGGTCCCCTAAGAAAGAAAGACTTTTGTCTTCAGACTGCCTTCGGACTTGAGCTACAATATCACTTCTTTTCTGGGTCTCCAGTGTGCCAGCCTGCTCTGCCAATTTTAGATTTGCTAGTTCCACAATTGTGTGAGACAGTTACTTAAAATCTCTCTCTCCTTTCTCTCCCTCCCTCTCTCTCATGCTCTCCCCTCCCATTTTCTCATTAGTTTTATTTCTCTTTATAGAGAATGACAACCCTGACTGATACAGATTTTGGTACCAAAAGTGGTTCTAGAGGAGTAGAATCTTAAGGATGAATCTTCTGAATTGGTTCTGGAGTTTCTGGAATTGATTCTCTAATCTGATTAGATTTAAAGGCACTAATGACTATTTCCAGTGGTAAAGGAAGTATTGATAGTTTATGGTGTGATGTGGTAATAGAGACACTCAAAATACCATCATTGGATGCTCCTAATCAAATACTTACAAGAGGCAAGGTTCTGGGTGATTGTGTGTATGTTCCACCTCCAGGGTGTATCAACTCTCCAGCCCTTTGTCATAATTTAGTTCATCTTGACTACCTTTTCCACACTGCTCCAATACATTGATGACGTGCTGATTAGACCTACTGAGCAAGAAGTAACAACTACTATAGGCTTATCGGTAAGACATTTGTGTGTCAGAGGGTGGGAAATAATCTGACAAAAATTTGGGGGCCTTCTACCTCTGTGAAATTTCTAGGGGTCAAATGGTATGAGGCATATTGAGATATTACTTCTATGGTGAAAGATAAATTGTTGCATCTGGCTCCTCCCACAAGCAAAAGACTGGCACAATGCCTAGCGGGCCTCTTTGGATGCTGACGTCAGCATGGCAGTGTATTCCTCATTTAGGTATGCTACTCTGGTCTGTTTACCAAATGACCTGAAAAGCTACTGGTTTTGAGCAGGGCTTGGAACAAGAGAAGGCTCTACTATAGGCCTAGGCCCGCCCTGCAGCTGCTCTGCCACTTGGGCCATGTGATCCAGTAGGTCTATGGTGTTGAAGTGGCGGTGGCAGATAGGGTTGCTATTTGGAGCCTCTAGCAGGCTCTTTGGATTTTGGAGCAGAGCCCTGCCATCCTCTGTCAATAAGTATTCACCTTTTGAGAAACGTCTTTTGGCTTGCTACTCAGCCTTAGAAGAGACTGAATGCTTAACCATGGGCCACTAAACTACTGTGTGACCTGAGCTTCCCGTCAGGAACTGGATGCTGTCTGACCCACCAAGCCATAAAGCTGCACCTGCGCAGCAGCATTCCGTCATCAAATGGTATATACATTGAAGTGGTATATACAGGATTTGGCTCGAGAGGCCCTGAAAGTACAAGTAAGTTATTGAAGAAGTGGCCCAAATGCCCATGATCCTCACTCTTGCCTGCACCTTTGGGGAGGTCCCTATGATCAGTTAACAGAGGAGAAAACTCAGGCCTAGTTTACACATGGTTCTGCATAATACGCAGGCACCATAGCTCCTTTCTGGGACAGCCCTGAAGGACGCTCCATCTTATTGACAGAGTTGTGGAAGACTTTTAAGCAGGGAGTACTTTTAGATAGCTCACTCTGGCTACCGTGGGAAGAGTGACCTAACCTATGGGTTTGGGTCAGACTTAAGTACCATATCAGGGTCTAGTTTGGTCTTTGGAACAGACTGGTTACTGGGCGAAGAGTTGGTCTGGGTGTCTGTCAGACCTGATGCCCCCGGGGGGGCAGGACCTGATCTGTTTATGTGGGCTAGACTGGATATTTGGAGTAGGCTTAACCTGTGTGCCTATGTCAGATTGGGATATCCAGCCTGGGGGCTCACCTGTATTTGGGACTGTTAGACTCTATAACCCAACCTGTGTGCTTGGGTTAGACTAGAGAGTGCAAGGCTGACCTGTATATTTGGTCAGACTGGGCTTCATGTCAAGTCTTAGGCTGTATTTGGGAGAGACTGGGCCCCAGGGAAGGGCCTAGCCTATTTGTTTCGGACAGGATGTTCAGAGTGGGTTGTGGCCTGTATGACGCTCTGTACAGCTTCCAGGGGGGCTCTATACATCCAAATATTAACTGGGGTTTTCTCAGGAGTCAGGGGGAAGAGGACAAAGAAACTAAACAGAAAGATAAATAGGGAAAAGCAATTTTATTATTGGAATGGAAATAGAAAAAGCATTCTAAGAATTTAAAAAGTGGTAGTTGGCTAACAACGGGCCTTCCCTTGAGCCTATAATCTCACGATTTCAGCCTGTCCTTCAGTGATGCCTGCTTATTTCTTATTCCCAGAAGTCACAAGCCCAACTTCCCAAGTTGATAAAGTCCTTTCACTCTGGCAGTTGCCCCTCCACTCTCATATTCTGCAGTCTCTGGCTTCTCCCCAACCTCCTGGGCTGATTTATTGCCATAGAGCATCTTTTCCACATGTTGCCGGATCTCCCTGGTCTGTACTCCATAAATGATAGGATTCAAGGATCCTGGGAGTAGCAAGTAGATGGCACTGAGCAGGTTCTGGACATCCGGAGACACAGTCTTGGCCACTTGGAAGACAATGGAGGTGGAGAGACCAGAGAGGTAGATAGTGAGGATGACCAGTAAGTGGGAGCCACATGTGTGCAAGGCCTTGGCTTGGGCTCTCCCAGAAGAGATCCAGAAGGCAGCATAGATGATGCGTGTATAGGAGGTCCCTAGCAGGGCTAGATCCAAGGTCACAGTGACCAACCGCATGGTCAGTCCCAACCCTTTGTTGAAAGTCAAGTCTCCACAAGCTATGCTCAACAGTGCAATGTACTCACAGGCAAAGTGTCGAATCACCATTGTCTGGCAGAATCGACCTCGTGACGTTAGCACCACTAAAGGCACTGCCACTTCCAGGCTCCGTGTCAGAGCAAGAATGGCCAGCACTCCCAGCAGGTGGGAGGTTATCAGGTCAGTATAGTGGAGTGGGTGACAGATGGCCACGTAGCGGTCTAGGGCCATGGCCAGCAGGATATTGTAGTCCAGGAGAGTAAAGTAGATAAAGAACATCTGGTCCAGGCAGCCATGCAGTGACATGGGGTTAGCATAATGCACAAAGCCCTCCAGCATTTTGGGCATCACGGCTGTGGCAGCACAAATGTTGACAGCCAGGAGCAGAGCGATGAGCATGTACATGGGCTGATGCAAACTCCGTTGGGCCACCACCGTGTGGATGACCAGGACGTTTGCAGAGATGATCGTCACGTAAAGGAAGGTAAGAGGCAGGACCAGGAGGGGCTGCCACTCTCGCAATCCAGGGAAGCCCACCAGGAAGAAGTTGGTGTAGGAGATGTTGAAGGCACTGGTATCTCCATCCTCACCCATCAGCTTTGGCCTTGGGTTGGCCCCAGGAGTGGTGATCAGAGACTGTTAGAACAAAATGGTCAATGGAAGAAAGCCAATTTCTATTTTAGGGCCTGAGGGGTTTGTGATGAAGGTCCACCTCTTCATGTACATATGTCTACTCCTTTGGGGCACAGATGGGTGCTATGCCAGGTGTTACGGAAGCTATGGAGGTGAACAAGGCATCCCTTGTCCTCAGGGAGCTCTTGGCCTGTGTGTGTGAAATGTAAACTTACAAGATCCTTGTGTATCTGTGATGTTCCAGGTATTTGATTGCTGAATAAAAGATTAGGAGGAAAAGTAGGTGTGGTACATGAGGGAAAATAAAAGGTAATGGGGGCACCTGGGTGGCTCAATCAGTTAAATGTCCGACTTTGGCCCAGGTCCATGGGTTTGAGCCCTGTGTCAGCTCTCAGGGCACAGCCTGGAGCCTGCTTCTGATTCTGTGCCTCCCTCTCTCTGCCCCTCCCCTGCTCACACTCTGTCTCTCTCAAACATAAACATTAAAAATAAAAATAAAAAAGTTATGGGCCAGAGGTAAAACTAGAAAGCATGAAGAAAACGTTTGAAAGGAGGAAATATGAGGAATTTGTGGTCCAAGAAGTGTGGAAGAGCCAGGTGGGGTTTATCAGGAATGATGGCCTCACTTTTGTGCCTGGGGTGCACTGTGGCAAGGCCAGGGGAAAGTTGCTTCCTAAGCCTCTATAGACTGACTCTGAGGCCTCCTGCCTGGCCTTGTCCTCAGTGTCATGGATGATGATTTTGCTTTCCTCTCAATGTAAGCTCCCGGAAAGCCAGCAAACAGCATTCTTCCCGCGTGCTGCTGGAGCTGCAAGTGCTGATTTCCCCCCCCAACCCCCCCAAGCCCAGGCATCGAGGACGCACTTGAGCACTGCTTGTTGAGCAGGCCAAGGAGGAATAGGAAGAAGATGGGAGGAGGCTGAACATTTAGTTGGGCTCTGGGAGCAGTAATTTCAAAGTGTTGACCAGATTTTTGTGTAATTAAGGGAGCAGATAGGAAAAGATCCAGAGTCCTAGGGTTTGAACAACACAGATTACATGAAAATAGCTAACACCTATTGGACATTTACCATATGGCAGGCAGTGTTTTCAATGCTTTCATGGATTCACTTTTTAAAATCTTCTTAATTGTGCCAGTGAAGGAAGTAAGGCACAGAGAGGTTAAGTCTAGTTCCAGGTCACACAGCTAGTAAATGGCAGAGCAGAATTTGAACCCAGACAGTCAGACCCTAAAATGCATGCTCTTAACTTTAGGATGACCAACTGTTCCCTTCCCGGCTTGCCTGAGACTTCCCTGGAGTTTGCACTGAACATCTGGTGTTCCAGGAAACCTTTGGGGCAGATCACTTCACTCTTACTACTAACTACATAGAAGATTGGAGAAGCCTTATAGATTGTGGAGCAGCTAGGAAATGGTCTTCCTTCTTATCAGTGTATTGTCTCTGAAAACCACATTTATGTTGGTGTTCCTATAACCACCTTCTGAATACTTAGAAGAATAAAGAGGCACAGCTGTAAATTCACAGGGAGACTTCCAAAGGAAGTGGCTTTGGATTTCCAATGCCCACCATGGAATGTCTTTTTGAAAAATCTTAGAGCATTATTTTATACAGAATAATCCAGACTTTGGGAAATGTGCCATTAGTGGGGTTGAGCAAGGGCCAGATGACATTGTGGGAGGGGGTAGAAGTCCTTAGAGTGGGGGACTTTCATAGCTGGAGGGTGGGATTGAGAAGCTGAGAGTGAGGTGAGCGGTGGTCCATGATAGGACAGAGGGGCAAGAAAGAAATGCAAGTTGGCGGAGCACTGGCCAAGAAGGTGGTTAAGGACCAAGCTTCTTGCCAAATGCCAGAGTGTGTTCATTGTTAAGGGGCTTAACAAGCTGTCACGTGAACTGTAGTTTGCCCTCCTATTTTGTATTTTAGGATCACTCAGGTAAGTTCCTCAAGGGGCTCTTAGACCCTAAAGCAGTCAAGAAAGGAAATGGCAGAATAACAACCCCCTCGAGGAGAGGCAGAAGGGATGAAAAATACCGTGAGGGATGAGCAGATCAGTTAACTCGCTGATGAAAGTCTTGAGAGAGATGAAGAGGTGTTGCCAGAGTCACATCAGTCAGACTTAGGAACCAACTGGAAGTGGGGAAAGACAGAGGAATGGATAGTAATTTCAGAGTTTTTGTTAGCCAGGATGACTGCACTGGTGCTCCTAAAAGCTGAGCAAGGAAGAGCAGGGTTGGGGTTCTAGGAGGCCCGATTAATTAATTGAACTTGGATGTGGGGAGGACTCCCAGATGAAGAGGTCCCCAGTCAACAACCTGAAGTCAGATGGAGAGCTCAGATGAAAAATTAAGGCTGGAGGTGACTATGTGAGGATTAGAAATTTATAGAGGGCATGAGACAGAGTCTTAAGGAGCAGATGGCAATGAAGGAGACCGAGGAAAAGAGGGGAGGGAGGGAGTGTGAGAGCCAGGAGCAAATGGAGTTCTGGAAACCAGAGGAGAGGCTTGGTTGCTCTGGAGGCTTCGAGGTAAAGGGCTTTACAGACAGCAGAGGCCAAAGACCAACGGAGCCAACTCACCCTACAAGTAGCAGAGGAGGGGACGGAGAGGAGGTTGAGGATGATGCCAGAGCCGTGTGCTCTCTGCAGAAAGAGCCTCACCTCCACCACTGGAAAAGTCAAAACCACACACAGAGCTGCTTTATCTCTGCCCTGTCCTCACAAACTGGCAACGGTGTTCGTCTCTCTTCCTTCAGTTCCCAGGGAGAGATGTCTCTTTTGTTCTTAGGGCGTCTTGTACTTCTCACTCTCTCCCCTCAGCGTATGAAAAAGTTCATCTCTGTTAGGAGAAAATAAGCTCCACCTTAACTTCCTATAACCCTCTAGCTTTTCATCTTTCTCCTCACATTTATTTATTTATTTATTTATTTATTTATTTATTTATTTATTTTTAAAGTTTATTCATTTATTTTGAGAAAGAGTACGAGCAGGGGAGGGGCAGAGAGAGAGGGAGAGAGAGAATCCCAAGCAGGCTCTGCACTGTCAGTGTGAGCCTGATGCAGAGTTTGAACTCACAAACCGTGAGATCATGACCTGAGCTGAAATCAAGAGTCAGGCACTTAACAGACTAAGTCGCCCAGGCACCCCTCTCCTCATCTTTAAAGCAAAGCCTTGGGCATGTCTTTATTGAGCAATAATCACTGGCTCACTGATTGAGCTCCTCGATGGATGGAAAGTGTTGCTTTCCAGTGGGGAGACCATGTCTTTTTCATCTCTGTCCCAGTGACCAGCTCTGAGCCCACAGCCAAATATGTGCTCGGTAAGTGTTGTGTTGAAGGAATAAATGCATGCACAAAGGGATTTTAAGAAACATTCTCATTTGCAACCTAGAGCAGCCCTTGGAAGTGGAATGAAGGAAGGAAGGAAAAATGAAACCCATTAAGGCTCAGAGATCCCAGGTGATTTGCTTAGTCTCACTTGACAAGAAGAGCCAGACCTGAAATTCAGGTCTTCTAACACTCTTCCATCCACACCACAGTTTTCTCCCTCACCGACTCTGCCCACCCCTCCTCCCCAACACACACAAGAGGCAACAATGGACAGGCTCCAAACATTCTTAGTCTCAGCAGTAATACTAAGAGTTAGCATTTATTGAGCACTTACTACATGCCAGACATGATTCCAAGGCTTTTTTCTTTACTGTTCACAGCAACCCTAAGAGATGAATACTGTTTATTAACCCTGCTTATAGATGAGGACACTAAGGTTTAGAGAAGGTAACTCATATTCTTAAAGTCTCATAGATATTAAATGATAGGGCTGGCATATGAGTGAACCTAGGTTGTTGATGATAATTGGTGGAGTTCAGGTCCAATCTCAGGTTTTCCTGCCTCCAAATCCCCATCAAGCTCCGGTCTTCTCACCCCCAATTCACCATGGAAACCTGTAGTGGTGTCCTGTCGGGGTGCAGCCTGCTGTGGCTCTCGGTTCACCTCTGAAAAGGTAAGGCACCAAGGCACTGATCTATGAGGCTGAAGGGGAGGGATGGATAAGTAGACCCATGGTTCCAGAGGAGGAGCCTGAGGAGATTCCCAGTGGGCAGTCATGTCCACAGACACCAAGGAGGAAACAGTGAGAAACCCAGAACTCAGGGAGGACCCCAGGGAGAGAGGCTGGGTGGAGGGGACAGTGTATGAACATTTTTATTTCTATGGCTCTTGGTGTTTCTTAGAGAGCAGTCACAGCTGCTGAGGGATTCATTTTACAGATGACCCGTTAGAAGCTTAGAGAGAACAAGTCAGGGTTCAGGTCAGATTTCATCCCAGGGGCACCAATAGGCAGAAGCTGGGTATTGCTGACTGGGATGACCAGGACTCAGCTGAGGGGAAGGGACTCTTGTGATGTGGGGGTTATATAGGCACTCAGGGATCACCCAAAGGAGGGAAAGGGCACTTGGGTGACCATGGGAGAGCCAGGGATCTGATTCAGGAGCGGGTGTGTGTGTGTGTGTGTGTGTGTGTGTGTGTGCGTACACACACACACACACACACACACATTGCTGAGGTACTTACTTGTCCGGTGTGGGTGGCTCAGGATCTGGGACAGGAGGTGACTCCAGTGTGGACTCTGCTGTGAATAGCCGAGACCCACAGAAGCGAGGGTTGTCTCCTCCGGGGAGGTATCACCGCTCTGTCTTCTGGAATCTGGAAATAGAGGAACTGGAAATCTCCTCTTTTCCTCTTTTGCTGCTTTCTTTGGATTTAATGTTTTTTCTTTATGATTCAATTCTTCTTTCTTTTAATGCTCATTTGTTTTTGAGAGAGCAAGAAAGAGAGTGAGCGCATGTGCGTGTGGGAGAGGGGCAGAGAGTGACAGAGAGAGAATCTTAAACGGGCTCCATGTTCAATGAGGAGCCTGATGTGGGGCTTGATCTCACAACCCTGAGATCATGACCTTAGCTGAAATCAAGAGTCAGACACTTGACTGAGCACCAGGTGCCCTGATTCGATTCTGCTTCTTAGCTTATTAGCTGTGCCTTATTCCTTGTGTCATTTTACAGGTTGCTTTAGCATTTATGATGCATATCTTTAACTTACCACAGTTTATTTTAAATTGTTATTATGCCACTTCAACAAACAGTATGAAATCCTGACAGCAAGGTTCTTTTATTTCCTCTCTCCCAGTATTCATGTTACTGTAGTTCTATGTTTTATTTCTACATAAATTATGAAGTCCACAATACATTGTATATATTTTTGGCTTTCTGCAATCCATCATATCCTAAAGAGATTTAGAAAAGAAAAAAAATTATGGTTGAAAAATTCATTCATGTTGCATGCTACTGTATTTTATTGTTTTTAAAATTTTTTTAATGTTTATTTATTTTTGAGAGACAGAGAGATAGAGCGTAAGCAGCAGGGGACAGAGAGAGAGGGAGACACAGAATCTGAAGCAGGCTCCAGGCTCTGAGCTGTCAGCACAGAGCCCGATGTAGGGCTCAAACTCATAAGCCGTGGGAACATGACCTGAGCCGAAGTCAGACACTTAACCAACTGAGCCACCCAGATGCCCACCCCTTTATTTTTAAAAATTTTTAAATGTTTATTTATTTTTGAGAGACAGAGAAACATAGTGTGAGCAGGGGAGGGACAGAGAGAGAGGGAGACATAGAATTTATTGTTTTAAATTTTTTTTGTTTATTTTTAAAGTTTGTTTATTTATTTATATATATATATATATATATATATATATATTAGATAAAGGTATTCTTTAATCCCCATTACCTATTTTACCCATCCCCCTGCCTATCTCCCCACTGGTAACATCAGTGTTTTCTCTATAGTTACGAGTCTGTTTCTTGGTGTATCTATCTTTTCCTTTGCTCATTTGTTTTGTTTCTTAAATTCTGAATATGAGTGAGATCATATGGTTTTTGTCTTTCTCTGACTGACTTATTTCATTTAGCAAAAATACACTCTAGCTCCATCCATGCTGCTACAAATGAAAAGATTTCATTCTTATTTATGGCTGAGTAATATTCCATTGTGTATATATACCACAATTTCTTTATTGATAGGCACTTGGGCTGCTTCCATAGTTTGACTATTGTAAATAAAACTGTAGTAAATATAGGGGTGCATATATCCCTTTGAATTAGTGTTTTTGTATTTTTTGGGTAAATATCAAGTAAATATGCAGTACTGGATCATGGGGTATTTTTTAACTGTTTGAGGAATCTCCATACTATTTTCCACAGTGTCTGTACCAATTTGCATTCCCACCGACAGTGCATGAGGGTTCCTCTTTCTCCACTTTCTCACCAACACTTGTTGTTTCTTGTGTTTTTGATTTTAGCCATTCTGACAGGTGTGAAGTGATATCTCATTGCAGTTTTGATTTGCATTTCCCTGGTGATGAGTGATGTTGAGCACCTGTTCATGTGTCTCTGTTGGCCATATGTATGTCTTCTTTGGAGAAATGTCTGTTCATGTCTTATGTCCATTTTTAAATTGGATTATTTGTTTTTGGAGTGTTGAGTTGTATCAGTTTTTTATATATTTTGGATACTAACCCTTTGTTGGATATGTCATTTGCAAATATCTTCTCCCATTCTGAAGATTGCCTTTTAGTTTTGTTGATTGTTTCCTTCGCTGTGCAGAAACTTTATTTTGATGTAATCTGAATAGTTTGTTTTTGCTTTTATTTCCCTTGCTAATGTTAGAGAAATTACTGCCTGTGCTCTCTTCTAGAATTTTTATGGTTTCAGGCCTCACATTTAAGTTTTTAATCCATTTTGAGTTTATTTTGTGTATGTATAGAAAGTGGACCAGTTTCATTCTTTTGCATGTAGCTGTCCAGTTTTCCCTATAACATTAGTTGAAGAGACTATTTCCCATTGGATATTATTTGTCCTTTGTCAAAGATTAATTGACCATATAACTGTGGGTTTATTTCTGGGTTTTCAATTCTATTCTATTGATACAGGCATCTATTTTTATGCCAGTACTATACTTTTTTAATTTAATTTTTATTTAAATTAAAAAAAAATTACATCCAAGTTAGTTAGCATTAAGTGCAACAATGATTTCAGGAGTAGCTTCCTTAATGCCCCTAACGCATTTAGCCCATCCCCCTCCCACAACCCCTCTAGTAACCTTCTGTTTGTCCTCCATATTTAAGAGTCTCTTATGTTTTTGTCCCCCTCCCTGTTTTTATATTATTTTTGCTTCCCTTCCCTTATGTTCATGTGTTTTGTATCTTAAAGTCCTCAAATGAGTGAAGTCATATGATATTTGTCTTTCTCCAACTAATTTCGCTTAGCAAAATACGCTCTAGTTCCATACATGTAGTTGCAAATGGCAAGATTTCAATGGCATTTTTGATTGCCAAGTAATACTCGATTATATATATATATATATACCACATCTTCTTTATCCATTCATCCATCGATGGACATTTGGGCTCTTTCCATACTTTGGCTATTGTTGATAGTGCTGCTATAAGCGTTGGGGTGCATGTGCCCCTTCGAAACAGCACACCTGTATCCCTTGAATAAATACCTAGTAGTGCAATTGGTGGGTCATAGGGTAGTTCTATTTTTAGTTTTTTGAGGAACCTCCATACCATTTTCCAGAGTGGCTGCACCAGTTTGCATTCCCACCAGCAGTGCAAGAGATCCTCTTTCTCTGCCTCCACGTCAACATCTCTTGTTGCCTGAGTTGTTAATGTTAGCCATTCTGACAGATGTGAGGTGGTATCTCATTGTGGTTTTGATTTGTCTTTTCCTGATGCTGAGGGATGTGGAGCATTTTTTTCATGTGTCAGTTGGCCATCTGGATGTCTTCTTTGGAGAAGTGTCTATTCATGTCTTTTGCCCATTTCTTCACTGGATTATTTGTTTTTTGGGTGTTGAGTTTGGTAAGTTCTTTATAGATTTTGGATACTAACCCTTTATCTGATATGTCATTTGCAAATATCTTCTCCCATTCCACCAGTTGCCTTTTAGCTTTGCTGATTGTTTCCTTCACTGTGCAGAAGCTTTTTATCTTGGTGAGTTCCCAATAGTTCATTTTTGCTTTGGTTTCCTTTGCCTCCAGAGACGTGTTGAGTAAGAAGTTGCTGTGGCCAAGATCAAAGAGGTTTTTGCCTGCTTTCTCCTCAAGGATTTTGATGGCTTCGCTTCCTGTCTTACATTCAGGTCTTTCATCCATTTTGAGTTTATTTTTGTGTATGGTGTAAGAAAGTGGTCCAGGTTCATTCTTCTGCATGTCGCTGTCCAGTTTTCCCAGCACCACTTGCTGAAGAGACTGTCTTTATTCCATTGGATATTCTTTCCTGCTTTGTCAAAGATTAGTTGGCCATACGTTTGTGAGTCCATTTCTGGGTTCTCTATTCTGTTCCATTGATCTGAGTGTCTGTTCTTTTGCCAGTACCATGCTGTCTTGATGATTACAGCTTTGTAATACAGCTTGAAGTCCGGGATTGTGATGCCTCCTGCTTTGGTTTTCTTTTTCAAAATTGCTTTGGCTATTCAGAGTCTTTTGTGGTTCCATACAAATTTTAGGATTGTTTGTTCTAGCTCTCTGAAGAATGCTGGTGTTATTTTGATAGGGATTGCATTGAATATGTAGATTGCTTTGGGTAGTATGGACATTTTAACAATATTTGTTCTTCCTATCCAGGAGCATGGAATCTTTCTCCATTTTTTGGTGTCTTCTTCAATTTCTTTCATAAGCTTTCTATAGTTTTTAGTGTATAGATTTTTCACCTCTTTGGTTAGATTTATTCCTAGGTATTTTATGGTTTTTGGTGTAACAGTAAATGGGATTGATTCCTCTGGGTTTTCCAGGGCATCATGTCATCTGCAAAGAGTGAAAGTTTGACCTCCTCCTGGTTGACTTGGATGCCTTTTATTTCTTTGTGTTGTCTGATTGCTGAGGCTAAGACTTCTAATACTATGTTGAATAACAGTGGCAAGAGTGGATGTCCCTGTCTTGTTCCTGACCTTAGGGGGAAAGCTCTCAGTTTTTCCCCATTGAGGATGATATTAGCGTTGGGTCTTTCATATACAGCTTTTATGATCTCGAGGTATGCTCCTTCTATCCCTACTGTCTTAGAGGTTTTTATCAAGAAAGGATACTGTGTTTTCTCCGCATCTATTGAGAGGATCATTTGGTTCTTGTCCTTTCTTTTATTGATGTGAAAAATCACACTGATTGTTTTCAGATAATGAACCAGCCCTGCATACCCTGTATAAATACCACTTGGTGTTGGTGAATGATTTTTTTAATGTATTGTTGGATCCAGTTGGCTAATATCTTGTTGAGAATTTTTGCATCCATATTCATCAGGGAAATTGGTCTATAGTTCTCCTTTTTAGAGGGGTCTCTGTCTGGTTTTGGAATCAAGGTAATGCTGGCTTCATAGAAAGAGTTTGGAAGTTTTCCTTCCATTTCTATTTTTTGGAACAGCCTGAAGAGAATAGGCGCTAACTCTTCCTTAAATGTTTGGTAGAATTCCCCTGGAAAGCCATCTGGCCTTGGACTCTTGTCTATCTGGAAGATTTTTGACTACTAATTTTTCTTTGCTGGTAATGGGTCTGTTCAAATTTTCTATTTCTTCCCATTTCAGTTTTGGTAGTGTATATGTTTCTAGGAATTTGTCCATTTATTCCAGATTTCCCATTTTATTGGCATATAGTTGCTCATAATATTCTTTTATTATTGTTTTTATTTCTGCTATGTTGGTTGTGATCTCTCCTCTTTCATTCTTGTTTTTATTTATTTGGGTCCTTTCCTTTTTCTTTTTGATCCAACGGACTAGGGGTTTATCAATTTTTTTAATTCTTTCAAAGAACCAGATTCTGGTTTCTTTGATCTGTTCTGATTTTTTTTTTTTTTTTTTTGGTTTCAGTAGCATTAATTTCTGCTGTAATCTTTATTATTTCCTGTTTCTGCTGGTGTTGGGTTTTATTTGCTGTTCTTTTCCCAGCTCCTTAAGGTGTAAGGTTAGGCTGTGTATCTGAGATCTTTCTTCCTTCTTTAGGAAGACCTGGATTGCTGTATAATTTCCTCTTGTGACCACCTTTGCTGCGTCCCAGAGGTTTTGGGTTGTGGTGTTATCATTTTCATTGGCTTCCATATATTTTTTAATTTCCTCTTTAAAAAATTAATAATAATTTCCTCTTTAACTTCTTGGTTATCCCATTCATTCTTTAGTAGGATGTTTTTCAGTCTCCAAGTATTTGTTACTTTTCCAAATTTTTTCTTGTGGTTGATTTCGAGTTTCATAGCGTTGTGGTCTGAAAATACGCATGGTATGATCTCAATCTTTTTGTGCTTACTTAGGGCTGATTTGTGTCCCATTATATGGGCTATTCTGGAGAACATTCCATGTGCACTGGAGAAGAATGTATATTCTGCTGCTTTAGGATGAAATGTTTTGAATATATCTGTTAAGTCCATCTGGTCCAGTGTGTCATTCAAAGCCATTGTTTCCATGTTGATTTTTTGAGTATATGATCTGTCCATTGTAGTGAGTGGGGTGTTGAAGTCTTCTACTATTATGGTATTACTATTGATGAGTTTCTTTATGTTTGTGATTAATTGATTTATATATTTGGGTGCTTTCACATTTGGCGCATAAATGTTTACAATTGTTAGGTCTTCTTGGTGGATAGTCCCCTTGATTATGATATAATGCCCTCTTCATTTCTTTATACAGGCTTTATTTTAAAGTCTAGATTGTCTGATATAAGTATGGCTACTCCGGCTTTCTTTTGTTGACCATTAGCATGATAGCTGGTTCTCTACCCCCTTATTTTCAATCTGAAGGTGTCTTGAGGTCTAAAGTGGGTCTCTTGTAAACAGCATATAGATGGATCTTGTTTTCTTATCCATTCTGTTACCCTATGTCTTTTGATTGGAGCATTGTGTCCATTGATGTTTAGAGTGAGTACTGAAAGATATGAATTTATTGCCATTATGATGCTTGTAGAGTTGGAGTTTCTGGTGGTGTTCTCTGGTTCTTTCTAATCTTTGTTGCTTTTGAGATATATATAATCTTTTCTCTCCTCAGAGAATCCGCCTTAAAATTTCTTGCAGGGCTGGTTTAGTGGTCACAAACTCCTTTAATTTTTGTTTGTCTGGGAAACTTTTTATCTTTCCTTCTATTTTGAATGACAGCCTTTCTGGGTAAAGAATTCTTGGCTGCATATTTTTTTCTGATTCAGCACATTGAATATATCCTGCCACTCTTTTCTGGCCTGCCAAGTTTCTGTGGATAGGTCTGCTGCAAACCTGATCTGTCTTCTCTTGTAGGTTAGGGACTTTTTTTCCCTTGCTGCTTTCATGATGCTCTCCTTGCCTGAGTATTTTGTGGATTCGACTATGATATGCCTTTTTGATGGTTGGTTTTTGTTGAATCTAATGGAGCTCCTCTGTTGCTTCCTGGATTTTGATGTCTGTGTCTTTCCCCCGGTTAGGAAAGTTTACCGCTATGATTTGCTCACATAACCCTTCTACCCCTATTTCTCTCTCTTCCTCTTCTGGGACCTCTATGATTCTGATGTTGTTCCCTTTTAATGAGTCACTGATTTCTCTAATCCTTAAATCGTGCTCTTTTGCCTTAATCTCCCTCTTTTTTTTTTTTTTTGCTTCATTATTCTCTATAAGTTTGTCCTCTATATTGCTGATTCTCAGTTCTGCCTCATCCATCCTTGCCACCGCTGCATCCATGCATGATTGCAGCTCAGTTATAGCATTTTTAATTTCATTCTATTTTTTACTTCTTTTATCTCTGCAGAAAGGGATTCTAATCTATTTTTGAGTCCAGCTAGTATTCTTATTATCGTGATTCTAAATTCTGGTTCAGATATCTTGCTTGTATCTGTGTTGGTTAAATCCCTGGCTGTTGTTTCTTCATGCCCTTTCTTTTGGGGTGAATTCCTTCACTTTGTCATTTTGAAGGGAGAAAAGGAATTAATGAGGTAGAAAAATTAAAATTAAAAAAATTAAAATTAAAAAAATATTAAAATGGGGCACGTGGGTGGCTCAGTCGGTTGAGTGGCCGACTTCAGCTCAGGTCATGATCTCGCGGCCCGTGAGTTCGAGCCCCGCGTCAGGCTCTGTGCTGACAGCTCAGAGCCTGGAGCCTGTTTCAGATTCTGTGTCTCCCTCTCTCTGACCCTCCCCCGTTCATGCTCTGTCTCTCTCTGTCTCAAAAATAAATAAACGTTAAAAAAAAATTTTTAAAAATAAAAAAATATTAAAATTAAAAAATTAAAAACACACACCCACAAAATCTAATAAATGATGCAAAATCCTAGGTGTGTTTTGGTCTGTGTGTTCAAAGTGGTTTGATAGATTAGAGAAAAAAAGGGGGGCGAAAGGAAATTGAGAATTTGAAAAAATGAGTACACTGAAGTAGACTAAAACGATGGGAGTAAAATAGAATTTGAAAAAATTTACACAAAAGTAAAGAATATAGTAGAAAAAATAAAAGAAAAACATTTTTAATATAAATTTAAAGTAAAAATGAAGTTTTTCTCTTTCTGTATTCAAGAAAAAGAAAATAAACCAAAAAGAGAAAAAAGAGGGAAAAACAGGAAATCATTTGAAAATTTGAAAAAGTGAATACACTGAAGTAGACTCAAAATAAAATGATGGAAGTAAAATAGAATTTGAAAAAATTTACACAAAAGCAAAAAATATAGTAAAAAAATTAAGGAACAATATTTTGAATAAAAATTGAAAATAAGAATGAATTTTTTCTCTTTCTGTATTCAAGAAAAAGAAAAGTGAAAAAGCGAAAAAGAAAAAAAAAGAAAATTGAATAGATGGACCTGCTAGCAGATTGAAATAGGACTGAAATTACTTCGTTTTCCCCTAGAAGTCAGACTATGAATCGATTTATAGTCCATAAACTAAGCAGGCAGTGAGACTTGTGTTCTGAAGAGCAAGGTTGGCCCAGTTGGGCAGGGCTTAGTGTAGTGGCTCCGTCCTCCACTAGATGGCGCTGCTAGCCTATCGCGGTTGAGTGTTGTAGCGCTCGCTCGTAGGTGCATATGCGCATGCGTGGGAGTGGTGAAAATGGCGTCACCCAGCCCCACAGTCTCTAGTATTGGGACTCTGTTCTCCCTGGTTAGCAATTGCTCACCCATCCTCTGTCTTCAGCTTTTGTCCACTCCCCTCTTTTTCACTGTCCGTGACCAAGCCCCAGGCAGTACTTGTCTCCCGTGTTTTGTCTCAGGTGTGGCTGTTTTCCCTGGCCCCTTACTTCTTTTTTTTTTTTTTTAATTTTTTTTTTTTCAGCGTTTATTTATTTTTGAGACAGAGAGAGACAGAGCATGAACGGGGGGAGGGGCAGAGAGAGAGGGAGACACAGAATCGGAAACAGGCTCCAGGCTCTGAGCCATCAGCCCAGAGCCCGACACGGGGCTCGAACTCCCGGACCGCGAGATCGTGACCTGGCTGAAGTCGGACGCTCAACCGACTGCGCCACCCAGGCGCCCCTGGCCCCTTACTTCTGAAGGACTGCAGCTTTGACCCATTCTGCCCCTCTGTGGGCGGGTCTCACTGAGCAATGGCTGAATGCCGGCTGCACCCAGGAACGCTTGCTGGACCCTGCTGCTGCCTGTGCCCCGAGACTGCAGCCGGGTGCCAGCCCACCCCAGAAAAAGTTTGCGAGATAGTGTAGCAGCAGCATCTCAGGGATTATGGAAAATCACAACACACATCTGGCACCAGGCTTCACCCTCAACAACCTTGCCCCAGCACCAGCGAATGTGGCTGCCTTCCGGGGTCTGCTGGGACCAGGTGGCTTCAACAGTCTCTACCAAATGTCTTTCCAGCAGTGGAACCGCTTTTCCCTGTGTGGCCCGAGAACCTCCTGGACCCCACTTTGCTCCTGGGGATTTGCCCTTCCCACCAGAGCACCACCAGGTATGGAGCTGCGGAGTTGCAGCCTTTGCGCTCCCCTTGTTTACAGTCTTAATGGAATTTAAACCCTCTCCTTTCTCCTTTCTCCCTTTTTAGTTTAGTCCCTGCGGCTGTTTCCAATTTTCCACTTTCTCTCCAGCTGCTTTTGGAGAGGAGTGCTTTTCCCATATTCTCTCCATCCGACCCCCCCACCCAATCTCTGTCCTCTCTCCACCTGCAAAAGCGGCTCCCTGCCCACTGCGGCCCCTCGCCCCCCAAGTTCACCTCTCTGTGCCACGTACCTGCTGAATTCTGTGGTTCCATTTGTGCAGATTGTTGTGTTAATCCTCTAATCAGTTTTCTAGGTGTGTAGGATGGTTTAGTGTTGGTCTGGATGTATTTCATGGACCTGAGACACACAAAAAACTTCCATGCTGTTCTGCCATCTTGGCTCCTTCCCTGTGCGTAGAGTCTTAATGGAATTTAAACCCTCTCTTTTCTCCTTTCTCCCTTTCTTGTTAAGTCCTTGCAGCTGTTTCCACTTTTCCACTTTCTCTCCAGCTGCTTTCGGGGTGGGGGTTCTTTTCCCATACTCTCTCCTCCCCTCCCCCCAGTCTCTGTCCTCTCTCCACAAGCAAATCAGCTCCCTGCCCTCTACAGCTTCTCTCTCCCCCACAGTTCACCTGTCCGCACCACGTACCTCCTGAGTTCTGTGGTTCAGGTTGTGCAGATTGTTATGTTAATTCTCAAATCAGTTTTCTAGGTGTGCAGGATGGTTTAGTGTTGATCTGGCTGTATTTCATGTGCGAGAGACACAAAAAAGACTTCCTTGCTGTGTCACCATCTTGGCTCCTCCCCTCCAGTACTATACTGTTTCAATTATTACTGCTTTGTAATAGAGCTTGAAGTCTGGAATTGTGATACTTCTGGTTTTTTCTTTTTCAAGATTGCTTTGGATTTTCGAGGTCTTTTGTGGTTTGATACCAATTTTAGGATTGTTTGTTTTAGCTCTGTGAAAAATGCTGTTGGTATTTTGAGAGGAATTGCATTAAATGTGTAGATTGCTTTGGGCAGTATAGACATTTGAACACTATTTGTTCTTCTAACCCATGATCATGGAATGTCTTTCCATTTCTTTGTGTTGTCTTGAATTTCTTTCATCACTATTTTGTAGTTTTCAGGGTACAGGTCTTTCACCTCTTCAGTTAAGTTTATTCCTAGATATTTGATTGTTTTTGGAGCAACTGGAAATGGGGTTGTTTCCTTAAATTCAGTTTCTGCTGATTCATTATTAGTGTATAGGAATGCAACAGATTTCTCTACATTGATTTTGTATCCCACAACTTTACTGAATCCATTTATCAGTTCTAGTAGTTTTTGGTGGACTCTTTAGGGTTTTCTGTATTTAGTATCATGTCATCTACAAAATGTGAGTGTTTTATGTCTTCCTTCCCAATTTGGATGTCTTTAACTTTTTTTTTTTTAAAGTTTTCTGTACTTTAGGGAGAGAGAGACAGAGATTGAGAGAGAGAGATCGAGAGAGAGAGAGAAACATCGAGTGCTTGTGTGCAAGCAAGGGAAGAGCTAAAAGAGTGGGAGACCCAGAATCTGAAGCAGGCTCCAAGCTGTTAGCGCAGAGCCCAATGTGGGGCTTGAACTGGAGAACTGTGAGATCATGATCTGAGCCGAAAGTTGGACACTTAACTGACAAGTTAAGCCCCCCAGGCACCCTGTCTTTTATTTCTTTATATTGTCTCATTGCTTCTAGTACTATGTCGAATCAAAGTGGTGAGTGGACATCCTTGTCTTGTTCCTGATTTTAGGGGAAAATGTCTCAGTTTTTTTTTTACCATTGAGTATGATGTTAGCTGTGGGTTTTTCATATATGGCTTTTATTATGTTGAGGAATGTTCCCTCTAGACCTACTTTGCACAGGGTTTTTATCATGAATGGGTGTTGTACTTGTGAATGTATTTTATTGTCTATAGCATTCTAATGTATGAATGTACCATAATGTATTTACACATTTTATTGCCAAAGGACATTATATTATTTCTAGTTTTTCACAATTAGGAACAATGCCACTGTGAATATTCTTGTACATGTATTTTGATGCCCATGTGTCTGAGGATATTTTGGGGGTTAAGAGGTATGCATATCTTTAGTTTCACTAGATAATGGCAAATTGTCCTCAAAGTGGTTCAGCAATCTACAATCTCATTAGTAGTGCATTGAGAGTTTTCGTGGTCATCTTCTGGGAAATTTTGAAATACATATACAAATATGGTATGTTTATACAATAGATGTGTGAAGTTGTACAGTGCACAACCTGAACATCTATATGTGAGAGGCTGGAGGTCAAATGCCTTTTCTTATGCTTATTTTCTGAAGTGACTGTTCAAGTCTTCTGCCTATTTTACTATTGTCTTTTTCTTACTGATTTGTAGTTGTTCTTTATATATTCTGGATACTAGTTCATTGTTGGTTAAACCACCTACAGGTCCTCTGATGGACTTCCATTTGCTGACCATTAACCTTCTTAGAACAGTCTCCTCTCTGGGCTTTGGTGAGGCCACTCTCCCTTTAGTTTCCTCTTGCCTCTCTAACCCTCATACACAAACTCAATCTTCTGGAATCTCTTGTGTCTGTCTTCCACTCCTCATTTCTGCTGTTACCAGTCAGGCCCAGGCCACCGTCAGGTCCAGGCCACCGTCATCTCCAGTATCCCAGCCTCCAGGCTTGTGTCCTTCTGATCCACATTCTACTAGGGCTGCAGAGCCATCGTTCCAAAACACAGGTAGGATCTTGCCACTTTGCTGCTTTGGACTCTTTAAATGGCTAAATACTGCATGGAGTAAGCACTCAAACTCCTTATCACAACAGATGAGGCCTTCTATCACTTGGCCTCTGCTTATGCATTCAGCCTCCTTCCCTGCCAGGCCCCCACCTGCCCCTGTGCCAGGGAAACTGGGCCTGGCTGGGAGTTTCCCACTCAGCCGTGTACCCATGCCTCTGTGCCTTTGCCTGCCCTGCTGTTATGGCCTGGAATTCTTTTTCTTCTATCTCTTTCCTCTTCAGTAAACACCTTATCTTGTCTTTCAAACATAACTCAAAGTGACCTTCTCTGTGAAGTGTTCTTAGTAATTGTCTTCCTCTATGTTCCCACAGAGTTTTTACATAAAGGTATTATTGAACATTACCTGTCTTTATAGTTTGGAAGCTTTATAGACTAGAGCCTCCTTCAGGGAAGAGACCAGTTTCTTTTTCTTTGCAATCATGGGGTTAGCATGATGTATGTAAAATAGATGTCTGACGAATGAATGTGAGAATGCATGAATATCACATGCAGAAAGAAGGGGAGAAAATTTAGAAGCTAGAGACACAAGCTTCCTTTAGAGTTGGTTACTGTATAATTCTGGATGAGTAGCTATTTTCAGAAAATGGATAAAAAAGATTTTCAAAGATGAATGCAGATAGTCAAAGCCAAAATACAGCAGGGATGACTCATTTGCACATATACCTACTTGATAGTGAGAGTACTTGTAGGACCTACAAGTCCCAAAGAGTCAGGTGGGAAGCTCCCTGTGTGAGGGCAGGGGCTGGGGCTTCTCAGGGGGGCTAGTAGCTCTGCCTTTTGGAACAGAGTTGGAACAGAGTTGCCAGGTGCTGCCTGATTTCCTTGGTCCCGGCCCCATAGATGACAGGGTTAACCAGACATGGGAGCAGCAGGTAGAGGGCGCTGAGCGAGTTGTGCATGGCCAGGGAGGCGGTGGGAGCCACACAGTAGATGATGGATGAGGACATGGTGGAAGAGTAGACGGTGAAGATGACCAGCAGGTGGGAGCCACAGGTGTTCAGGGCCTTGGAATGTGCTCTGCCTGATGAAATCCAGAAGGCAGCATGGATAATGCGAGAGTAGGAGGCTCCAGGTAGCAGCATGTCCAGGACTCTGTTGAAGATGTGGACAGTGAGACCCACAGTCTTGTTCGGGGAGATGTCCCCACTGGAGAGCTTCATGAGGGCCATGTGCTCACAGGCAAAGTGGTGGATCAGGTCTGAGCAGCAGAAGTGAACCTGGGAGGCAAGCCCCACGAGGGGGGGCAAGAATGCAAGTGCTCCTGGCAGCTGCCGCCCCCACCAGGCCAGCCAGCAACTGACCCGTCACTATCTCAGGGTAGCACAGAGGGTAGCAGATGGCAATGTAGCAGTCCAGGGCCATGACCAGGAGGATGTTGCAGTCAAAGACAATGAGGAAGTAGATGCAGAACATCTGGAGTAGACAGCAAGGCGGGGAGATGCGGTTGAAGTGGGTAGAGAAGCTGAACAGCATGGTGGGCATCACGGTGGCGGCAACACAGATGCTGACAGCCAGGAGAAGGGAAATGAGCAGGTACATGGGCTGGTGCAGGCTCTGCTGGGCCACCACCATGTGGGTGACCAGGGCATTGGCAGAGATGATCACCAGGTAGAGGCTGAGGAAGGGCAGCACCAGAAGGGCGCGAGTGCTCCTGCAGCCCAGGGAAGCCCACCCAGAGGAAGCTGGTGTAGGACCCGTTGGAGCTGCTGTTGCTCCATGCCAACATCTTCCTTGGGAAGCAGAATGGTCTGGGAGCAGGATGGTCTGGTTTCCGTACCTTGACCCCTACTAGGGCCTGCCCCACCTTCACCAGGCTTTGGTCTTCATGAGTCAATATTCCTGGAGAAAAAAATGAGAAGCTAAGGGTCATAATTTAATGACAGATGAATCTTTCAATAAGTTTTTGCATTTCAAATATATTTCTCAGGGTAGATTTCGGATGTAGGATTATTGGGTCAAACAATCTGAACATTTTTGAGCATGCCAAGTGGATTTCTGAGAAAGCTGTATCAGTCTCATGTCTGAGTCACTGGTGCCAGTATTAAATTAATATGATTTAATAATTTTTATTTTCGTAATTTGATGATTGAAAAATACTATCTCATTGTAATTTGCAGGTTCTTGTTTGTGAAATATCTGTTCATTATACTTTGCCCATGTGTATAAGGTGTTAAGTATTTCCCTTAGCAATTTAATTATTATAATTAATTATTCCTCTTTCATCCACTGAAACAAAATTTTCAAATCTCGTATTTTTATTTTGTTTCTGATATTAAGACTAAAAGCTTTAAATTTATAAAATGAAATCTATGAGCATTTCTCCTTATGAGTTGGTTTTAAGCTTGGCAAGTCTTTTCTCATTCAAAGATTTTGTTCCCCTTTAAAATATGGCATGATTTTTTCATATTAAATTTTGATCCACAAGAAATTTGTTTTTGTCACAAAGTGACAATCTAAGTTGGTATATTCCTCCCCAGGTAACTAAATACATTGTTCTTGTTTCAGCTTCTCCATTGCTTTGTGTTACTATCTTTATCCTAGATTAAGTTCTTGTATGTCATGGGGTTGTTTTACAGGTAGTGATGCCTGATTGTTCTTGTGCCAATACCATACATTTTTTTAAAAATAAAAGCTTTATTGAGGTATAATTTGCAGACCATACAGTTTACCCATTTAAATATACAATTCAATGTTTGGTTTTTTTTTTTTTTTAGTAAATTCACAGAGCTGCACAACCATCACCACAATCAACATTTTCATCACATCAAATAGACACCCTTTACCAACTGACAGTCACTCCCCGTTTCTCCCAATCCCCTCAGCCCGAGGCAACCACTTTCTGTGTCACTGGACTGGACTATTCTGAATGTCTCATATAAATGGAATTATACAGCATGTGGTCTTTCATGGCTGGCTTCTTTCACTTAGCATACTGTTTTCGAGTTTCAATATGCTGTAGCCATGAGTATGCCATTTCCTTTTAGTGGCTGAATAGTACTCCATCATGTGGATAAACCTCATTGTATTGATCCACTCATCAGTTGATAGATATTTGGGCTGTTTCCACTTTTTGGCTCTTTTCAACAATGTTGCTGTGAACACTAATGTACAAGTTTTTATGTACACATGTTTTCATTTCTAGGAGTAGAATTACTGGGTATCTATATACTCTCTGTTTAATCTTTTGAGGAAGTACCATATTGTTTTCCAAAGCAGCTGCACCATTTTACTTTCCCACCAGCAGTGTATGAGGGTTATAATTTCTTCATGTCATTGTCAACAGTTATTATGATCTTTTTAAAAATTCTAGCCATCCAAGGTGTTCTGATTTGTGTTTCTCTGGGGGCTAATGATGTTGAACATGTTTTCATGTGCTTTTATTTGGAGAAATCTCTATTCAAATCCTCTCCCTGTTTTTATGAAAAAAAATTTTTTGAACATTTATTTATTTTTGAGAGAGAGAGAGGGAGACAGAGCACAAGTGGGGGATGTTCAAAGAGTGAGACATAGAATCTGAAGCAGGCTCCAGACTCTGAGCTGTCAGCACAGAGCCCAACTTGGGGCTCAAACTCACAGACTGCGAGATCATGACCTCAGCCAAAGTCGGATGTTCAACTGACTGAGCCACCCAGGTGCCCCTCCTCTGCCTATTTTTAATTGAATTGTCTTATGCTATTGACTTGTAAGAGAGTACTCTACTATTTTAGCCACTATAGTTTCATCACTTATTTTTCTTTTTAATGAAACTTACCTTTATAAGTACTTTGATTAAAATTAATTTTTGTTATTCTCAAGTTTTATTCTTCCAAACTTTAGAAACATTTAGCCAATTTTCAGAAACAATCCCATTGTGATTTTTAAAAATTGGGATTTCGTTAATCCTATAAATTAATCTGTGGATGACATTGATAACATTCAGTCTTTCCATCTACTATCAAAGTACGGCATTCTGAAAAAGTCTTGATTTACATCTCTCAACAGTTTCTTAGTTTTATTTGTACAGGTCCACGGCAGCGGGCACTCTATCTACTTCACTCACAGTTATGTTCCACACACTGAATGTAGAATTTGACACATAAAAGATACTCAGTATTTTTTGAATAATGAATAGGTCCCCCTCATTGCTCTTAAGTGTATTGTAAGTGTTTTGCTATTTGCTACCATTGAGAATACAATATTTTCTATCATTTTTTTGAATTGGCAATAATTTTATATAGAAATTTCTTGATTTTGTACATTTGTACATTTATCTTCTATATTATATATATATTACATATTGTACTTTTAAAAATTCCCTTATTAACTGAAAACTATTTTCAGTTGATTTTATTGAATATTCAAAGGAGAATTATCCTTTTTCATCTTTTTTTAAACTAGATTTTTGTTTCTGTTTTATATTGTATTTCATAAAAAAAAACTTCCGGAACAATATTAAAGAATAACGATAAGAAAAGGTATATTTATTTTTCCCCAATTTTATTAGAACCCCTGTTTCTAATGTTAAGTACAAAGTTGCTTGTTCATTTGAGAAAAATATTATTTTTTATGTTAATAAGATACTGTTCTGTTTCTAGTTTTTGATAATGAACAAAATGGGACGTTGTGTTTAACGTTTTCAAATGTTTCTTTTTTGGAAGCAACTATAATGAGCCAATGTTTTTAAAATTTGACTTGTTGACAAGTAGATATCTCACACAGTGTTTATATTTTTAAATTCTTTTTTTTTTTTTTTTTTAAATTCTGCTGACATTCTGCTAGTATTTTATTTAGAATAGGTCTACAAGTTTCTTTTTCAGAACAATTTTTATGAGGTTTTAGTATCACAGCTATGCCAGCTTCATAATGAATTGACTCACTTTCCTTTTTAAGTTCTATTTTCTAGAATAGTTTTTATAGCACAGGAATTATTCACCTCTTAAGAGTTTGGAAGGAAAATCACCAATAAAACAATGTGGGGGCAAATCTTTTTCGGCTGATAACCATTTGGTAGCCCTTTCTGATTTCTTCCGTGGTAATTAATCTATTTAGGCTTATCGATTTAATTATCTTAATTATCTTAATCTACTTAATATTAATCTACTTAATTAATTATCTTAATTATCTACTTAGGATAGGTCATCTGACCCAAACTGATTCTCTCCACTTTGCCCTGTCTCATCAGTGCTCTGGACATGGTGGAGGAGCAGATGGGGGTCAGGTAAGGCTTCGTACGGCCTTACCGTGGAGGAGGGGACATATGCGTCAGCCTGGAAGGTCCAGAAACAGCCAGAGGCAGAGAGAAGGAGGGCCTCAGATGGCTAAGCTGAGGTGTAACAGGAGGGCAGGAATGGCAATGGTGGGTGTGGTTGAACACAAAGCCTTGGGGGGGGGGTGGTAAAGGTGGGAATCAGTGAAGATCATTGTGGTTTGGAGCCCGGAGTGTCCCCTCTCCACCCAAAGGCATCTGGCTTGGACCTGCTCCAGCCCTGCTGTGCTGAGGTGGCAGCAGGGTGGTCAGAGGTGGCCGGCAGGCTGTCGGGGCTGGAGGATCTCAAACACTGCTTGTGCCTCAGGACCAAGTGTGAGGTTTGCCTGGAGGAGGGGCTTTCTCATGTGCACTCCCCTGCTCATTGAGGCTCTTCTGTCCACTACTCCCTGCCCCCCACACAGGGCAGTCCTGGCAACATGGTCCCCAGTGAGTGCCCTTTTCACCAGGCTCTGTCCAGTTCATCCATGACCCTCCCTTGGGGTGGGACCTGGGCCAGGAGGCAGAAGCCCTGGGGCAATGGCGGCTCTTGCTGGACACAGAACTGGGTCAGCTCACACTGTGTGGGCTTGGACCTCTGAGAACTGCTTGCTGGCTGCTTTAAGTCTGTATTAGTTTCCTGGGGCTGCCATACCAACGGCCACAAACTGGGTGACTTACAACAATAGAAATTTATTCTCCCATAGTTCTTCAGGCGAGAAGTCTGAGATCAAGGTATGGGCAGGGCTGGGCTCTCTCTGAAGCCTCTGGGGGAGAACCCTCCCTCACCTCTTCCAGCTTCTGGGGGCTTATGCTGCAAAACTCCAATCTCTGCATTCTTCACAAGGCCTTCTCTTCTGTCTCTTATAAGGACATTTGTCGTTGGATTTAGAGCCAACCTGGGTAATCCGGGATGATCTCATGTGAAGATCTTTATTTACTTACATTTGCAAAGACCCTTTTTCCAAATAAAGTCACATTCATAACTTTGAGGGCCTTAGACATATCTTTTTGGGGGCCACCACTAAACCCACTACAGCCTCCATACCTGTGGCTCAAAAGAATGAAAGAGGGACAGTGAGGGTGGCTTTGGCCTAGGCAGGCGGTGGGTGCAGAGGGGTGTGGTAGGGGAGGGTATGGATGTGTGACACCCATGATGGGGGGGGGGTGGGCAAGGGGCTGCTCTCAGGAAGCCCATCTAGTCTGGGCTCCAAGAGTTCAGCTCAGAGGAGTGGAAACTCAACCCTGTGTATGAGGCAGGGCTAAGCCAGGAAGGCTTCCTGGAGGACATGTACTTCTAGCTTTGTCTTAGAACAAAGAGATCAGTTGAGGGAAGCTGAGTGAGCAAAACAGGCTGAGGAGATATTAATCAAGTTTCCTTATTATACTGGGAGCTCCCAGCCATGCCTCCCCTCATTCTGGGGCTTTCTGGGGCAGAGATGGGCTGCCTCTGTCAGACTGGTGCGCGTTCCTGCTGGCCAACTTTTAGTGACAAGGTGAGATGTTGTGGCTGTAAAGCACAGACAGGAGTATGGTCCTCAGGGCACTGGGGATGCCTCTGAGGCCCTCTGGACTGTCACCAGGACTCCACATCAGGGGTGACAGGGGAGCTGAGACATGAGGAGGTTGCACACACATTCCGTGCAACCTTCCCACAGCTGACTGCGCCCCTTCCCACCCTTGTGGTTTGCCTCTCAATCCCCTTTCTCGGGGGGTCCAGCCACTGCCCCAGCCAAATTCTGGGACATCACCCTGCTTGTTCTCTCCCTCACATCCCTTGTCTGGTCTGCCCCCAAGTCCAGCCCATCCCACCACCTGTCTCCTCTCTGCTCTGGCTCTTGAAGCCAGTTCCCGGCTGACCTCCAGGCCTTGAGTGGGGGGCTAGTCTGTCTCCACCTCTGCTGCTAGAAGGATCCTCAGGAAAGCAGACCTGACCTCGTCAGCCTTAGTAAAACCCTGCAGAGGCTCCCCAGTGCCAACAAAGGAAAGGGTGGCATTCGAAGCTCTCATCTTCTGTTCCTCCTGGAGGGGCTGCTGCCCTCCAGCAAGGCCACACTGGGCTTGCACTTTGCCCACCAACCCCCTGCCCACCAGTCCTTCCTGTCCTCTGCATCCGGCTCTGCCTGTGCTTGCTCTCGGACCTCAGGTGCCACCTGCTACAGGAAGCCCCTGCTGACTGATCTTGCCCCAGCTGCTCTGAGTTGCTACAGGGTGAGGAATCTTTGGGTTCAGGACTCCGTTAGCATTCCACTGTGGAAGGCACTGTGGACAGCCCAGCTGCCTTGGGACCTCCCTGACAGCTTCCCACTCCTCCGCAGGACTCCAGGGCAGCCCATTTGTCCACTGTCTCCCCTCTCTTCACCCTTTTATGGCCCCATGACCCCCCTCTGTGCTAAACTCTCCTCTCTAGACTTTTCTTCCTGTCAAGGTGGTAAGGATTCCCTATTTCAAAATCTGCTCTCTGATGAGATCCAAAGCACACACTGGTGAGTAAAAGCCTGATGATGGCTTGGATCTCTGAGGATTGGTGGTGATATCTACCACATGGAGTAGAGGGGGAGGCTTTTTGGGCATAGGAATCTCACTGAAGTCCCTGAAATCCATCTCAGGTCATCATCTGCTCTGAAGTTCTAACCTGTGCCTCTCTACCCACCACCGCCCCGGCCACTGGCACCAGATGGGAGGCAGCGTGGAGAAGCAAGTCCAGTGCCTTGAGATCTGACTCAGACTCTGGCAGGGTACCCTTGGGCCTCTGTTTCCCCTTCCATAAAAGGAGGACGGGGTGGTCTCTTACAGCCTTCCCTTCCTAGATCCAACTTCTGATGATTCTAACAAACTTCATGTGATTATAGTTTAGGAAGCTCATTTTTTTAATGTTTTTTTTTTTTATTATTTTTGAGAGAGAAAGAGAGAGGGAGCACACAAGGAAGGGAGGGGCAGACACACACACACACACACACACACACACACACACACACACAATCCAAAGCAGGCTCCAGACTCTGAGCTGTGAGCACAGTGCCTGACATGGGACTTGAACTCACAGACTGTGAGATCATGACCTGAGCTGAAGTCTGACCTCAACCAACTGAACCACCCAGGCTCCCCTCTGTTTTTTGTTTTTTTTTAAATACCACTTTATGGTCTTTGACATACAAAATGCTGTACATATTTATTGTATACAGCTTGATGAGTTTGGAGATAATAAATACCCATGAAACCCCTGCCACAATCTATGCCATAAACATACCATCACTTCCAGAAGTTTCCTCCTGCCTATTTATTATTAGTGATAAAATACTGAACGTAAGATCTACCCTCTTTCATGTTTCTCAGTTGATTTGATTTCCACATCACACCTGGGAGGTGGAGGCACCAGCCCACTTTGCAGGTGAGGGAACTGAGGCTGGCAGCCAGCAGTCTTGCAGCCACTGTGCACCAGAACAGGCCCTGGAGCTGCTCCTGCCTCCTAATGTCTCCTGGGCCCATCCTGCTGCTGGGGTTTCAGAGGGCCTCTCGGTACTGGGAATGTTGGGTGATTCTTCTCTCCATGGGAGGCAGGCATGGGACAAGGACTAGGCAGGCCTTCCCGCTTTGTACTCTCTCCTCCCTCAGCCTGACATCCCACCAGTCTTGCTGTGTCCAGTCCTGAAAATGGGTCTCTGTCCCTTCAGCAGACCCCCTGGCCTCTCCAACCTTATCTCCTGCTCTCGGGAGGGGGCTGAGGATGCCTTTCATAAAGAGCAGACCAGTAGGCCCTGGCCCTGATGAGGGGGCCCCATGAGGCCAGGGGCCAACCCAGTTCTGCCCACACTCCCTGCTGAAAGACCTTCCTCAGGATCCTCCCTCTAGCCTAGACAGGCAGGGTCGCATAAGACTGTTAGGATGGATCTCTTTCCTCCCTGCACGGGAAATTTTGGAGCTGCCCCACTGGGAAAGGAAGCCCCCTCATGGGTTCCCCCCTGGCCAGGGGCTGTCCCTCTGGGTATCATGTACATTAGGAAGGAAGGAGAACTCTCTACTATGAGGGTCTTTTGGGTTGAACACCCTAGTCCTAGAAAAGCAGATTGTGGACCCAAAGACCTCAGGCTGTGGGCAGTGGGAAATCTGGCAAGTGGCCTGATATGGCTCTTGTGTGTGTTTGTGTTGTGTGAGAGGGGCCTTCTGGGGTTGGCATTTCAGAAAGCCAGGAGGCCGAAGTTCCCTGTTGGACTCATGAACACCCCCTGCCCCCATCTCTGCCTTCACTGCCCATAAACAAGTTATTTGGCTCTGAGGGCCCTTCAGTCTCTGAGCAAAGCTTTTAGAGAAGCCTGACCCTCTCTATCCATGTCTGGGCTGTGGACTGGTGGCTCCCTGGTGCAGGGCTGACTTTCCTCACGCAGAGGCCTCCAGTCCAGGCCAAGTGCAGCCTGCACTTCCAAGAGGAGCCACAGAGTGGCACCCAAGCACCATGTCTGGCAGAGGCTGCCAGGGATTGTGCCCTGGGGCTGGTGCCCTCTAGGCCTGGTGGAGATAGAGATGCCTCATCTTTGGACATTCCTGGTGTGGCCTACCACTCTCCCAGCCTCCCACCCTACCCCCCAGACTGTGAGTTTGAGTCAATCAGAACATGCTGGTGTCAGGCCCCGGGGCAGGAGACCTGGTTCTGTGTGGTCCTGGCAAGTTGCTTTCTGTCTTTGAGCCTCAGTGTGCTTTTCTGACTAACAATAACACCAACCTTATTTCCATTCGTTCATTCATTCGACACATATTTATGGAGCACCGAGTAGGCTATGTGTAGTATAGTTGTGAACAAGCAAAACTTCACAGGGCTGTTACAAGCATCAAATGAGTTTACGTCTGTACCTTATTTAGCACAGTTACTAACACACAATACGAACTCTATATAAATTAGCTAAGATGATCTCTCTAATCCTTATGACAACTCTACGTGGTTGGCCCTAGTATTATCCCCATTTTATGGAGGAGAAAACAGGTAAAGGCCACACACTTGTCCAAGGCCATGCAGCCAGTAAGCGGCAGAGATGGGACTTGAACTTGGGCTGTCTGACTCTAAATCCCACTGCTGATGGTTCCCACATTTAGTGTGTGTGTGTGTGTGTGTCCTCTGAGCTCTCTCCAGATCTTCCCCAGGGGAGCTTGGGCCAACGTGGGTCATTTCTTCAGAACTTCCCCATCCAAATCCTCAGTCTCCTCCCTCCCCCAGAGTCTCTGCCTCCTTCTGCAGGTTTGGTTCTTTCTGACAGGGAAAGTCAGTGGCCACCAATGATTCAGGGGCTTGAAGAAGGACCCAGGCCCAGCTCCCTTCTGCTGCCACCAGGGGTCAAAGCCTGCCAGGGAATGGCGGTCAGAGCTATCTGGCCCTGGTGCTGGCTCCATCGTGATCGTCCATCACACTGAGCTGGGACTGCTGAGCTCAGACCTTTCCTGAGGGGCAGAGAGCACCTAAGAATTCTGTCTCGGGGCTGTAGGACACGTCCACAGCAAGCTCTCCATTTCTGCATGGGCCGTGGGTTTCTCTGGAGGCAAAGGAAGCAGAAGAGAGAGGGTCTTGGGGCTCACAGTTTACACCTGATCAAGGAGAGGCAGGAAAAGGTGTCTGTCACCCCATCCTCTCAGGATGCCTCCCCTTCTCATGTATTTTGAGTACCTCTTGCTTGTCTTACTGACCCACGGTTGTGAGCTCCCTGGAAAGAGGCAGGGTCTGCCCCACACATCCCACCCGTTGGCCAGGGTATCTACCCTGGTGTGTGCAGGGTGTGACAGGGGCCAAAGGCTGAGGAAAGCTGCCGTTCCTGCAGGGTGCTGAGTGTTCCCTGGGAGGAAAAGCCCTGGGATTCTTTCTAGGTTTGGCCTCCACCAGCTGGGTGACTTTGGGCAATGACTTGAGGTCCCAAACCTCAGACAGTGGGGCTATTTCTATACTGTTCTAGAATTTGTAGGCCATGCTTAATTACATTGAGGCCCTCAGGCCTCACAATAACCCGAGTTATTGTGGGGCAGGCACTGCCCACCACTTACCAAATGATAAAGCTAAGCTTGGAGACGTTAAGTGACATCTCAGACTGACCGCTGACCTGTCCTGCCACTGCACTTATTTCCTGTCTCATCCTGCGTGGGGAGGGCAGGGAGAGCATCTAACTGACACTGGAAGCTCCAGGGCTGGTACAGAGCCTGGAACAATCATATTTTTTGAATTGCTGGCTCTAACCCCTGTGCTTTTTTTATTCCACCATGCTACAAAATAGTATCACCAGTCATCGAATGAACATTTACTCTGTCAGGACTACGTTTGGCATTTGATTTTATTATTTTTAAGTTTATTTATTCTGACAGAGAGAGTACATGTGAGTAGGGTAGGGACAGAGAGAGAGGGAGAGAGAATGAATCCCAAGCAGGCTCTGTGCTGACATTGCAGAGCCTGATGCCGGGCTCGATCTCACAAAACACAAGATCATGACCTGAGCTGAAATCAAGAGTTGGACGCTTAACTGACTGAGCCACCCAGGCACCCCTGATAGGCCTTTTATAAACATGGTCTTTAGCCTCCCACTCTCATGAAATAGATATGATAACATCTCCATTTTACGGATGAAGAAGCAAAAACTCAGAGAAGTTAAATGAATTGGGGCAGTTTACACAGCTGGTTGAGTGGCAGCGATTTGAACCTAGATTAATTTCGCTTCAAAGCGAGTATTTTGTTTTTTTCTTCTATCTTAATGACAAATCGAGTATTCTCTACAGGGAAAGCCTGCAGGAGGTGGGTGAACTCAAAATCTCTGTGCCTCAGTTTCCTTATCTGTGAAATAGGGATAGGACTGGCACCTCACAGGGCTTCTCTGAAGAGTAAACAGGCTGACGCATAGAAGACATTTAGCTCTGAAGTAACAACCTTTTGTTTATGGCCATCGTCATCTTTACATCACCCTCCCGGGTCCCTCCCTCCTGTGGCTGGTGTGAGAGGAAATGGGCTAAGGCAGGGAGCGGCCTCTGTGAACTGACCCTGGTCCAACGTCATGTTGACAACCAGACATCTTCGCCCCTTCAGGGAGGTAGTGGTTGGCCCGGCAGTGCCCAGGTCCTGTTCCCGGATGTGGAGGGGGCTGCTGCCCCCCTAGGTGTCCCGGGATGGGGTGGAGAAGTGGAGGGTAGAGCTAGAGCCCCTCTTGCACCGTGGAGGCTCTGGGAGGAACCTCAGACAGCCAGTCCCAGTGGTGACAGCAGTGTATCAGTGGTGCAGCTGGGCCTGGGCAGCCTGGAGAAGCCTGGGCACCGGCAGGGACCTTGGCGTCCCCCAGGACTGGGAAAGTTTGGGCCACTGTGGAGAAAGTTGTGGCTGCTCAAACTTTTCTCACTGTGAGCTCATCACTCTCTGTCCCTGAGGCTGGCTGAATGATTTGCCACCAATTAGGCCATAATGAGCTGGGCCTTAGTGGCCTCAGAGGCTCTCTGGCGGGACGCAGGCTCAGCAGGACACCTGGGGCCCAATTACAGCAGCCTGGGCCTGACGCTGGGTCCAGATACGGCCAGAGCCCCAAGGAGATCCACCGTCCCCAAGTGCCCACTTTGCTCGCCTGGCTAAACTTTTAATGAGTGGAAATGGCTACTCTCTCACTTGACTGTGGCCCAGGTATGCCACCTGGGTTCTGCTCACTCCCTCCTTAAAGGGCCAGAGCAATTTCTAGAGCATGGCTTGCTGCAGTTTTGAATTAATTGGTCAATCAATAGCTCTGTCATGTGGGGTCTAGATGTTGACCCGCTGTGTGACCCTGGGCAAGTCCCAGACCTCTCTAGGCCTTAGTTCTTAGGGGTAGTAGTCACGGGGTGATGTGAGAGTCAGGTGAGGTAGCAGAAACTGTAAAGTGCTAGCTACTTGTGAATGATCATTATTGCCCTTAATTATTGTATCACATGATTCTGGCTGGGATCTTGACCCTGACCCCCACTCCTAGGTGAATTACAGCCCACTCTGACCTGGTTGTTCACAGAGGCAGTGATGGGGCCCCTTCCTGCTTTGTTGGCCCCTGGCCTGGCCTCTGCTCCAGGCTGGGCCCATCTAGCTACTGTGCTGTTCTTATGTTTCTCTTGGCTCAAGCTCCCTTTTCCTTTCTCCTCCCTTCCACCATGAGTGTAAGACTCCTGACATTATTAAGTCCAACCCTTACTTCACAGATAGGGAAACCGAGGCCTGGGCGAAACAGGCCGTCCTTTTCTGGGGTTTAGTAACAAACTTTTGTGCATAGATAGGGCTTTTAGTATATTCTGGCCTTCTCAGCAGCCCTGTGAAGGCAGGTAGGCATCCATCTGTTCACTTGGTTATTGTGGCTAAGCTTGCAGGATCAAAAGCCAGACTGCCTGGGTTCAAATCCTGTCTCCACTATTTACCAGGCACATTTCTGTGCCTCAATTTCCTCAAATGAGAAAACAGTAGTACTTACCTAACATGGTTGTTGTATATTAGATTGAGTTAGAATCCATGTTAAATATTTGGAACTCTGCCTAGTGCACAATGGGTTCTCAATAATCACTAATAGCTTTCTTGTCATAATGCACCTGTTCGCTCAGCAAACACTGACTGGGTTGCTGGTGTGTGCTGAGCTTGATGTGCAGGGCCCTGGGGGTGCAGCAGTGAATAAGAGCAACCATTAGGGCTCAGTCTTGTAGGGAAGACAGACACATAGAACCATAATTTCAAGACCAGGGGCTGTGACAGGCAGAAGTGGAGACAAGCCAGGGACCCAGAAGAGGTGGGAGTGCTGGGCAGGTGCTGAGCCAACATTTACTGAGGGCTTCAGATGGGTCAGGTCCTGTGTTAATTGCTTTACATCTGTCATCTCAGTCCTTCCTCACACACACCTGTGAGGTAGATGATGCTGTCCTTTTACTGATGAGGAAACTGATGGTTAAGTTACTTGTATAAGATCATCCAACCAGGAAATGGCAGAGCTGAGATCCAACCCAGGATTGTATAACCCCAGATCCTGTCCCCTTTCTTCTCCCACTTGTGGTGGTAGTTATGACTGGCAGGTGGGATGGGCAGGATAGGGGGGTGGTGGCCCTTCATAGAGAGGAGATATTCTCACAGGGAATCCTGGCTTTGCTGACAGGCCCAGATCTGGGGTTTCCCCTCCACCTCTGGCAGAGGCAGAATGTACAATATTTCCTAGCATAGGCCCTGTCCCCAGGCTGCCTGGATTCCGATTCACTGACCAGCAGTGTGGTTACCTAATCCTTCTGTGCCTCAGTTTTCTCTGTAAAATGGGAATAATGATAATAGCAAATGCTTGTAGTAATGCTTTCTTCTAAGAATTTTGCATCTATTATTCATTTAATTATGATCCTATATATTTTTTCCAGGTGGGGCTAACACCTGTGAAGTTGTAAGGTATAATTTAGTTAATACACGCAAAGCAGTTAGAATGGTCCTGGGCACTTAGGAGGTGCTCAGCAAGGCCACAGACAGGATTCCCTGAAAGATAATGAAGGTGACAATGACCACAATAGTGATAAGAATAAAACATTTCCTCGTGGCTCCATAGCACTTTTCAGGTACAGTGGCTTACACAGCTATTCTTTCATTTGAGACTATGAAGGCCAGTGTGTCCCAAAGTGTATTTCACAGAACACACTTCCACAGGAGGCTCATAAGAGTGTTTATTATTTGTATTATTTTTTTAAATGTTTATTTATTTAGAATGTGCGTGCAAGTGGGGGAGGGAGAGACAGAGAGAGACAGAGAGACAGAGACAGAGAGAGACAGAGGGAGAAAGGGAGAAAATCCTACATCCTAAGAAGGCTCTGTGCTGTCATCTTAGGACCGGATGCTGGGCTGGATCTCATGAACCCTGAGATCATAACCTGACCTGAAATCAAGAGTCAGACCCAAGTGCCCCAAGACTGTTTTTTTAAAAAAGAGATTCTTCATTCAAGTAAGTTTGGAAAACACTGAAACCAAGGTAAACAGTTTTCTCCTGAGAGACTCCAACTCCCTAAAAATGGGTTGTCAGCCTCCACAAATGCAGAGCTTCTCCTAATAATTATCCAGTTTCTCCATGGAATCCCAGGTTCTGAATAGCATCTGTGTGGGTTGTGAGGCCTAGAAAACACGAAAACACTAAAGAACATTCATTGGCTTTGCGCCACTCACTGGCTGTATGCCTTTCGGTGAAGTTGTGTGACCTCAGTTTTCCTATCTATAAAATGGGAATAACGTGCGCATATGACAGGTCCCATCAGTGTTTTGAGGCCTAAATGAGGTAAACGGTGTAACTGTGGACCCAAGCATAATTCCTGGCAAGTGGTAAACAGGGAACAAATGTGTATTATTATCCACATGAACACTGACGGAGTGGATCCCATTATATCCCCAAGCAGATAAGCCGGACTCAGAGAGGTTGGCAGGTAGCTCCCAACACCCCACCCGGCCTTCTGGATTTTAGGAGGATCGGTAGAGCCCTCATAGTGCAGTCTGGGTGGTGAGCCCTCGGTCACCAAGGATTCCGGCGGGGTGGGGCGGGAGGGTGCGCCACAGGTGGGCCGCAGTGCGCCAGGGGTGGGCTGGAGCCTCGGGGCAGCCAGGCCGTGGGCGGCGCGGGGAGGGGGGCGGCTGGAAGCGCGCGGGACCCCGGGGACACGCGAGGCGGGAAGCGGCGAGGGTCGCCCCTGCGCTGGCAGCGGGCGGCGGGGCCGGCCGCACGGCCGAGCTAGCCCGGTTGCCACGAGCGGGCCTCTCCGCCGCCGCACTCCCGCGGGGCTCGTTAGCGGCGCACGACCGCGCAAACACCGGATCCGCCGTGCACTGACGAGCCCTGGGGGAGGCTGAGGCTGCGCGGGCGCGCCGGCCTCGCGGGAGCGGCCGCCGGGACAGAGTGGGCCAGAGGCAGCGCCGCGAGCCGCGGCCGCGCGGGGGCGCCCGAGTCCACGGAATGAGCTGGGCACCTGGCCGACGAGTCGCAGGTTTACCTGCCTGCTTAGTGGTTGGGGGCCTAGAGGACCTGGGGCAGAGGGTGGTTCTGGGAGAGGAAGCACCGATCCCGACTCTTGCTCACACAGCTATTTTAAGAGGAACGTTGAAGGCTTGAAGTCATGGTCCAAGGCTGGTAGAGCTGTGAGAGACGGTCTTCGCTCTAAGATTTTTGGATGCCTCCTTTTAGTTTTCACTTTATTGCCTGGCAGCAGCCTTTTTTACTCCATGACAATTTTCTGTTCTGGTCTTAAACCCACTTCATCTTTCTCCTTCCCTTACCAGAGGAAAAAGAACACAATTAACCTGGGATGTCTCAGTCGCAACTTGAAGCGTGTGCTTTTTCTTGTTAGCCGTATCAGTGAAAGTAGCTTGGGGTCTCAGGATGTTCACCAGCTCTCCTAGTAGCCTGTTTTGAGAAACGGAGCCTCTCTGCCTCAGGGCCAGCCAACCCTCGCAGGAGCATGTACTCGTGACTTAATAGACCAGGGCTATATGCCTGTGATGCTCTGTTGGTCCAGAATGTGGACCTGGCGTTGGCTGTCTTCCCTCTGTGTTGTATCATTATCCCCCTGGTCCACAAAGCTGTAATGCTACCTCTTCTGCAAATAGCTGGTCTTTGCTTTTACCTAAGTCCCCACCTCCTTCTACTGTGTAGCCTCTGGACTGTGGTGCCCACTGCCTGCACTGTTAGATGGCATTGGCCAGTGAGGCTGGCTGTGTGAGGATGGCTCCTGACAGTAGTAATATGGCTGCACTACTCCCCCACTGTTTGCAGGGTCACGTCTGACTGCAGTGGGATGGGGAAGGTTTGGCTGCTACATAGAAAAGGCCAAGAAGTCTTGGCTAAGAGTGAAATTTGGCTAAAAAGTGACCTCTTCTGGCTCCTCAAAATCCCGTATTTTATAGTATTTTCTATTTCCCTTTCAAATGTGCAGGCCAACCTTAACTTGTTACTTGAATGACAAAGAGACTTAATTCCTTTCTAACAAATTACCAGGTTGGATCAGAGCTGGCTGGTGAGGATCCCTCCTGAATTTGTGAGGAGAGTGGCAACCGTGAGGGGACACTTCTTAGGAAGGCCTCCCCTAGGACCGGACTAGTCATTGTGCATGGAGGGGGATGGCCTCACTTTTGTGGCTCCCCACAGAGATCTGTATAGATGGATGGGAAGGCAGTTCTGTGTGTCCTGTGCTCCCCTCTGCACCTGGCCTGCCTTCTAAGGTTACAACTGTCATTGTAACTTTTGACTCCATTTAGATGAGGTTGACTTGGCCATATTGGGTGGCAATCATGGCTACTGTGTTCCTGAAGATAGAGAAATGGCATGAAAGCCAGGCTGCTGTCTGGAGGCTAGGGGACACTCACCTTGGTGGCACTGTCCTTCTGACAACTCCCTCCCATCCCCTTGCATGAAATAACAGCAAGCAAACAAACTCTCTCAGTAGGCTGTTGTGCCTTTGGGTCTGCCCAAAGTGATCTTCTCTGTAGTCTATATTATGTCCCAAGGCCTTACCTGGCCTAATGCTTAGTAAAGACCCACAGGCTGACAAGAGCTGAGAAGAAAGAGGGTCCCTTCTGGGTCTGGAGGGCAACAGGGAAGAAATCACCAGACGGGAATTGGGTACTGGTTCCATCTCTCTGCTCAAACTCTGACTCACCAGAGCCTTGGAAAAGTCATTTCTTTGTCCTTATCAGAATCTTGGGCAGAATAATCCTTAGGGGATCTTTCAGCACTTGAGTCTCCTCCTTCCACATCCAGGCCGAGGTAGGAAAAGGGAAGAGGTCTTGGTAGATTGTATAAGATTCTTTATAGCAGGGCCTGTAGGAGGGAGGCCTTGGGTAAGACACGCTGAGATGGACCTGGGGTTGGGGCAGAGAGATCATGATTCTGGGGCTAGAAGATGACCTTTAGGTTCTCTTAAGGCTTTACAGAGGTGAGAGCTGGGCCATGGGTGGTTGGCTACAGCATGCCCACTTGTGCCAGGTGTTAGTTTTCCCATTTCCTAATACTTGTCTGGCATCAAACTTGGCTTTTGTTGTGAGGCTCATGTGGAATCATGGCCGTGAGTATGAAGCAGGAAGTACAAGGAGGAGGGCCATTTTGTCACAGGCCAGTCTGGGAAGCGGGTCACAGGGGTGGGTGGATGGTCCATCCATATTCCAGTCCTCTGCCTTGGGACTCCCCATGCGGGAGGTGGGCAGTGGGGTGTCAGGAAGAGCTTGAGACTGGGAAGGGCAGGACTGATATTCAGCTTGTGATCTCTGACCCCTGTCTCTATGTGTCCTCCCGACCAGGGCCTGGACCCTGGTGGGTAGACAAGTTCCCTGGGGACAGTTCTGGAATTCCCAGATGCACTCGTGAGGCCTTCCGGCTGTGGCTTCTCGATGGTGCCAGTCACCTCCATGTGGCAGCTTGTGGGAACTCCCGCCTCCAGTGTGAACTGTTTTCAGTTGTTAAATATTTTGACAGTCACTCCTGGATAGCGTAGAGACAGCAGGGTGAGGAATTCTGTTCTGGGCATCTGGTCTCTCCTCTGTGGGCACAGAGTGGCAGCACCTGGCTGGCTTGTGGTTCTCCTCAGCTGTGGTGGAGCCCACAGGGGCTCCCAGAGACTCTGGTACCTCCTCCCCTGGGCAGGGTCATCAATCTGGCACGGCAGATCCTGTCACCTACCCTCATTCCTGGCACAAGCCCCTTGCTGCATTCCTGGGAGCAGAATCCTGCTGGGAGCCAGTGCCTGCCAAAGGCTGGGAGCCATTCTGCCTCTGCCCTCTGTGGGCAGTTGGCAGTCTGGGTCTCTGCTTCCCTTGGCCAGTTCCTGCCACAGCTAATCTCCTCCCTGTGGCCCATGCCTGGCAAGGAGCCCTCTCTGGCAGAGCAGGCTGCATGTGGGGTGTCTGCCAGGCAAGCCTAGTCCCATTGCTTCCCCATTTCCCTGGAATCCTTCCTGGGGGGCACTGTCCCTCACAAAGTTCTTCTGGGAGTCTGCAGGTGTTCCTCTTGCTGGTCCAGCACCCAATCACTTTCCTGGAGTTTTTCCTTTAAACTCTTTTGGTGTTTTCAGGGTGCTTTACTGTTTCCAAAGCACTTTGAGATTTTATCTCGTCAGATGCTCAGAAGCCCCTCAAAGAGCACGTGGTACCCTTGAGATGGAGGGCCCAGGAGTGGGCAGAATTCCTGAAGGATTGACTCAGACTCTACCTTTGGGCCCCGGGACAGGGCTTTGTGCAAGAACTCATCCTCAGGGTCTAAATGGGGCAGGTGTCCAGCAATTTTGCAGGGGGCAGCTGTGAGTCTACTAAATGGGGCAGACATCAGAGGGGTCAGGAGAATCTGGAGCCTGCTGTGGCTCCCAGCTTGCCGGTCTGAAACCAATAGGGAAATTCTCTCACAAGAGCAGCAGCTTTGGGGTTAGTCTGTAAGGGCAGTGAGAAAGGGTTGATTGGTTGCATCACTAGGCCACATGGAGACATACTTGGCTTAGAGTGGGCCCAGGAAGCTACCTGGTGTGTGTGTGGGAGCTCACTAGGGAGAGATGTGGGTGCTCATTATGTCTGCATGATACCTTGAAGGTCTGAGTTTGGGCAAATTGAGGTTTGTAAGAGCTGGTGAACTAGTCTTTCCTTCTTGATGGTTTACAGCAGTCTGCTGCCCAGGCCATTCAACTGGCCTCCATGACAACCCGGGGATTGTCCCTACTCACTCACCTTGGCCTGTTTGTTCCTTCAGTGGGTCTGCCTGGCCTCAGGGCGGAGGAGGGCTTTGTGCTGTGGGAGTCCTTCCCCTGTAGCCTGGTGTGGCCTTGTGGCTTTGGCCCTTCTCTTCCCCCCCCCCCCCCCCCCCCCCGGCAATGGCACTGGATTCCAGTGGTGAAATCTATGAATTCTGGGGTCTACTTCCGGAAGGTAGTCTGCCTCCTTACTGTCACTCCTGCTCCTACCTCAGTGCCTGGGAAGAATTTCTCCTAGAACAACAATGTTCTTTACCTGGGAGAGGGGAACAGCATCCTTGCAGCCTAAGGTTAGCTGCTGAGGGACTGGGGGCTGTGGCCCAGGCAGGTGCTGATGTCCAGGTTGAGAAGAACACTCCAAAGTCCAGAGGACTTTGTGAAGGGGGCTGGGAGCAGTGTGGTTGGGGGTGACAGCTCAGGGGAGGTGGGATAGTCAGGATGCAGTTCTTTGCTGGATAGGCTTCCTTTCCATGGGGGTGCTGAGCCCAAACGAGACCCTTTGTGCTCATTTGAAATATGGTTAGGTTCATTTGCTCTCCTGTGTATTCTATGTTAAGGTTTCTCCCATTTATCCTTGATTTTATTCATTAAAAAATTGAGTACATGAAATGTTAACATGGCTCTAAGAGTCAGACCTGAACAAACCTGTAACTCTCCTGAGTCACTTCCTTCCTCCTTCTACTCTGTGTCCACCACTCATTCTTTCCACCCTCACCCTGGGGGTATAACCAATCTCACCAGCTTCTGGTTACCTTTCCTGTTTCTTTTTGTGCAGACAACAAAATACTTTCTTTATTCCCCCCTCTTTCACAAGAGGTGCCATCCATTAAAGACTTTCTCACATTCTGCTTTTTTGTTTAACAATACATTTTGGAAGGCTTTCCATACCAGTGTATAAATATTGTTCTCATTTTTTAAAAATTTATTTATTTATTTTGAAAGAGAGAGAGAGAGAGAGAGAGAGAGAGAGAGAGCGAGCACATGGGAGGGGCAGAGAGAGAGGGAGAGAGAGAATCCCAAGCAGGCTCCACTCTGTCAGCTCAAAGCCTGATGAGGGCTTGAACTCACGGACTGTGAGATCATAACCTGAGCTGAAACCAAGAGCCTGATGCTCAACCAACTGAGCCACCCAGGCACTCCTGTTCTCATTAAAAAAAATTTTTTAAGTTTATTTTACTTTTGAGAGAGAGAGAGAGAGAGAGAGAGAGAGAGAGAGAGAGAGAGGAGAGAGAATGGGAGAAGGGCAGACACACACACACACACACACACACACACACACACACACACACACACACAGAATCAGAAGTAGGCTCCAGGCTCTTAGATGTCAGCACAGAGCCCAACACGGGGCTTGAACCCATGAACTGTGAGATCATGACCTGAGTCGAAGTTGGATGCTCAACCGACTGAGCCACCTAGACGCCCCTGTTCTCATTTTTTATAGCTGCATAGTATTCCACTGGGTGGAATGACCATGGCTTGTTCAGCCATTCTGCTGTGTATGTTCCTTAGGGTTTCTAATATTTTGCAATTGCGAAGAATCTTACAATGAATTCCTTGGGCATAAATATTCTTGTACAGATAGAGATGTCTGACCAGGGTAAATTATAATTAGTGGGGAAAGCATGCATCATTTTGTTAGAGAATGCCAAATTCTCGCTGATTAGGGTTGTACCAATTTGCATTCTGACCAGTGATGTATGCAAGTGTCTGTTTCCCCCCAGGTTTGCCAACAGAATGTGTAGGTGTGCTTTTCAATGCTTGCCAATCTGATTTGGTGAGAAATAGTGCTCCAGTGTTATTTTAATTTACGTTTCTCTTATTACAAGTGAGGTTGAATATTTTTCCATACGTTTAAAGGACATTTTAAATTCTTTTTTTGGTGAACTGTACACATCTTTGTCCTTTTTTCTATCAGGTTTTTGAAACTCCTGTCCCCCATTTTTAAAAAGTTCTTTGTACATTAGAGATGTTAGACATTTATCTGTGTTACATGTTGCAAATATTTTCTCTCAGCTTGTCACTTATTTTTTGGCTTTCCTTTTTTTTGGGAGGGGTAATAAAATAATTTTATTTTCATAAAGAGCAATTTATTAATCTTTTATTTGTTCTGGACAGGTTTGCTTTCATTAAACCCAGGGATATTAAATTATAGTAAACTCTTTAGTATAAAGAAAATACCAAATAAAATATTTGAAATTTGTGTGAGTTTTAATAACCTACTTTTCAACTTTTCAATATTTTTCACTTAAAAAAATTTTTTTTAATGTTTACTTTTCAGAGAGAGAGACAGAGTGCGAGTGGGAGAAGGGCAGAGAGAGAGGGAGACACAGAATCTGAAGCAGGCTCCAGGTTCTGAGCTGTCAGCACAGAGGCTGATGCGGGGGCTCGAACTCACGGATGTGAGATCATAACCTGAGCTGAAGTCAGATGCGTAACTGACTGAGCCACCCAGGCGCCCCAATAGTTTTCACTTTTTTAAAACATATTCTGGAAAAACTGAACCACTTAACAAAATACATAAAGCATGTACCTAAGGGCCTAGGCTGCAGTATGGCTCAGCATGGGGCTGATGAGGGGCCTTTGCTTAGTCTTCCATGAACTTCAGTAGCCAGGCATACATAGCCACCTGTTCAAGAACTATACCAGCCGTGGCAAAGCTCACAGAAGCCTCGGCTGACTTGGTTCTAAGGATTCCACTAAATTTCATGGTTTCCCATGTTGAACAGACTTACAGAAAACCCTCACCGCTTTTCCATAGTTGCCTAGTAAAACACGGCTTTCCATATTGTTGCCTTCCCCTTCACATATTACTGTAATGGGGACTGCAGTACCCTAAACTCAGCCCCTCTTTCCCTTATCTCTACTCTAGTAGGGCAGCCCTGGATCACTCTACCTCTGTTAAGGAAATATCCATCCTGCCTGTAGATCTTTTAGACACTCCTTTAGACATATCCCTTTTTCAGCTGTTTGCAGATGATTCATACCTAAAAAGAAAAAGTAAAGTGGTGTCTGGGCAGCTCAGTTGGTTAAGTGTCCGACTTTGGCTCAGGTCATGATCTCGTGGTTTGTGAGTTTGAACCCCGCATGGGGCTCTGTGCTGACAGTTCAGAGCCTGGAGCCTGCTTCAGATTCTGTGTATCCCTCTCTCTGACCCTCCCCTGCTCACATTCTGCCTTTCTGTCTCTCTCTCAAAAATAAGCAAACATTTAAAAAATTAAAAACAAAGAAAAAGTAAAACTTCCCAAGCAGACTTTAATTTACCTTTAAGCTTCTCACAGAAACAAAATCAGTTCAGATGGCTAAATTAATTGCCTTTGCTCACATCTGCTAACCAATGAAAGGTAAAAAAGCAAATACTTGTACTGATGGTAGGTAAAATTTGGGGTTAGTCCATGATTTTGAAATACTTTAAAAACAAAGAGATTTCCTGTTATAGGAATTCCTATAAAATGGACAGCAAATAAAAGAATCTTGAGAGTAGCCAAGACAATCTTTTTTTTTGTTTTGCAGTTCAATTAATTTTTATTTATGAATACAGAGCTACGGTGTCTAAAGTTTTACTATAGGGCGTCTACTAATGAATCATCTTTGTGTCTTTTTTTTCTTTTTCTTTCTTTTTTTCAGATTTTAACATTTTATTTTTATTTATTTTTTTCAATATCTGAAGTTTATTGTCAACTTTGTTTCCATACAACACCCAGTGCTCATCCCAAAAGGTGCCCTCCTCAATACCCATCACCCACCCTCCGCTCCCTCCCACCCCCCATCAACCCTCAGTTTGTTCTCAGTTTTTAAGAGTCTCTTATGCTTTGGCTCTCTTCTACTCTAACCTCTTTTTTTTTTCCTTCCCCTCCCCCATGGGTTTCTGTTAAGTTTCTCAGGATCCATATAAGAGTGAACACATATGGTATCTGTCTTTCTCTGTATGGCTTATTTCACTTAGCATCACACTCTCCAGTTCCATCCACGTTGCTACAAAGGGCCATATTTCGTTCTTTCTCATTGCCACATAGTACTCCATTGTGTATATAAACCACAATTTCTTTATCCATTCATCAGTTGATGGACATTTAGGCTCTTTCCATAATTTGGCTATTGTTGAGAGTGCTGCTATGAACATTGGGGTACAAGTGCCCCTATGCATCAGTACTCCTGTATCCCTTGGATAAATTCCTAGCAGTGCTATTGCTGGGTCATAGGGTAGGTCTATTTTTAATTTTCTGAGGAACCTCCACACTGCTTTCCAGAGTGGCTGCACCAATTTGCATTCCCACCAACAGTGCAAGAGGGTTCCCGTTTCTCCACATCCTCTCCAGCATCTATAGTCTCCTGATTTGTTCATTTTGGCCACTCTGACTGGCGTGAGGTGATACCTGAGTGTGGTTTTGATTTGTATTTCCCTGATAAGGAGCGACGCTGAACATCTTTTCATGTGCCTGTTGGCCATCTGGATGTCTTCTTTAGAGAAGTGTCTATTCATGTTTTCTGCCCATTTCTTCACTGGGTTATTTGTTTTTCGGGTGTGGAGTTTGGTGAGCTCTTTATAGATTTTAGATACTAGCCCTTTGTCCGATATGTCATTTGCAAATATCTTTTCCCATTCCGTTGGTTGCCTTTTAGTTTTGTTGGTTGTTTCCTTTGCTGTGCAGAAGCTTTTTATCTTCATAAGGTCCCAGTAATTCACTTTTGCTTTTAATTCCCTTGCCTTTGGGGATGTGTCGAGTAAGAGATTGCTACGGCTGAGGTCAGAGAGATCTTTTCCTGCTTTCTCCTCTAAGGTTTTGATGGTTTCCTGTCTCACATTTAGGTCCTTTATCCATTTTGAGTTTATTTTTGTAAATGGTGTGAGAAAGTGGTCTAGTTTCAACCTTCTGCATGTTGCTGTCCAGTTCTCCCAGCACCATTTGTTAAAGAGGCTGTCTTTTTTCCATTGGATGTTCTTTCCTGCTTTGTCAAAGATGAGTTGGCCATACGTTTGTGGGTCTAGTTCTGGGGTTTCTATTCTATTCCATTGGTCTGTGTGTCTGTTTTTGTGCCAATACCATGCTGTCTTGATGATGACAGCTTTGTAGTAGAGGCTAAAGTCTGAGATTGTGATGCCTCCTGCTTTGGTCTTCTTCTTCAAAATTCCTTTGGCTATTCGGGGCCTTTTGTGGTTCCATATGAATTTTAGGATTGCTTGTTCTAATTTCGAGAAGAATGCTGGTGCAATTTTGATTGGGATTGCATTGAATGTGTAGATAGCTTTGGGTAGTATTGACATTTTGACAATATTTATTTTTCCAATCCATGAGCAGGGAATGTCTTTCCATTTCTTTAAGTCTTCTTCAATTACCTTCATAAGCTTTCTATAGTTTTCAGCATACAGATCCTTTACATCTTTGGTTAGATTTATTCCTAGGTATTTTATGCTTCTTGGTGCAATTGTGAATGGGATCATTTTCTTTATTTGTCTTTCTGTTGCTTCATTGTTAGTGTATAAGAATGCAACTGATTTCTGGACATTGATTTTGTATCCTGCAACTTTGCTGAATTCATGTATCAGTTCTAGCAGACTTTTGGTGGAGTCTATCGGATTTTCCATGTATAATATCATGTCATCTGCAAAAAGCGAAAGCTTGACTTCATCTTTGCCAATTTGGATGCCTTTGATTTCCTTTTGTTGTCTGATTGCTGATGCTAGAACTTCCAGCACTATGTTAAACAACAACGGTGAGAGTGGGCATCCCTGTCGTGTTCCTGATCTCAGGGAAAAAGCTCTCAGTTTTTCCCCGTTGAGGATGATGTTAGCTGTGGGCTTTTCATAAATGGCTTTTATGATCTTTAAGTATGTTCCTTCTATCCCGACTTTCTCAAGGGTTTTTATTAAGAAAGGGTGCTGGATTTTGTCAAAGGCCTTTTCTGCATCGATTGACAGGATCATATGGTTCTTCTCTTTTTTTTTGTTAATGTGATGTATCACGTTGATTGATTTGCGAATGTTGAACCAGCCCTGCATCCCAGGAATGAATCCCACTTGATCATGGTGAATAATTCTTTTTATATGCTGTTGAATTCGATTTGCTAGTATCTTATTGAGAATTTTTGCATCCATATTCATCAGGGATATTGGCCTGTAGTTCTCTTTTTTTACTGGGTCTCTGTCTGGTTTAGGAATCAAAGTAATACTGGCTTCATAGAATGAGTCTGGAAGTTTTCCTTCCCTTTCTATTTCTTGGAATAGCTTGAGAAGGATAGGTATTATCTCTGCTTTAAATGTCTGGTAGAACTCCCCTGGGAAGCCATCTGGTCCTGGACTCTTATTTGTTGGGAGATTTTTGATAACTGATTCAATTTCTTCGCTGGTTATGGGTCTGTTCAAGCTTTCTATTTCCTCCTGATTGAGTTTTGGAAGAGTGTGGGTGTTCAGGAATGTGTCCATTTCTTCCAGGTTGTCCAATTTGTTGGCATATAATTTTTCATAGTATTCCCTGATAATTGTTTGTATCTCTGAGGGATTGGTTGTAATAATTCCATTTTCATTCATGATTTTATCTATTTGGGTCATCTCCCTTTTCTTTTTGAGAAGCCTGGCTAGAGGTTTGTCAATTTTGTTTATTTTTTCAAAAAACCAAGTCTTGGTTTTGTTGATCTGCTCTACAGTTTTTTTTAGATTCTATATTGTTTATTTCTGCTCTGATCTTTATTATTTCTCTTCTTCTGCTGGGTTTAGGCTGCCTTTGCTGTTCTGCTTCTATTTCATTTAGGTGTGCTGTTAGATTTTGTATTTGGGATTTTTCTTGTTTCTTGAGATAGGCCTGGATTGCAATGTATTTTCCTCTCAGGACTGCCTTCGCTGCGTCCCAAAGCGTTTGGATTGTTGTATTTTCATTTTCGTTTGTTTCCATATATTTTTTGATTTCTTCTCTAATTGCCTGGTTGACCCACTCATTCGTTAGTAGGGTGTTCTTTAACCTCCACGCTTTTGGAGGTTTTCCAGACTTTTTCCTGTGGTTGATTTCAAGCTTCATAGCATTGTGGTCTGAAAGTATGCATGGTATAATTTCAATTCTTGTAAACTTATGAAGGGTTGTTTTGTGACCCAGTATATGATCTATCTTGGAGAATGTTCCATGTGCACTCGAGAAGAAAGTATATTCTGTTGCTTTGGGATGCAGAGTTCTAAATATATCTGTCAAGTCCATCTGATCCAATGTCTCAATCAGGGCCCTTGTTTCTTTATTGACTGTGTGTCTAGATGATCTATCCATTTCTGTAAGTGGGGTGTTAAAGTCCCCTGCAATTACCACATTCTTATCAATAAGGTTGCTTCTGTTTATGAGTAATTGTTTTATATACTTGGGGGCTCCGGTATTCGGCGCATAGACATTTATAATTGTTAGCTCTTCCTGATGGATAGACCCTGTAACTATTATATAATGTCCTTCTTCATCTCTTGTTACAGCCTTTAATTTAAAGTCTAGTTTGTCTGATATAAGTATGGCTACTCCAGCTTTCTTTTGGCTTCCAGTAGCATGATAAATAGCTCTCCATCCCCTCACTCTGAATCTAAAGGTGTCCTCAGGTCTAAAATGAGTCTCTTGTAGACAGCAAATAGATGGGTCTTGTTTTTTTATCCATTCTGATACCCTATGTCTTTTGGTTGGCGCATTTAATCCGTTTACATTCAGTGTTATTATAGAAAGATACGGGTTTAGAGTCATTGTGATGTCTGTATGTTTTATGCTTGTAGCGATGTCTCTGGTACTTTGTCTCACAGGGTCCCCCTTAGGATCTCTTGTAGGGCTGGTTTAGTGGTGACAAATTCCTTCAGTTTTTGTTTGTTTGGGAAGACCTTTATCTCTCCTTCTATTCTAAATGACAGACTTGCTGGATAAAGGATTCTCGGCTGCATATTTTTGCTGTCTAGCACCCTGAAAATCTCGTGCCAATTCTTTCTGGCCTGCCAAGTTTCAAAAGAGAGATCAGTCACGAGTCTTATAGGTCTCCCTTTATATGTGAGGGCACGTTTACCCCTTGCTGCTTTCAGAATTTTCTCTTTATCCTTGTATTTTGCCAGTTTCACTATGATATGTCGTGCAGAAGATCGATTCAAGTTACGTCTGAAGGGAGTTCTCTGTGCCTCTTGGATTTCAATGCCTTTTTCCTTCCCCAGTTCAGGGAAGTTCTCAGCTATTATTTCTTCAAGTACCCCTTCAGCACCTTTCCCTCTCTCTTCCTCCTCTGGGATACCAATTATGCGTATATTATTTCTTTTTAGTGTATCACTTAGTTCTCTAATTTTCCCCTCATACTCCTGGATTTTTTTATCTCTCTTTTTCTCAGCTTCCTCTTTTTCCATAACTTTATCTTCTAGTTCACCTATTCTCTCCTCTGCCTCTTCCATCCGAGCCGTGGTGGTTTGCATTTTGTTTTCCAGTTCCTTTAAAGCGTTTTTCAGCTCCTCGTGACTGTTCCTTAGTCCCTTGATCTCTGTAGCAAGAGATTCTCTGCTGTCCTGTATACTGTTTTCCAGCCCAGCGATTAATTTTATGACTATTATTCTAAATTCACTTTCTGTTATATTATTTAAATCCTTTTTGATCAGCTCATTAGCTGTTGTTATTTCCTGGAGATTCTTCTGAGGGGAATTCTTCCGCTTGGTCATTTTGGATAGTCCCTGGTGTGGTGAGGACCTGCAGGGCACTTCCCCTGTGCTGTGGTGTATAACTGGAGTTGGTGGGCGGGGCTGCAGTCAGTCCTGATGTCTGTCCCCAGCCCACCGCTGGGGCCACAGTCAGACTGGTGTGTGCCTTCTCTTCCCCTCTCCTAGGGGCGGGATTCCCTGTGGGGTGGCGTGGCCTGTCTGGGCTACTTGCACACTGCCAGGCTTGTGATGCTGGGGATCTGGCGTATTAGCTGGGGTGGGAAGGCAAGGTGCACGGCGGCAGGGGGGGCAGGCTTAGCTCGCTTCTCCTTAGGTGATCCACTTCAGGAGGGGCCCTGTGGCAGCCGGAGGGAGTCAGATCCGCTGCCGGAGGTTTGGCTCCGCAGAAGCACAGAGTTGGGTGTTTGCGCGGAGCGAGCAATTTCCCTGGCCGGAACCGGTTCCCTTTGGGATTTTGGCTGGGGGATGGGCGGGGGAGATGGCGCTGGCGAGCGCCTTTGTTCCCCGCCAAACTGAGCTCTGTCGTCCGGGGGCTCCGCAGCTCACCCTCCCTTTGTCCTCCAGCCTTCCCGCTTTCCGAGCAGAGCTGTTAACTTATGACCTCCCAGACGCTAAGTCGCGCTTGCTGTTGGAACACAGTCCGTCAGGCCCCTCCGCTTTTGCAAGCCGGACTCGAGGGCTCTGCTTGGCTGGCGAGCCGCCCCTCTGCCCCGGCTCCCTCCCGCCAGTCCGTGGAGCGCGCACCGCCTCGCCGCCCTTCCTACCCTCTTCCGTGGGCCTCTCGTCTGCACTTGGGTCCGGTGACTCCGTTCTGCTAATCCTCTGGCGGTTTTCTGGGTTATTTAGGCAGGTGTAGGTGGAATCTAAGTGATCAGCAGGACGCGCGGTGATCCCAGCGTCCTCCTACGCCGCCATCTTCCTGCGCCTCCATTTCCCACTTTCATTCCTTTCAAGCTTCCCCCTTTCAAGGTACCAAACCAGATACCAAAACCTTATAAACCCCAAACACTTTAATACATCCTTGGTTAAAAATTTAATTGAAAACAAAGGATACAAAATAAAATACTATTGGGGTGCCTGGGTGGCTCAGTCAGTTAAGCATCTAACTCTTGAGTTCGGCTCAGGCCATGAGCTCACAGTTCACAAGATAGAGCCCTGCATCAGGCTCTGCACTGACAGTGCAGAGCTTGCTTGGGATTCTCTCTCCCCCATTCTCTGCCCCTCTCCCACCTTCTCTCAAAATAAATAAGCATTACAAAAAACTTAAAGGAAAAAACAAAATAAAATACTATTTCACCAAAAACTTAAAAGGGAGAAGTGATAGATGTAAGCAGTGTTGAACCAATCCTAATAGGCTAACTATTGGGCTAACTAATGGGCTTCCTATTATAACAATAAGGAAGTTACAGATTATTTTAAAAATCATAAAAATGACTACAACATTACTGAAGTGGAGCAAAGCTCCTATTTGTTAGATATATGCATATTCTCTACTTGGTCATAAAATTGATTCTTAGATTATTTTTTCTGAGGTTTTCCTGTACTATTTTATAAAATTAAAGAACTTATTATCTGTTGTGAAATACAACACTTCATCCTAGGATTCAAAGCTTGTATGTATGTCTAGAGTAGTAAACTACATTCATTAAAAGTGCATGATAGAGAAAATAAATTGTCCTGGAAAATCGAACCTGCTCACTATTCAAACATTTTTTGATCTGATTATAATGACTTCTTTAATATTATTAAAATCAATCTGGCTAGCCTATAAATTGTGTATATTGTGTTTTCAGTGAGAAAATGTTTTTTAAAAATTCATTTTATTTTATTTATGATTATTTTTTTTACTTTAGAGAGAGAGTTCAAGTGAGGGAAAGGGGCAGAAGAAGAGAAGGAGAGAATCTTAGGCAGGCTCCACACTCGGTGCAGAACCTGATGTGGGGCTTGATCTCACAGCCCTGGGATCATGACCTGAGCTGAAGTCAAGCTGGATGCTTAACCGATTGAATCACCCAGGAGCCCCTCATTCTTTTTTGATGGCTGAGTAAGATTCCAATATATTTCTATGTGTGTGTGTGTGTGTGTGTGTGTGTGTATGGGCTCTCTTCATAGTTTGGCTATTGTTGACAATGCTGCTATAAACACTGGGGTGCATGTATCCCTTCAAATTAGTATTTTTGCATCCTTTCAGTAAATACTTAATGAAATTGCTGGGTTGTAGGGTAGTTCTATTTTTAACTTTTTGAGGAAACTCCATACTGTTTCCCATAGTTAGTCCTTGTCTTTAAAATATTTACAGAACTTCTCCCTGCCCTCTTCAGAGAAGCCCGGGATTTCTAGATGGCGGAAATTCTTCCAAGGGCCAAAGAATTGCCAGGCAATAAGTCAAGTGGTGAAAAGGTGGGAGGTTTTGGGAAGCAGAACCCTCTGCAGTAAACTGCTCAGCAGGAGAGGTATTGGCTGCTGCTTCACCCAGTCTTAATGAATCATATGTGTGAGCCTTACAGGATAATATCAGTTCATTAAATCAATATAGGAAGAACAAGAGTGTCTTAGGCTGGGCCAGGATCTCTGGATTGAGACCTGGGGGCCACATCAATAGTGGGCGATCACATCAGCAAACTGTCTCTCAGCTTGTTCAGTTCTCTGAAGCTTCAGTTGAGAACTTAGTGGAACCTCTCCTGGAAGTGCATTCCTTTCACCCAGGTCAATGCCCACTTCCTGGGCAGCACCCTATAGCATCAGAAGCCCCCTGAAGCACCAGAGCCCAGGACTGGGCTGCTGTCTCCTCATAAGGACCAAATAAAGCAGAGAGCTTTACCAACTGTCCTTGCTGTGTTTCCTACCAGAGGCCAGGAGCTCAAGTTCCTTGTTACTGGTGACGATACGCATGCAAAAGAAACAGCTTTATGAAGAAAGGATGAAAATTTTTGCATTCCCCAGGATGAGAGTCCCTGGTCTTCATAAGCTGGAACTTCTCCATCATATGTTTTCTGTACTTTCTTGCTTTTTACATCAGCAAGAGACAGAATGAAAACACAAAACAGGAGACAATCAGCAGCCCCTCTTTATTACGGTGTGAAAAAACAAGGTCTCTTCATCACAGAGAATCAAGGCACTTTCCCTGGGCTACAACTCATGCACACTGCAAACATGGATGTTAATTCAGTGACATGAAACCAGTTAAATATCCGGGTAAATATATATAGAGATCTGTTTTAATTCAACTTTGCCCATGAATGACCTGACAAAGTCTCTAATAACACTTGTCTTTAATTCCATAAAATAATGCTGAAGTGATTATGTGCAAATGGGGATTTTTATTTGTGTGTGTGTGTGTGTGTGTGTGTGTGAGAGAGAGAGAGAGAGAGAGAGAGAGAGAGACAGAGACACACACACACACACACACACAGAGAGAGAGAGAGAGAGAGCGCACAAGTGGGAGAGAGGGGCAGAGGGAGAGAAAGAGAGAATCTTAAGCAGGTTCCACACTCAGTGTGGAGCCTGACACAGGGCTTGACTGCACAATGCTGGCATCATGAACTGAACTGAAATCAAGAGTTGGATACTCAACTGACTAAGCCACCCAGGAGCCCCAGTTGGGGTTTTTCTAAATGGTGATGCTTGATGTTGAGAAAGTCTGGTACTATAAGTCTACCACATATATGACAATTGAAGTTTATTTTTGTTATGTATCCTCTGATGTCTGGTAAGAGATGGGTTCATTGAAAGGTTTTCCCACACTCGTTCCAGTCATAAGACTTCTCTCCACAATGGATTGATGTTTAGTTAAGATCTGAACATTGACTGAAGGCTTTCCAATATCACCTACACTCAAAGAGCTTTCCTCCATATGGAGACTTTGATACACTTTAAGAATTGAGCTAACACTGAAGGCATCCCCAGAATGGTTATGCATATAGGGTTTTGTTCCAATGTCGATTGACTGATGTATAAGATTGAGTTTTTAGTGAGGGTCTTCCCACATTTTTATATTTATGGGTTTTCTGGCTTCCACAAGAAGACCTTCCCCCCACTTTATCCTGTACAAAATGAATTTGCTTATGTTTAATGAGACTTGGGCTCATACAGAAGACTTCTGACACTGAAGATATCCCCAAGGCTTCTCTGATGTGCAAGATCATTCTAGTATCTGAAGGTTTTCCCACATTGTTTACTTTCATGGGACTCAGCTCCAGGAAGGCTTCTCTGTTGGGTAGTATAATGGGACTTGGATTTATACTGAAGATTTTTTCCAGCTGAAGATACTCCGAGGGTTTCCTCAAGTTTGGACATGCTGGTGCTTAGTCAGGGCTGCTGTTGTACCAGGGTTTGTTTGATTAGGGAGAGACACTTTTGGACCAATGACTTTTCCACTGTTTTACATTAAGCAGCTGCTTCATACATTACAGTTGAAGTTGAAAAGTGTGCATAGGCTGAATGGAGAATTTGTTAGTCCCAGAGTACTGACAGGACTGAACTTCAGGGCAAATTCTACCAGGTGTCTTAAGTCCCTTTATCAGAGTGATACTCTCTTTGGCTTGAGGTGATGTAAGCTCTGCTTCCTCCTGTACTTGGCTAAATGATTCAGAGGCTCCTCGACTTGTCCATTGCAGAGGCCCTCAGGAACGTTCCCATTTAGTCCTCTGGACATTGACCCCTGTATTGGAATTCTGCAAAACTCTGCTTTGATAATGGACTTCTTGTTTAAGACCAGGATTCAACATCCCTCTCTGCTTAGGATTCAGTTTGGGGTGGGATACGGTCATCACTTCAGTGCTGATCCCAGAAGAATGTTCTCCACCCAGAAGATTTTGTTTGCAAATCTCCATCCTTATGAGGCGTAGAACTGCATTCTCAGAAGCAGGTGTGATTTTAGAGATTTAACCAGTCATCATTCTGATGGAGTCAGTTTTTACTGATCTCTCACTTCTTCAAGATCCTAAGGGACCAAGTATCAGAACATTAACTTAGATATACCCTTATTTTCATAGTAACTTCTGATACAAAAAAAGGTCTTTGGAAAATCTTCATCACATAAATCACTGATGACACTTTCCTTTGGCATGTATTTTCTTGTGTTTAGTAGGATTAGAGATCCCATGGAATCTTGTATGTTTTCTATACAGTTTGGATTCTCTGGTGATGAATAGGGTTTAACCTTGACTGTATGCTTTCCTGAATTCTCCACATTCAGAAGGCTTTTCTCCAGAGTGAATGCTCTGGTTATTAATAAGGGCTAAGTTTACATAGAATGCATTCCCACACTCCTAACATTCATAAGGTTTTTCACCAGAGTGGATTTTCTGATGTTTGAGGTCTAAGCTCACACTAAATGCTTTCCCATGACATTCATAGGGTTTCTCTCCATTGTGGATTCTCTGATGTATAATCAGGTGTGCCCTCACACTGAAGCCTTTCCTACAGTAGTTACAAGTACAGGGCTTCTCACCAGATTCCACAATCTTTCATGCACAGTGAGGGTGGAATGCACACTGAAGGCTTTTTGGTAGTGATTACATTCATAGGGTTACTCTCCAGTGTGGATTCTCCAATGTTCAACAAGGCCTGGGCTCCAGGAAAACTTCTTTCCACATTCACTACATGCATAACTGTCTTTCTCCTGTGGACCTGCCCTCATGCTTTTCTACCTGGTTCATATGCTGGTAAAATTTTTCATACTCATATATGATATACAGATATAATATATCCCTATTACATATGCTGACAATCTAAGTGTCCATCCTTGCAAAAATCTTACCTTCAGAATCAACACCTTCTTTGTACTTTGAGCCTTGACTCTGGATATCCGGAGCTGGAAGGATGGAGGCCAGGAGGGTCCAGGGAGAGGTCGACTTCTGTGGAGGGCACGTGTGGGGCACCTGGTGGGCCGCTCTAAGGCCCTGGAGGCTTCCCTTTCTGTGGTTTCTGAGCTGGCCACAACCCTCCTGTAGGGAAAAGGGCCCCTATGTAATTGATATTTCAATGGTGCATTCCTGGGTAGGAGTGGGGAGACAGTGATTCTCCCTTTGCTCCAGAGGGAGGGCGTTTCTTGCTAGATTACTTCTTGACTGTGTGCAAGAGCTGGGATCTGGCATTCCTCAGGCTCAGTGGTCAGGAGCTGGCCTCAGCCATTGTCAACTGAACTGCTGGAGCCGGCTTGGGGCGGAGAGTTTTTCTGGTAACAGAATTCCTGAAACCAGCAAAACCAGCTCCTCTGAAATGCTGCCGTGCAGTTTTCCAACTGGAGTCTGAGATTCAGTAAGAGTCCTCTTGCAGGCCTCTTCTTCCATTACACTTCAGGGGTGCACGTTGTTGTAACTCAGTAAGACTCTGGAGGCTGTGGCAAACAATAGGCTTACAACCAGAAGACAGAACAGCGTGGATATGTGAGAAAAACCCTCAGCCAGGCACATCTGAGCGCTGTCCCGCTTCGGCCAAGCAGCACCCACCATGCCCGCCCCAGAGAAATTCTTAACAAGAGTTCATAATGTGACAGGTATGAGGATATGTGTCCCAGAATTTTTCGTGACATCTGGGAACTGGGTGTGTCCAGCATTGGGAGAGTAGGTAATTAAGGGAATATAGGAGGTAAAAATAATAACTAGATGTAAGTATTAGCAGGTGAGAGATTAAAAAAAAATTTTTTTTAATCTTTATTATTTATTTTTGAGAGAGAGAGAGTATGAGCAGGGGAGGAGCAGAGAAAAAGGGAGACACAGAATCGGAAGCAGGCTCCAGGCTGGTAGCACAGAGCCCGATGTGGAGCTTGAACCCACGAACCGTGAGATCGTGACCCGAGCGGAAGTCGGGCGCTTAACCGACTGAACCACCCATGCACCCCAGCGAGAGAGATCTTAAACATGGTGATGAGTGAAACGCAGTAAGAAACAGAATGACATTTTTAGAACAACACGTCTTATAATTAAAACAATTCAAACAACAGTTATATATGTTTTATAAGAGTAAAATGCAAGCTTAAGTTAATATAGTAAATGCATTAGAATGAGAATGTATGGGGGGAATGGGTACTGGGAATAAAATATAGATGGGCCTCATACACACTGATGATGTTTATGTGCTCCAAAATGAGGATTATGACTAATCCCATACTCTGTACACTAGGTATAATCGAAGAAAAAAATTGTTAATAATTGATTCAGATGTTTTTGAGTTGATAAGACAGAAGAAAAATTCTGAGTTAAAAGAGTAGTGGCTTCCCATAAAAATATTATTGATATGAAGTACAATGGATTAGAATAACTCCACAAAATTCAAGTTTTATTAATGTCCCATGTTTACAGAATGGCCTCTCCTTATTTCTTCCAATTACCTTTCTCCTCTCTGTACTACAGTGGCCCTTTTATTTGGGCCTGGTTCTTCTCTTTATGGTACGTCAAAAATGTAGGCTAAAGATTTGTAGTAGAATGGAGTGCCAAAACTCTGGAAGAGTTAGGAATACACAGAAAAATATGATTGAATTGGTGAACTTGGACACTAAAGGGTGTCAAAAGAAATGGGGGTCTCAGGGTATTTTGCTAAGTGAAATAAGTCAGTCAGAGAAAGATATCATGTGTTTTTACTCATATGTAGAACTTGAGAAACTTAACAGAAGACCATGGGAGAGGGGAAGGGGGGAAAAAAGTTACTGAGAGGGAGGGCGGCAAACCATAAGAGACTCTTAAACACAGGGAACAAACTAAGGATTGAGAGGCGAGGGGAAAATGGATGATGAGCATGAAGGAGGGCACTTGTTGGGATGAGCACTGGGTGTTGTATGTAAGTAATGAATCACGGCAACCTACCCCTGAAACCAAGAGCACACTATATACTGTATGTTAGCTAACTTGACAATAAATTATATTAAAAAAAAAAGAAGTGGGCCTCAGAGAAGCAGACATCAGAAACATCCCCCTCTCCCTGTGCCTTTGTGTTCTGATGGGGTGTTCATTTTTAGGGTGCTGGGCAGTGTGAAGAAGAATTCAGGTCCTTGTGGGAGGCATGGAGGCTGAGAAAGAGTGTGAAGGGGCTCACAGAATGATGGCAATGATGGATGGCACGGGCTGTTAGGGACAAAAATCCCCTCCTTTTCTGCATCCCCAACCCCACCTGGTGCTCCTGAATTGTTACTCAGGTAGGAAAGGAATCCCTGAATGGACAGTGTGAACCTGACTCCGCTCTGCCCTTGTGTTCTCTCTTCTCTTTTTCTCCTGGACTCAGTATTCCCTGGTTAAGAGGCTTCATTGCATCTGGAACACGAGGGAGTAGGGTTGATTTTACCAGGAGTCTAGGAATCTTCTGAAAAGCATTGAAGAGTCTTGGAATGACCAGAGGAATCATCCTAGCATAGAAGCTTCCATAACATACAGGGTTCTTAAATTTGCTCAAGAGACAATATGTCTCCCCTTGGAATAAACACAGGAGTTGGCAGTAGGGACACATTAGGGATTGTTAGGCTTTGTGGTCTGACCTAGAAAAAAGCCTGTCAAAAAGCAAGTAAACTTGCTTTCAGGATCTTGGGAACCCTCTGCCCCATGTTGCAGAGGGGATGGCTCTCTGTGTCTCCTGACCCTCTAGATTGCTCAGAGTGGCGTCCTTGGATGTGGCTGTCCTGTCCTGCCTCTTCCCCATCTTATTGTGGGGCTCCTACAATAAGTGGCTGTAAAGAAAGTCACTTCAGTTCCATCTAGATTCATATCACCTGGGGAGGGGTTGGCCTCTTTCAGTCAGCCAGAGGAACATTTTCTCCTTATTAATTAAGCTTCACAATAGACTAAAACCCAGTCCAGAAAACAGTAGGCAAGAACACTGAGATGGGTGTGAAATGTGCCACTCACTCCCCAGGAAAGTGGTGCTAGAGACCTTTACCTCTGAGCTCTATGGTATGCGTTGCCTCTGGCTGAGGAGAAAGTTGTTCATGTCCCCCTTAAAACTCTACCACAGAGTCTCTAAAAGTAGCATGCACATCTTTTTGGTCCTCTTCAGCTTTACTCTGGTGATACCAGTGGGTCACTGACTCAGAACATGGCCCCTGAACTTTGGTCTTGGGGTGGTGGGTGTTTACGGTTCACTGACTTTTACTTCCTTCCTAGGTAAGGTCACTGAAATGTGAAAATATGTCAGATTTCTGTCCAGTCAGGAACTACCTGAGTGGGGATAAGGCAGTCTACTTGTCAGATGAGTAAATAGAAATGTTGGGGTGGGTGGAGGTCATGGAGGAGAACCAGGCTGGTGGGAAGTGGAAGGAACATTGATGGTGGGCAAACTGCGGAGGAGCAGCAAAGGTGTGGGTGGTGAGGGTGGAAGGGAAGAAACGATGAAGGGTGGGAATACTAAAAGAAGGCAGGAAGAAAGGGAGGTACAGAAGAGGGTGGTTTTCTCATCCTCAACTAACTTCTCACACTTATCAAGCTCTGTATTCAAACTGTAGTATCTTTATTGTATCATCAAAATAGGAAGGCATCAGGTGTGCTCTTTTAACCTCCAACCACCCCAGTTTCCAACTTAGAATCATCAACACCTATGATTTCCATGGGGGCAGTGGGACCTACTGGCCAAAGGCTTAGGATATTTTAATCGTATTAATTGGGTACAAGTAGTAATGACCTTAGGAAATGTCTTGATTTCTCAGTCCCTCAGTGGATAATTCTATGCCCTTAAGGTTAAAGAGGATAAAATACCTAAAGTCTTACTATGCTTACCGGCTAAGAGTGCCAACACAGTAACCATAGTAATTGTTATTACCTTCCTCTTGGCTCAGGGACAGAGTGTCCCTATTATTCAAGATCACTGCATCCCACACTGCCCTTCTAATAACTTCCTTTCATCTCATCTAGGACCTTGCTATAGCAAATGTCTTTGATCTCCTGGATGGTTGTTTAAGTCTCCTCAGGATGAAACAGTTTAGTACCTCCTATTTTCGAAACAAACCTTCCACTCATGTGTTCGGCCTTTTTCAAGGCCAAATCTCAAGTTAAAACCCGCCCCCCTCCCCACCTCCCGCCCTTCACAAGCCAGCTGTCTGTCCTTATTCCCTCTACAGCCTGCTGCCATCTGGCTTACACCTTAGCTTATACTTTAGCATTCTTGCAGAGTTCCCTGAGGGCTTTTCTGTGCCAAATTAAAGCCTAATTCCTCCCACACTGGCACTCTCCACTGAATTCAACATTTTTCTCAGTCTCAACTTCTTAAAACTTTCTGAATCCTTTGCTTCAATGAAACAAAACCTGAATTCCTCTTATTGTGTCTAAGACAGTTCCTCTTTCACCCTAAATTTAAAGTCTGTTAGGCAACTATCCTCAGATGATTTTTATTCTTGTGCAACATGCTCTCCTGCTGACTCAAATTGGTTTTTGAAATGAGATATAAACAAATACTTAGCAGATACATTTTATATTTTATTTTATTTTATTTTATTTTATTTTATTTTATTTTATTTTTTTATTTTGTTTTTCCTTTTGGTTCATCTACTCTCACCTGAATACACTGATGCCACTGAAATCTAAGTTCCATCTAAGGCTTCTTCTGTAATCTTCAGAGTGCAATATCTAAACAGCATCAGCATACCTTTTCCTGTTTATGCTTTAAATTGAACTTGGCAAAAGTAACAACTTCCTACTTCTCCTTAATTCATGTTAGTTCGTTGTAGGACTTCATGTGCAGTCACTCTGTGGAGAAACCTGAGAGTCTTTCTGGACCTTCCCAGAACCAATCAGTCATGAAGTCTTAACAAGATTACTCCTAAATGTTTCTGAAACCTATTTTCTCCTCTCCATCACTAACATATGGTGCACTGTAAATTCTCATTCAAATTCAAAGACACTTCCCCATCCCCCATAACTCCATTTGCAGAGAAGAAATTCAAATGTGGCTGCCCAAGGGTGCTGAGCAATTGGTTTCTAGTTCTAGGGGTAGGTTTTTGTTTTGAAAGAGGCTAAGCGAATATATACTGAAAATACTTTTTTTTCCCTTAGTCCACTTTCTATGGGGGTAATTCTTTTCTCTTTAGAATGGTAAGATCTAGAGGACAAATATTTGGATAAAGGCTTTAGTGAATGGGATCACAGAGGTCTATTTAATACAGGCATCAGGTCCAAGATACGAATCCTCCTGGCTCACATTTGGTAGCTCAATTCATAGCATTATTTAAGGCTTGGACCATCACTCAGCGGGACTGTTTCTGTGTATCTTCTGGTGGTGGCAACAGGTAGCTAGCTACTTGAGGTTCTGGAGATCCTGGATGTGGGCTTCTTTTTCACATGTTTTTCACCTTGAAGACTTTGGTCTTCATTTTATTTAAAAATCCCTGTCTGTTTGGTTCAATATTTAGATCTTCTGTGGCTCTGTTTCTGTTGTTTTTTGCCCCTCATTAATTTTAGTTATTTGGTGGGGCGCCTGGGTGGCGCAGTCGGTTAAGCGTCCGACTTCAGCCAGGTCACGATCTCGCGGTCCGTGAGTTCGAGCCCCGCGTCGGGCTCTGGGCTGATGGCTCAGAGCCTGGAGCCTGCTTCCGATTCTGTGTCTCCCTCTCTCTCTGCCCCTCCCCCGTTCATGCTCTGTCTCTCTCTGTCCCAAAAATAAATAAACGTTGAAAAAAAAATTTAAATTTTAGTTATTTGGTACTGTTTCTTGGCATGCTTAGTAATATTTGATTTGGGTTGTGTGGATAAAATCATTGTATATGAAAAACTGTAGAAGCTTTGGCTCATGTTCTCGGGTAATGTTCTCTTTCTCCAAAAAGGCAGATAGAGTACTGGCAGGTTTTGATCCCACTTTGTTAGTGCTAATCTTTTACTGGTTGCCGTTACTCCTAGAGCACAGCCCTTCTGCTGTCTCAGAGGTAAGCCTGGAGTGCTTACAAGTGTCACCCTACCTTCTCAGGCCCTGACCTATAACCTCTGAATCCCCAGCAACATAGAGCTGCTAAAACTTTTGCATAGCTGTTTACCCTCATAGCTGTTGCTTTCAACTTAGGTGCGGGGAATCTTGCCTTGGAGTTGCACAAGTTAGGACCTGAAAAACACCTCAAGGGGAAATTACATGCTAAATTTTGGTCTCATTTCTCTAAGGTTTCCTCTTCCATCTCAAGTCTCAGACTCCATGGCATCTCTGAACTCCAGCTTCATTCTTTCCAGCCCACTGGAAATGCCACAAGCCCAGCCCCCTCTTTCTGCGTAGTCTATTCTCCATACCTGGACTCAGCAAATGCTCTGAGGGAAAAAGCACAGGCAAATGTGGCATTGTCTAGGTACACCTACATTCTCTCCAGCAATTTTTCTCCTTTAAGGCCTGCCTGGCTTGATTTCTCCCTAATACCTTCAGTGACTTTATGTATTTTATCCAGCTTTTACATTTACTATTGACAGGAGGGTTAGTGTGGCATAAGCTACTCCATTGTACTTAGCTGTGGAGGCTGGATATACTTACTGCTCATCCACAGATGTCCTAAAGCTCCAAGGTACTGACTGGTTTAGGTTTCATCCTTGGCCACCTGAGGGGTAACTGGTCTCTGCCTCCAGGCTTACCCCTTCCCATCCATGTTAGCATGGAGACAGAGGCCTCAAGTCAGGACAATATGAACATCAAAAAGAATATCTACAATGGATTGAAACCCATCTACTATGGATATTATAAGCCAAGAGTTTATTCTGAGTGTGAAAAAAAATGATTTACTTTTGGAAGTTCTAGGGGAGTAATTCATTATTTTGAAAGCAGGTAAGAGGAGACCTTTAAACATGCTTCTCTTCTCTCTCTCTTTTTTTAAAGTTTATTTTTGAGAGAAAGAGAGAGAGAGCGAGAGAGAGCGAGCGAGCAGGTGAGTGAGCTGGGGAGGGGCAAAGAGAGGGAGACACAGAATCCGAAGCAGGCTCCAGGCTCCGAGCTGGCAGCACAGAGCCCGTGTGTGGGGCTGGAACCCACAAACCGTGAGATTGTGACCTGAGCCAAAGTCAGACTCTTAACTAACTGAGCCACCCAGGTGCCCCAAAACATGTTTTTCTTTTATAAACTCTATTTCCAGTGCCACATCTTGAGCTTTCTAGGCTTCAGTGTAAGTGGGACACTGTGTTCTACAAACTGCTCCTAGCCAAATGCAATACCCCCTTTTGGGTGTTATTACTCCACAAGACACTTCAGTGGCATAGCACTCTGCTCTCATGGAGACTCCCTCCCTTGGCCTTGAGAATACTCATTGTATGGTTCTCTTCTTGCTGATCTATTCCTCCTCCCCCTCACTCCTCAGGCCCCAGTGCCCGTCTGGGATGCTTTCTTTCTCACCCTGCAAGATCTCACCTGCCATACTTAAACTTTCCCTTTCCCATGGGTCGTAGTGGAGGAGAGGCAGCCAGTGGGCCAGAGCTGGGCCTCCAGCCACCCAAGTCTTTCCTCAGGCTGAGGCAGCTGTGTCTCAGGCCTTGCGCCTCCAACTGCCTGGCAGGGGAAAGGTGAGAACTGGCAGCTTGGTCCTGGGGATGCATCCTCTCACTCCCCTTTCTGGTTAAAGACAAAGCACCCACTGGCGTCTACTCAGCTGATTGGAGGCACCCTGTGGTGCTGTCACTGCATCTGGTGGCTCTACTCCTACCCAGGATTCCTCAGCCTGGGTCCTGTTCCCCTCACCCAGCTGGGTCCTCCTCAGTGAGACCACAGTAAGAAGGACATAAACCTCAATTTTCAGCCACCCTGTAATGAAACAGACGGTATTGGTATCTTAGAGATGGACTCACTTAGGGTTGGCATAAGTAGATTGTTCTATCTGTCCCATGTACTATAAGAGAGCTGTAAAATGATAGCACAGGAGGGAATCTTGGTTACACGAAGGCCTGATGGTGTGTGGGAGTGCTTTCTGAATGCTATTAACTTAGTGCCTAGGCTTAAGATCCAAGGAGGGAAAATGGGAGAGATTGATTTTGGTATCCTGAAACTATACTCTCCATGGACCCAAAAAGCCAAGGTGAAATCACGAGCAGAATGTAGACCAGGGGACTGGAAGGCTTTCTTCAGGTGCATCAGAGGAGAGCTGCTGCTTACTCTGTTTTTTGCCATCACCCTTGTGGGAGTAGAGACCACTTTGCCTTCCACCATCTCTGGGTCTGCTCCCATTTGGGGGTCTAGGAACAGTCAGACTTGAGCCTCAGTGAGCTGGGTATACGGATCCTTTGTCAGTGGGCCCAGCAGCAAGAGATGGTTCCTTAGAACAAACTGCACATTCACCCACTGCCATACAGGTACTAAGGGAGAAAGAAGACAACTCAGATAAAAGGTAAATTCCATTAAAGAAATTGAAGGAAGAAGATGACAAAAAACATTTTCTGAGTCCATAATATAATTTCTCTTATAAATAATTTAGTGAATGAATTGAAGGAAGAGATGGCTTTTCTGAGATACAAGCTAGATTTGAGCTGTATCTCAAAACAAGCAGCAAAAAATATAAAAAATTAATCAAGAATAACAAATTGTAAGTTACTGGAATACCAGAAGGAGTAAGGGGCATCAATGATTGGGAGACAATAATGAACTAAACACTAGTAGACTATTTTCTTTTCTTTTCTTTCCTTTTCTTCTTTCTTTCTTTCTTTCTTTCTTTCTTTCTTTCTTTCTTTCTTTCACTTATTTCCAAGACTTTATTTAAATTCAGGTTAGTTAACATATAGTGTAGTATTGGTTTCAGGGTAGAATTTACTGATTCATCACTTACATATAACACCCAGTGCTCATCCCAACAAGTGCCCTCCTTAATGCCCATCAACCATTTAGCCCATTCCTCCCACACATCCCCTCCACTAACCCTCAGTTTGTTCTCTATAGTTGAGAGTCTGTTATGATTTGCCTCCCTCTCTGTTTTTATTTTATTTTTCATTCCCTTCCCCTATGTTTTGTTTCTTAAATTCCACATATGAGTGAAATCATATGGTATTTTTCTTTTTCTGACTGACTTATTTCGCTTGGCATAACACTCTAGTTCTATCCATGTCATTGCAAATGACTAGTATCCAAAATCTATAAAGAATTTATCAAACTCAACACCCCAAAAATAAATAATCTAGTTAAGAAATGGGCAGAAGACATGAACAGACATTTCTCCAAAGAAGACGTACAAATGGGTAAAAGATGCATGAAAAGACACTCAACATCATTCATCATCAGGGAAATACAAATCAAAACCAGAATGAGATACCACCAGTAAGAATGGCTGAAATTAACAACTCAGGAAACAACAGATATTGGCAAGTATGCAGAGAAAGGAGAACCCTCTTACACTGTTGGTGAAAATGCAAACTAGTGCAGCCACTCTGGAAAATCACGTGGAGGTTCCTCAAAAAGTTAAAAATAGAATTACCCTATGATCCAGTATTGCACTATTAGGTATTTATCTAAAGGACACAAAGATACTTATCCAAAGGGGCACATGCACCCCAATGTTTATGGCAGCACTATCAACAATAGCCAAATTATGGAAAGAACTAAAATGTCCATTGACTGATGATGCATGGATAAAGAAGATGTGAGATATATATATATTATATATATATAATATATATATATATTATATATATAATGGAATATTACTCAGCTATCAAAAAAAATGAAATATGAAATAGTAGAATATTTCTTGAGATGTTATAAAAGGCTCAGGGTGTTTCAGGCTAGGTCATACTTCCTCAACAGGGGTGATATCACCCCTAAGGAAGGGAAAATGATTTTGGGGGCTGGTGGTGGTGGTGGTGGGAAAAAAAAATCTCACTCTTTTTATGTATAAAGTCTAGATACAGTACATAAGCCAATATGTGATTTATCTGTGCTATTAAAATCTCATAGGAGGAATTTGGAAAAAAATGTCTAAAAAGACTCATTAGGTAGGTGATAAAGAATGAAAGATTGAGAAGTACTGGAATAGACGGATGAGAAAGAAATACTCTGGTAAAGATTTTTAATTCTAAGGAGCAAGACAAAACCATTACACATATCACTTATGTGAACCAGAACAAAATGGGAGTGGAGGAATGGGAAGAAAAGCAAGAAAACAGAGGCAGTGAAGGTTGAGTTAAATATTTAAATAATTTATTATAAAGTCTAATGGAAAAAGGCGAGGCTTCAGGGAGAGTCCATTCTAAGTTACAGGGACTCAGAAATCAAAAGGGCTATCTCCAAAATAAATTAGATTAAGACCATTGAATTAGAATTAACTTAATGTCTCAGCAAAATCTGGGGGTTAGGAATAGGGTCAGTGAAAAAGAATTAAGAGATTTAGAAAACTTTTTTTCAAATAATAATAGGGAAATATGATCTAATTAGGAAGGGCAGGGAAAGTGCAGGTAACCATTTAATGGAATGGAAAATCAAGATAGAACTTCCAAATTAATAAGGGCGGACTGGAGTATATAACAACTTGATAAAAATCATAAAAATAACAAAAATCAAGGGCAGAAACAAAAATGTAAAATAAATAAAACTCAAGGAATGAAGTCCAATAGTCCTTACATCAAATGCGTATGGACTAAATTCTGGCGATAAATAAATTTTGAAAAGTAAAGGCTACATGGGCAGAGGAATGGCAAAAATTAGCAAATAAAATTAGAATCACAATGCATTCCATATCCTGGAGATTCTGATTTAATTGGTCTGGGATGTGCTCTAGGAGTTGATTATATCTCTATCTATTATCTGTCTGTGTATCTATCTATTTATCTACCTATCTATCTCTTAAAATTTTATGTGTGCAATACAGTATTGTTCACTATAGGCACAATGTTGTACAGAATATCTTTAGAACTTAATCATTTTGGGGCACCTGGGTGGCTTAGTCAGTTAAGTATCTGACTTCGGCTCAGGTCATGGTCTCTCGGTTCACAAGTTCGAGCCCTGTGCATGCTCTCTCTCTCTCTCTCAAAAATAAATATAAAAACATTTAAAAAATTAAAAAAAGAACTTAATCATCTTGCATAACTGAAATTTTTTTTTTTTAATTTTTTTTTTCAACGTTTATTTATTTTTGGGACAGAGAGAGACAGAGCATGAACGGGGGAGGGGCAGAGAGAGAGGGAGACACAGAATCGGAAACAGGCTCCAGGCTCTGAGCCATCAGCCCAGAGCCCGACGCGGGGCTCGAACTCCCGGACCGCGAGATCGTGACATGGCTGAAGTCGGACGCTTAACCGACTGCGCCACCCAGGCGCCCCTACATAACTGAAATTTTATATCCATTTCTTCCAACCCCTAGTGACTGCCATCTACTCTCCTCTTCTGTGTGTTCTGTCTCTCTCTCTCTCTCTCTCGAGAGGGTGCAAGTGAGCAAGGGCAGAGAGAGAGAGAAAGAGGGAGAAGTGGGGCTCATCCAGGGCTTATGTTTTATCTGAAGCGGGGCTCGTGCTTACCTAAAGTGGGGCTTAAGCTCACCCGATGTGGGACTCGAACTCCCCAACTGTGAGATCATGACCTGAGCCGAAGTCAGATGCTTAATGACTGAGCCACCCAGGCACCCCTGTGTATTCTCTTTTTATATGAATTACAAAATTTAAGCAAAAAAATGGTTTGATAAAATTGGTCTTTTTGATGGTTTGAAACATGGGATCTATGTTGGTAAGGTCTTTGAGATGTCTTTAATTCACTAGCCAGATTTGTGCTGACTCAAAAAGCCATTGCAAGCTCTTAGTTGACATTTATAGCTATAATAAGATTTCCTTTAAAAAACATTTTACTGAGGTATGAATGATATACAAAAAGCTGTACATATTTAGTGTATACAACTTGATGGGTTTGGAGATAAATATACGTTGAGAAACCATCACCACAATCTTTGCCATGAACATATCCATTTCCTCCAGAAGTTTCTTTCCTTCCTTCCTTTATCCTATCCCTTCTCTCTAATTAAATACAAAACTGAACCAACAGGGCTAACTCCAGATTTAAAAGCGCTCCTTCTAGCAACACCCTTGTCAAGAGAATTAGAAGCACAAGTGATTTAATCATCCAAACTGTTCTAATGATCGTGTTATGCTTAGCACGATTAGATGGCACTCCATCTGATCATATTCAGTCAGTCAAGGAATCCTGTTTGTCTCCACCCACTCCTTAAAGGTAACTGAACACAAACCCTGTTCCTGTTCTGGGGCACTTTGCTAGTTGGAAGAGCTTCCATCAATTCTTGATTTTACTTGCAAACCATTATTTTAAGAATATCAAATACAGAAAATGCTATGTGGTGACTCCTACTATACTATCAGCAGGGATGTTGTCCAGTGTGTGATTTGTTTGTACTGGTGAACGACTTGATGAATTTTTAGGCAAAACTATGTACAATCCTCCTATGATTTACACAATGGCATTTCTAGAAAGTCCAAATGCACATTAACGTGCAAGGATACTTATATGTAGAACTGAATTGGTTGTACCTTCAAAATCTGAAAACAGATTTTCCACTCATATTCATGACCAGTTCATGGCAGAGCAGTGACATGCTTACAGTTAGCCTGCTTGATGTGGTCACTGTCAACCTCAGCCCTCATTCACCATGTAAACCAACAGGGTGAACTGCGGGTTTCACATGGCTGTGCTGGGTGGTCACATCCTTTTTGGGATCCAGTGGTTTAGTTGATGCCAGGAGCGCATGGCTGTCGTGATTAGGTTATAGGTCTCAGGATCGGATGGCACTGCACCTGATGAAACCAATTCCATCAGGAAGTCCTAGAAGTCTCCGCCTGCTCTGTGGGGGTGATGGACTATAAGCCTGGTGCCTATTCTCGAACACTGTGCTGGTTGGAAGAGTCAAAACCAGGTGGACACCCACAGTGTTCTGGCAGCCCCGGAAGCCCCCAGGGGCCGCCATCATGCCCCCGTCAGCTCTCGGGGTGGCTGTGGTGTGCATGATCAACATGAACAGGAGCATGCAAGCCCACAGTATCCTCCAGAAGAAAGGGTTCAGCGTGTGCTCTTTTGGAGCCAGATCTCCGGTGAGGCTCCCGGGACCCACACGCTGTCGTCCACATCCCATGAGGTGCGATTTCTCCACGAGGTACGTGCACATGTGTGACGACCTCTCCAGGAAAGACCTGGAATGCTACCGCGGCAACGGAATCCTGCACATCTTGGAGAGGAAGGAGAGAATCAAGCCTCACCCAGAAAGGTTTCAGGAGTGCAGCGACTCCTTTGAAGTCATTTTCACCTGCGAGGAGAGGGTATACGACCAAGTGGTGCAAGAGCTGTGTGCCAGGGAGCAGGTGACCTTCCGGGCTGTGCACGTGGTGGACATGGACATCGAGGACACCTTGGAGGAGGCCACCTTCCGGGCGTTCCTCATCTGTGAGCTGTGCCAGAGCTTCCAGCAGGCAGACGACATGGAAGACAGTGGATCAGCTGCTGTAGGCAGCAGAGGAGAAAACAGGAAAGAGCATTCTTCACACGGTCTGCTTTTACTGACGGTCATGGCTGGATTTGGTCCCTTGCTCATTAAGAACTTGTGCGTGGGGTTTCGGATCCGTCTGTATTTTCTGTGAGAATAGGTTTCAACTCCTTTTTCATGAACTTCTGTTTGTATGATTTTTAGGTATATGCCACTGGGGAAGAGATATGAGCAAGAAAAAGCATTTTTTGGGAGTCGGGGACAAGGCCTAATAGTCATGGAAACAGTCCAAACTTGGGCATATGTTCTAGGTACTTGGAGCACAAGAAGTAATTCAGCGCCAGTGTGGATCTGTGAGGAAGTTGCTGTCATGGCCTGTGTTTTGCAGATGAGCAAGTCAAAGTTTATAATGGAGTGCTGGACAAGTGATTTGTTGAAGGATATTCAAACAAACAATATGGTCTGGGCCATCACTGTTTCCCCAGCCTTCTTTCTGGAGGCTCTGGGGGAGAATTAATTTCCTTGCCTTTTCTAACTTCTAGAAACCACGCACCCATGTTCCTTGGCTCAAGGTCCCCTTCTACCATCTTCAGAGTCAGCCATGTCAAGTTGGATCATTTCACATGACATCATTTCTGCCTCCCTCTTTCACATTTAAGGACCCTTATAATTACACTGGGCTCACCCAGAAAATTCAGATTGAGATCCCAGTTTTAAGGTCAGCGGTGTTAAAAAGAATGCCACAGGCCCAAGGTGGTGTTGCTTGCACCCTGGAATGCAAACCAAGACTTAACTGAAATTTTCAATTTCTCCAGGAGTGGACTTATAAATCGGTCTGGAATTTTGTACTCAGTACGAATGGGATAATCTGTTATGTGGGTCCTCTCCATCTCCCAGAGGAAGATGAGGTCATCCACCTAATAAGACTCCCTCTCATTCCCACTGAGGGAGGGGGACTTTGCCTGAAACAGTTGTTTCTTTTATTTTGCTAATAACTTTTTGCCTCATTGTCCTTCCTATAAAAACTTTGCATGTGTATAACTCCTTGGACCTTCCTTCTACTCTGTACATGGGATGCTACCTAATTCATGAATTGAGTAATAAAGCCAATTAGATCTTTACAATGTAGTGGTTTGAATTTTTGTTATTTAACAGTAGATTAGGAAACTTAATCTCATCTGTACATATTACTTTTAAATTGTACCACTTACAAAATTTGAGAGTGTTGCCTCTGGAAATGGAATGAAATGAAACAATTAGAGGTCTCTAGGAAAGTAAACATGGAAGTCTCTTCACTGGCATAAATTATGAAGAGCCCTTTGGATTTCATTAAACACACAAACAAAACGTAGTATGTTAGAATTAGAAGTATAGGCTATATCACTTGTTAAAGAAACAATTTCCTTTGGCTTATTTTGAATGCTATATTAATTATAAGGGTTTTTTCTTTAGATTTTTAAAATGTTTATTCATTTTTTGAGAGAGAAATGGGGGGAGGGGCAGAGAGAGAGGGAGATGCAGAACCTGAAGCAGCTCCAGGCTCTGAGCTGTCAGCACAGAGCCTGACACGGGCTTGACTATTGGGTTTAACAATCCTGCATCAATGTCCACTTAATTCTTAGTCCAACTGGTACACCTTGAAGGGTAGAAAAGAATTTTTCCTTCTTTTCACTAATAAGTTTTTAGAAGAGCATGAAATATGGGGAACTATGGGGAACTAGCTATGATAATATACTTGTATGTATTTATATCAAAAGACACATTTTTCTGAAGGTGGGATTATTTTCTTCTTCCTGTCTTTGTTATATGATTAAAAACAATAATGTACAAGATTGGTTTTATAATCAGTTAGAATATAAAGTTATTTCCAAGTTAAAAAAAGTTCCCACCCTACAGTCAGGATGAGCAAAACCAAATAAAATTACTTATAAAATAATATAAAGAAAGCAGGAGAATTTTTTCTTCTAGCAATCATAAATGTGGATTTTTGGTGACCAAGCATTACTAGGTGGCAAATTAAATAAAAATGGGTCACAAATGTCAAGAATCATATGTGACTACAAATTGTGCATGGACATTTAGGAACCCTTAGGAAAAATGAAAACTCACTGTGACTCCAGAATTTGAATCTTGGAGTGCCTGGGTGGCTCAATTGGTTAAGCTTCCAACTCTTGGTTTCAGTTCAGGTTATGACCTCATGGTTCATGAATATGAGCCCCGAGTCAGGGTCTGAGCTGGTAGAGAGTAGCCTGCCTGGGATTCTCTCTCTCTCTGCCTCTCTCTCTCTCTGTGCCAGTTACCCACTCTCTCTCTTTCTCTTAAGATAAATAAACTTAAAACAAAAACAAAATATAAATCTCATGACCAATCCTGGGATGAATATAACTGCAACATCATCCTTCACATGAAAAAAAAAAATTGAAAGTCATCTTTGCATATTGCATGTGTTCATATTGCAGATTGAAAATAAGTTTACTATCTATTAATTTAATTACATTAAACATTTTTAATGTTTATTTTTGAGAGAGCGAGAGAGCGAGAGAGAGGGAGGGGCAGAGAGAGAGGGAGACACAGAATCTGAAGCAGGCTTCAGTCTCTGAGCTGTCAGCACAGAGTCTGACACAGGGCACAAACCCATGAACTGTGAGATCATGACCTGAGCTGAAGTTGATGCTTAACCGACAAGCCACCCAGGCAACCCTAATTTAATTATATTTAATGCCAGTGAAGGGATTAAAAGAGGCCTGTAGCAAGGCTGGTTTAGCTGGGAAAGCTTTTTTTAGTGAAACATCATAAATGTGAACATTCAGTGTGGGATGGAGATCCAAGCAGGTGGGAGGAGTGTGAGAGAAAATAGTCAGGAGAAGGCTAGGGAGGGAGAATGGCACTTAGGGATCTGGGATCCAGACCATGTGGAAGAGGGCAGGGGTGATGGAGACAGCTGTGTCCCTGGGGTCCTGATGTAACTACCTCCCTCAAGAGGTCTCATGAAAGAATATAAACAGCCCAATGCCCAGCTCCTCAACAAGCTGAATGTCATCTCCAAAGAGCTGGTGAGTGAATTAGATGTGTGTGTGGAGGGGAAGATTCCAAGATCAAGATAAGGATTGGGCTGGTGTTATGTTCCGAGCAGGCCAGACGAGACAGGACTCTCATGCACTAAGAATGGTAAAAGACCAGAAACACCAATCTGTCTGGTTAGAGCAGAAGTGGAGAGGAGGTCTGGGAAGCTATATGGGCAGGTGAGGTTAATGAAGGGTGCTAAATAAAGAGAAGTAATCAATATATGGCAAGTGCTATAGTGAATTGACTAAACATGAGAAAACAGAAATGACATAGACTTACTTCAAATCTTTCTTGGAAAATAAGACAAGAGCCCAGAGAATGACTGGGATCTCTGCTGGGCTTCCCAAATCATGGTATGGGAAGTAGACCAGGACACCTCAGGCAGGTTGGAGAAGGGAACTATGGGAGAGCAGCATTGAGTGGGACATTTAGGATGAACCAAACAGGCAAACAAAACAGGCAAATTCTCAACCTCTGAGCCACCTGGCTTCTCTCTTTGGCTCCAATTAATAAAATGTCTTCTGCTTCTCCCTTTCCCCAAATCCATGACCATCACTGGCTTCCATAATATGCCCCCCTCTCCAGCTCTGCCTTTGTTGATTTATGTCTTCCATGGCCTCTTCCTTCTTGCCATTTTTCTCCTTTCCTTTCACAATCAGGTTTGTGGGGTACATACCTGCCCTCACATACCTCTGATGCCACCCCACTGGTTTTCCTGCAGGAGATCAGCTGCCCTCACCAGAGAGAACCTTCTCATAGAGCAGCCATATGCTCTCTAGGAGACAGTGCCCTGACCTAGGGCCGCTGAGTGGACTCCTTTGATTGGTGACTCTGATAGCAAACACTTTCTCCCAGCACCTGAAGGGTGGAAATTTGAGATGAGATGATTTTTCCCCCCCAGAATGAAAAATCAGGGGCACCAAGAGGGTAACTGGAGTGGAAGAAATAATGTTCATGAACATAAGATATACCTTAGCTACTAAGTTAGATATTTTAAACTACCCCTTCACTAGGGGGAATTAACATTTATCTCCAGTTCTTCAACCTATCTGCTTATGAAGTTGATTTTCTCTGAAACCATGAGCACAGATCTCAGGCAAATTCCCATTTTTTTCTATTTCCCCAGTTTGTAATATGGTGTCTAAAAAATAGTTACTGCTTCCTAAATGACTGAGTGAATGAATGAATGTACACTAAGAACTAATTGATAAAATTTACACTTTTCATTCTTCCAAATATTATGGACATCCTTTCCCAACAATAATGCCTTATTTTCCAAATTCAATCATTTCTAAACTTAGTTTCTTAAGTTGTGAACATGAGCAGTGCCTCATTAAGGTACACACAGGTTCTGTCAATGTTACTTCTTAAAGGTCTGTTGACTCTCATCACAAGTGAGCCAACTGAATGTGGTGAAGTCAGAGAGATATCAAATCTCATTTTCATCAATTAGGCCAAATCTGCCTGTATAAACACCTACCCTACTTTCTTCAGTATTCCCTATGCAAAGCTACCTGGAGCTGAATAAACACTGTTCAGTGAACAGGCTATGTTTTGATTTGAATACCCACATTTTCTTGTTTCCCTCCTTTTTCATTCTTTTCCTTATGTTAAACTACCTACCAAAAGGTCAAGTTCAAGTTCAAGAAACACCTTATTTACAGCCTTTTCAGATACATATAATGATTTCCTTTGTATATTCATAATCCTCTGATTGAGGGGAAAATACAATAATATGTTTTGTTTGATTAGCTGGGGATATATACATGCCAATTAGACTATTACTTATTGAGGTAGAGAACATGTCCTATTGACTTTTTATGTTTCTTACTGTTTGCATGTTCAGAGAAGATGAAGAGTATGCGATATGCCAAAAGCTCCTTGTGACTTCACAAGGAATATTACAAGAAAATCTGTATTTTCATTTCTGTCAATGAATCAAAGGTGATGTCTCTGGTAGTCTCCACAGGTATGATTTCCTTAAACCACACTGGTATTAGCCACACAATCTTCCACTTCCTGGGCATCCCTGGGCTAGAGGACCAGCATGTGTGGATTTCCATCCCCTTCTTCATTTCCTATGTCATTGCCCTGCTTGGGAACAGCCTGCTCATCTGCATTATCCTCACAAAGCACAGCCTCCACGAACCCATGTACCTCTTCCTCTGCATGCTGGCCGGAGCAGACGTTGTCCTCTCCACGTGCACAGTACCTCAGGCCTTGGCCATCTTCTGGTTCCGTGCTGGGGAGATCTCCCTGGATCGATGCATCACTCAGTTCTTCATTATCCACTGCACTTTCATCTCTGAGTCAGGGATCTTGCTGGTGATGGCGTTTGACCGCTACATTGCCATATGCTACCCACTGAGATACACCACTATTCTTACACATGCACTCATTGGGAAAATTGGTGTGACCATCTTCCTGAGAAGTTTTTGTATGATCTTCCCCATAATATTTCTTTTGAAAAGATTGACTTTCTGCCAAAATAAGATTATTCCACACACCTATTGTGAACACATTGGCTTGGCCAAATATGCTTGTAATGACATTAGTGTGAACATCTGGTATGGACTTTTTGTCATCGTGTCTACAGTGGTCTTAGATGTCCTGTTAATTTTTGTTTCATATCTGCTGATTCTCCATGCTGTCTTCCACATGCCTTCACGAGATGCTCACCACAAAGCTCTCAACACATGTGCCTCCCATGTCTGCATCATTGTCCTCTTTTACGGCCCCGCGATCTTCACAACCCTTACTCAGCGGTTTGGACGCCACGTTCCACCTCATATTCACATATTATTGGCTAATGTCTGCATTCTGGTTCCACCTATGCTGAATCCCATCATTTATGGGATTAAGACCAAGCAAATCCGCGAGCAGGTGGTTCACATATTTTTTCCAAAGCAGAAATGACTTTGGAAGAGGAACAGTATTTTCAGCACCTCTAGCTCTCCATGATGTGGTCTGAGGAAGCAGTGGGTGGAAACACTAATGGCAAGCTGAACTACTAGGAAGTAGCCTAGTGAATTCTGTTTCTGGGGCAGGTTCACCAGGGAGGTGAGAGGACTTAACATCTTCTGTCAAAGCAACAGAGACAGCCATGCCATGTTTGACTGAACAGGCTACCTCCCGAACAGAGCCTGTGGCTGGACATATGAATTTCCAGAGTCATGTGTCCTTATGTCACTAGTCTGATTTTTGGTTATAGATGAAATTGTTGGGAAGGAAAAATTCTTTCTCTGCCCTTGAAGGTGTTCCAGCTGGAGTAAGAATTAAGTTGACTTGAGTTAGTTAACAGAAGAAAAAAAGTAAGTTTTATTATGTGTGCACAGAAGCCCAATAATGAAATTGAGACCTAAAGAAATGACAAAGGCAGGTAGTTTTTATACTTTTTAGACAAAGGGACAATACATCTGTGAAGAATTGACAGTATAAAGAAAACAGGTATTTGGGAGCTTAAATTAGTAGGGAATTCTAAGCAGAACTAAGGCTGAGGTAGTAGATTAGAAAAGGAGAACAAAGATTTGTTTCTACAGTGTTCTCAACTTTAAAATACCTTTCTCTGGTGATAAGGATGTCTTTGTACTTCTTGGCACTGGGAGGATATTTTTCACATGGATGATTTGTTTTCTACTTTCAGGGGGACAGATAAGGGTCTGAGTGTCCTTGCATTGACTGTTTCTTAAGTAGTTTTTATTGAAAATAATTAATGTGCCAAAGTGGCACATTTTGGGGCACCCTCCCTTGGCCCCTATAAAAAGAGGGTATTCCTCTGGTCTTGGAAGTTGTTAAATTATTCCTCACTGAATTCATGTCCTCTGAGACATCTTGTGATATCCCTGGACAATCACATACAAACGGCCCAATGTTTCAGTTATGCAGGACAAAAGACTTCTGGAGATCTTATGGACAGCATGGTGATGAGAGTTAATAATACTTCATTGCATAGGGGCACCTGGTTAGGTGTCTGACTCTTGATTTCGGTGCAGGTCATGATCTCATGGGTTTGTGAGTTTGAGTTCCACATTGGCCTCTATGGTGACAGCGTGGAGCCTGCTTGAGATTCTCTCTCTGTCTCTCTCTTTCTCAAAATAAATAAATAAATAAATTAATTTAAAAAACCTATTGCGTATTTGCTAAGAGATTTGACTTTAAGTGTTCTCACCCCCCTCACTCAAATTGCAGCTATGAAAGGTGAATGATATGTTAATTAGCTTGATTGTGGCAATCATTCACACATAATGTATACATATGTCAAAATATCACATTGTATACCTTAAATATATAAATTTTTACCTCTCAATTATACTTTAATAAAGCAGGAAAAAAGAACTCATCTCAAATATGACAATTAGATTTGTTAAATATTTGGTATGCATCTGTCCATATTTTTCTGTATGTATCTTTATGTATCTGTGTAAAAATAATAAAAAAATATAAACATACTCATAAATATAGACAGACACATATGTAGTTGTATGTTTGGAAAAGGTGGAATATTGGGACTCCTAGATGGCTCAGAGGGGTAAATGTCCAACTCTGGCTCAGGTCATGATCTCACTGCTCATGGGTTTAAGCCCTGTGTCAGGCTCTGGGCTGACAGCTCAGAGCCTGGAGCCTGCTTCGGATTCTGTGTCTGCCTCTCTCTCTCTGCCCTTCCCTCACTTGTGCTCTCCCTCTCACTCAAAAATAAATAAATAAACATTAAAAAAGGAAAAGGTGGAATATTAACTATAGCAGTCTATAAGATACCATCACTTAACTTGTTCATGACCTACATCAGTAAGTTGTGAAAGGGCCATTGGTAAGTATTAATCCCTAAAAAGGGAAAAGAAATTGTTTGTAGAACACTGGTCACAGACACTGGAAATTGTCTTCCTACTCTTGACCAGGGATAATCCTACTGATATGACATTGACTCTTGGCCAGAGGAAATGGGGGGACCCTGTGATGCTCTAGAGAGCTGGCCTATTACAGCCAACACTTGAATAGTGGAACCACAACATGTGTTTTTACCAGTTACATTTATAGCAGCATGTTATTTTGGAAGGTAGAATAAAGTCTGTGCTAGACACAGGAGCCATTGCATGAGCCCAAGATGAGACCATTATTTTTGAAATGATGGATGTAATGGTGTACTGGAAAGACATTCCACAGAGATGGAGTCAAAACAACTCCTCAAACCCTCTTTGTATGAAACACAAATGCCTGACAAGCACAGACATGGATGTGAACTCATGCTGAGATTGCCATCCTGAGTAGCAGCAAGTAAATGTTTGCTTTAAGAAGTTATTTCCCAGGATGCCTGGGTGGCTCAGTTGGTTGAGCATCCAACTCTTGAATTTTGGTTCAGGTCATGATCCCAGGGTTGTGGGACCAAGTGCTGTATCAGGCTCTGCACTGAATGTGGAGCTTGCTTGAGATTCTTTCTCTCTCCCCCTCTGTCCCTATCTCCCGCTCACACTTTTTCTCTCTCCCTCTCTAAAAAAAAAGAAAAAAGAAGTTGTTTCCCGTGTGTATTTTCCCTTCACTTACTCTGGGTCTTCGATTCCATAGTGCAGCCTGAATGCTCCTCACAAAAGCCAAATGTCATCCCATCTCCTTCCCGCTCCAACTTGCTTAAAAAAAAAAAAATACTAGGCACTACCACCACTGTAAGCTATTGAATGAGTTACTTGTATAAATGGATCCAAGTCATTTATATAAGAACACTCTTAGGATTAAAACATATTTAGGTATATATTGTTCAATAAACACACCTTAAACAAACAAAAGTTTGTAAATAAAGGAATAACTCAACAAACATTAAATTATGCCCACTATAAATTACCAGGACTAAGCTAAGATCTGGAGATAATCAGTATCACAGTCCCCTTTCTTAGGGAGTCCATAAACTAGAGTTGGCAAAAATTAAGGAATTAAAACACAATGTGATAAATAATGTAGAGAGCACTGTGGGATAGGGTAGGACAGTCACTTCTGTGAGAAGTGCGAGTCTCCCAACTGTGAGAGAGAGAACTCTTCCTGCATATTCCTGTGCTGAATGTGGACAAGTACCTAGAATTAGCCAGGTCAAGGGCTTGACAATAGGAAGTGGCCAATCTGAATAGTGGCAAGGTGAGGAAAGCAGTGTATGGAAGAGGAGGGGCAAGAGACATTCCTGAAGAGATAGGAAGGAGGAGAGCAGGAAAGCCTTCAATATTGTAGGGAAGCAGCAATTTCCTCTGCCAGTCAAGGTCTTTCAACTGGACTAAGAATTAAATTGACAAGAGATAGATTAACAGGAAAAAAATCTGAAGTTTTATTATATGTGTACAGAGGCCAAGTAATGAAATTGAGACCTCAGTAAATAACTAAGGCAGGTAGTTTTTATACTTTTAAACAAAGAGACAATATATTTGTGAGGAGTTAACAGGACAAAGAAAACTTTGGGAGCTTCAATTTGGAAGGAATTTGAAACAGAACTTGGGCTGGGGAGGTTAATTAGTAAAATGTAACAAGGGTTGTTTATATAGACTTCTCAGCTCAAATTCCCACCTCTAGTGATAAGGATGTCTCTTTACCCTCTGGTACAGGGAGGGTATCTTTCACATGGAAGATTGATTTATTGTTTCCTGGAAGCAAGGGGTGGTGGTGGTGATGTCAGCGTGTTCTTTTGCATTGGCTGTTCTCAAGTAAATTTTACTTAAAATCATCAATGTGCCAAAGTGGTGCATTTTGGAGTGGCCTGCCCTTGGCCACTACAATAAGGAGTTCAAAACATGCCATCCAAACATATACCACTGTGGAATACTAATTATTTTGAGCTTAAGGTGCTCAAGAAACAGAAGATACAACAAGAATTCTCTGAATTACCCCTTCCTACCTAAAAAGTAGCTATATAATTTCCCTTGAGAAAAGTGCCCTTTCTGTTCCAGAAAGGGAAGAACATTGTCATCCCCAGAGACTGGGAATCCATGCTGAAATGGATCTGTACAAACTTACTAAAAAAACCCTTATATTCTGCCACTTCCTGTATCCCTTCCCCAGATAGCTTTTAGTCACATCACCACATTTCCTGCCCCCAGCCCAAACCCTTTGTCTTCCCATTCCTTTTCTTTCTTTTCTTTTCTTTTCTTTTCTTTTCTTTTCTTTTCTTTTTTCTTTTCTTTTCTTCTTTTCTTTATTTCTTCTTTGTTATTTTATTTTATTATTTTTAAATTTACATCAAAGTTAGCATAGAGTGCAACAATGATTTCAGGGGTAGATTCCTTAATGCTCCAACCAACTTCTGGTTTAATTGATTTGTTCTACTGTTTTTTTGGTTTCGCTAACAATTTCTGCTCTAATCTTTATTATTTCCTGTCTTCTGCTGGTGTTGGGTTTTATTTGCTGTTCTTTTTCCAGCTCTTTAAGGTGTAAGGTTAGGTTGTGTATCTGAGACCTTTCTTCCTTTTTTAGGAAGGACTGGATTGCTATATACTTTCCTCTTATGACTGCTTTGTTGCATCCCAGAGGTTTTGGGTTGTGGTGTTATCATTTTCATCAGCTTCCATGTACTTTTTAACTTCCTTTTTAACTTCTTGGTTGACCCATTCATTCTTTAGTAGGATGTTCTTCAGTCTCCAAGTATTTGTTACCTTTCCAAATGTTTTTTTTTTTTATATATATGAAATTTATTGACAAATTGGTTTCCATACAACACCCACTGCTCATCCCAAAAGGTGCCCTCCTCAATACCCATCACCCACCCTCCCCTCCCTCCCACCCCCCGTCAACCCTCAGTTTGTTCTCAGTTTTTAACAGTCTCTTATGCTTTGGCTCTCTCCCGCTCTAACCTCTTTTTTTTTCCTTCCCCTCCCCCATGGGTTCCTGTTAAGTTTCTCAGGATCCACATAAGAGTGAAACCATATGGTATCTGTCTTTCTCTGTATGGCTTATTTCACTTAGCATCACACTCTCCAGTTCCATCCACGTTGCTACAAAAGGCCATATTTCATTTTTTCTCATTGCCACATAGTATTCCATTGTGTATATATACCACAATTTCTTTATCCATTCATCAGTTGATGGACATTTAGGCTCTTTCCATAATTTGGCTATTGTTGAGAGTGCTGCTATGAACATTGGGGTACAAGTGCCCCTATGCATCAGTACTCCTGTATCCCTTGGATAAATTCCTAGCAGTGCTATTGCTGGGTCATAGGGTAGGTCTATTTTTAATTTTCTGAGGAACCTCCACACTGCTTTCCAGAGCGGCTGCACCAATTTGCATTCCCACCAACAGTGCAAGAGGGTTCCCGTTTCTCCACATCCTCTCCAGCATCTATAGTCTCCTGATTTGTTCATTTTGGCCACTCTGACTGGCGTGAGGTGATACCTGAGTGTGGTTTTGATTTGTATTTCCCTGATAAGGAGCGACGCTGAACATCTTTTCATGTGCCTGTTGGCCATCTGGATGTCTTCTTTAGAGAAGTGTCTATTCATGTTTTCTGCCCATTTCTTCACTGGGTTATTTGTTTTTCGGGTGTGGAGTTTGGTGAGCTCTTTATAGATTTTAGATACTAGCCCTTTGTCCGATATGTCATTTGCAAATATCTTTTCCCATTCCGTTGGTTGCCTTTTAGTTTTGTTGGTTGTTTCCTTTGCTGTGCAGAAGCTTTTTATCTTCATAAGGTCCCAGTAATTCACTTTTGCTTTTAATTCCCTTGCCTTTGGGGATGTGTCGAGTAAGAGATTGCTACGGCTGAGGTCAGAGAGGTCTTTTCCTGCTTTCTCCTCTAAGGTTCTGATGGTTTCCTGTCTCACATTTAGGTCCTTTATCCATTTTGAGTTTATTTTTGTAAATGGTGTGAGAAAATGGTCTAGTTTCAACCTTCTGCATGTTGCTGTCCAGTTCTCCCAGCACCATTTGTTAAAGAGGCTGTCTTTTTTCCATTGGATGTTCTTTCCTGCTTTGTCAAAGATGAGTTGGCCATACGTTTGTGGGTCTAGTTCTGGGGTTTCTATTCTATTCCATTGGTCTATGTGTCTGTTTTTGTGCCAATACCATGCTGTCTTGATGATGACAGCTTTGTAGTAGAGGCTAAAGTCTGGGATTGTGATGCCTCCTGCTTTGGTCTTCTTCTTCAAAATTCCTTTGGCTATTCGGGGCCTTTTGTGGTTCCATATGAATTTTAGGATTGCTTGTTCTAATTTCGAGAAGAATGCTGGTGCAATTTTGATTGGGATTGCATTGAATGTGTAGATAGCTTTGGGTAGTATTGACATTTTGACAATATTTATTTTTCCAATCCATGAGCAGGGAATGTCTTTCCATTTCTTTAAATCTTCTTCAATTACCTTCATAAGCTTTCTATAGTTTTCAGCATACAGATCCTTTACATCTTTGGTTAGATTTATTCCTAGGTATTTTATGCTTCTTGGTGCAATTGTGAATGGGATCAGTTTCTTTATTTGTCTTTCTGTTGCTTCATTGTTAGTGTATAAGAATGCAACTGATTTCTGTACATTGATTTTGTATCCTGCAACTTTGCTGAATTCATGTATCAGTTCTAGCAGACTTTTGGTGGAGTCTATCGGATTTTCCATGTATAATATCATGTCATCTGCAAAAAGCGAAAGCTTGACTTCATCTTTGCCAATTTGGATGCCTTTGATTTCCTTTTGTTGTCTGATTGCTGATGCTAGAACTTCCAGCACTATGTTAAACAACAGCGGTGAGAGTGGGCATCCCTGTCGTGTTCCTGATCTCAGGGAAAAAGCTCTCAGTTTTTCCCCGTTGAGGATGATGTTAGCTGTGGGCTTTTCATAAATGGCTTTTATGATCTTTAAGTATGTTCCTTCTATCCCGACTTTCTCAAGGGTTTTTATTAAGAAAGGGTGCTGGATTTTGTCAAAGGCCTTTTCTGCATCGATTGACAGGATCATATGGTTCTTCTCTTTTTTTTTTTGTTAATGTGATGTATCACGTTGATTGATTTGAGAATGTTGAACCAGCCCTGCATCCCAGGAATGAATCCCACTTGATCATGGTGAATAATTCTTTTTATATGCTGTTGCATTCGATTTGCTAGTATCTTATTGAGAATTTTTGCATCCATATTCATCAGGGATATTGGCCTGTAGTTCTCTTTTTTTACTGGGTCTCTGTCTGGTTTAGGAATCAAAGTAATACTGGCTTCATAGAATGAGTCTGGAAGTTTTCCTTCCCTTTCTATTTCTTGGAATAGCTTGAGAAGGATAGGTATTATCTCTGCTTTAAACGTCTGGTAGAACTCCCCTGGGAAGCCATCTGGTCCTGGACTCTTATTTGTTGGGAGATTTTTGATAACCGATTCAATTTCTTCGCTGGTTATGGGTCTGTTCAAGCTTTCTATTTCCTCCTGATTGAGTTTTGGAAGAGTGTGGGTGTTCAGGAATGTGTCCATTTCTTCCAGGTTGTCCAATTTGTTGGCATATAATTTTTCATAGTATTCCCTGATAATTGTTTGTATCTCTGAGGGATTGGTTGTAATAATTCCATTTTCATTCATGATTTTATCTATTTGGGTCATCTCCCTTTTCTTTTTGAGAAGCCTGGCTAGAGGTTTGTCAATTTTGTTTATTTTTTCAAAAAACCAACTCTTGGTTTCGTTGATCTGCTCTACAGTTTTTTTTTAGATTCTATATTGTTTATTTCTGCTCTGATCTTTATTATTTCTCTTCTTCTGCTGGGTTTAGGCTGCCTTTGCTGTTCTGCTTCTAGTTCCTTTAGGTGTGCTGTTAGATTTTGTATTTGGGATTTTTCTTGTTTCTTGAGATAGGCCTGGATTGCAATGTATTTTCCTCTCAGGACTGCCTTCGCTGCGTCCCAAAGCGTTTGGATTGTTGTATTTTCATTTTCGTTTGTTTCCATATATTTTTTGATTTCTTCTCTAATTGCCTGGTTGACCCACTCATTCGTTAGTAGGGTGTTCTTTAACCTCCACGCTTTAGGAGGTTTTCCAGACTTTTTCCTGTGGTTGATTTCAAGCTTCATAGCATTGTGGTCTGAAAGTATGCATGGTATAATTTCAATTCTTGTAAACTTATGAAGGGCTGTTTTGTGACCCAGTATATGATCTATCTTGGAGAATGTTCCATGTGCACTCGAGAAGAAAGTATATTCTGTTGCTTTGGGATGCAGAGTTCTAAATATATCTGTCAAGTCCATCTGATCCAATGTCTCATTCAGGGCCCTTGTTTCTTTATTGACCGTGTGTCTAGATGATCTATCCATTTCTGTAAGTGGGGTGTTAAAGTCCCCTGCAATTACCACATTCTTATCAATAAGGTTGCTTCTGTTTATGAGTAATTGTTTTATATATTTGGGGGCTCCGGTATTCGGCGCATAGGCATTTATAATTGTTAGCTCTTCCTGATGGATAGACCCTGTAACTATTATATAATGTCCTTCCTCATCTCTTGTTACAGCCTTTAATTTAAAGTCTAGTTTGTCTGATATAAGTATGGCTACTCCAGCTTTCTTTTGGCTTCCAGTAGCATGATAAATAGTTCTCCATCCCCTCACTCTGAATCTAAAGGTGTCCTCAGGTCTAAAATGAGTCTCTTGTAGACAGCAAATAGATGGGTCTTGTTTTTTTATCCATTCTGATACCCTATGTCTTTTGGTTGGCGCATTTAATCCATTTACATTCAGTGTTATTATAGAAAGATACGGGTTTAGAGTCATTGTGATGTCTGTATGTTTTATGCTTGTAGTGATGTCTCTGGTACTTTGTCTCACAGGGTCCCCCTTAGGATCTCTTGTAGGGCTGGTTTAGTGGTGACAAATTCCTTCAGTTTTTGTTTGTTTGGGAAGACCTTTATCTCTCCTTCTATTCTAAATGACAGACTTGCTGGATAAAGGATTCTCGGCTGCATATTTTTTCTGTCTAGCACACTGAAAATCTCGTGCCAATTCTTTCTGGCCTGCCAAGTTTCAAAAGAGAGATCAGTCACGAGTCTTATAGGTCTCCCTTTATATGTGAGAGCACGTTCACCCCTTGCTGCTTTCAGAATTTTCTCTTTATCCTTGTATTTTGCCAGTTTCACTATGATATGTCGTGCAGAAGATCGATTCAAGTTACGTCTGAAGGGAGTTCTCTGTGCCTCTTGGATTTCAATGCCTTTTTCCTTCCCCAGTTCAGGGAAGTTCTCAGCTATTATTTCTTCAAGTACCCCTTCAGCACCTTTCCCTCTCTCTTCCTCCTCTGGTATACCAATTATGCGTATATTATTTCTTTTTAGTGTATCACTTAGTTCTCTAATTTTCCCCTCATACTCCTGGATTTTTTTATCTTTTTCTCAGCTTCCTCTTTTTCCATAACTTTATCTTCTAGTTCACCTATTCTCTCCTCTGCCTCTTCCATCCGAGCCGTGGTGGTTTGCATTTTGTTTTCCAGTTCCTTTAAAGCGTTTTTCAGCTCCTCGTGACTGTTCCTTAGTCCCTTGATCTCTGTAGCAAGAGATTCTCTGCTGTCCTGTATACTGTTTTCCAGCCCAGCGATTAATTTTATGACTATTATTCTAAATTCACTTTCTGTTATATTATTTAAATCCTTTTTGATCAGCTCATTAGCTGTTGTTATTTCCTGGAGATTCTTCTGAGGGGAATTCTTCCGCTTGGTCATTTTGGATAGTCCCTGGTGTGGTGAGGACCTGCAGGGCACTTCCCCTGTGCTGTGGTGTATAACTGGAGTTGGTGGGCGGGGCTGCAGTCAGTCCTGATGTCTGTCCCCAGCCCACCGCTGGGGCCACAGTCAGACTGGTGTGTGCCTTCTCTTCCCCTCTCCTAGGGGCGGGATTCCCTGTGGGGTGGCGTGGCCCGTCTGGGCTACTTGCACACTGCCAGGCTTGTGATGCTGGGGATCTGGCGTATTAGCTGGGGTGGGAAGGCAAGGTGCACGGCGGCAGGGGGGGCAGGCTTAGCTCGCTTCTCCTTAGGTGATCCACTTCAGGAGGGACCCTGTGGCAGCCGGAGGGAGTCAGATCCGCTGCCGGAGGTTTGGCTCCACAGAAGCACAGAGTTGGGTGTTTGCGCGGAGGGAGCAATTTCCCTGACAGGAACCGGTTCCCTTTGGGATTTTGGCTGGGGGATGGGCGGGGGAGATGGCGCTGGCGAGCGCCTTTGTTCCCCGCCAAACTGAGCTCTGTCGTCCGGGGGCTCCGCAGCTCACCCTCCCTTTGTCCTCCGGCCTTCCCGCTTTCCGAGCAGAGCTGTTAACTTATGACCTCCCAGACGCTAAGTCGCGCTTGCTGTCGGAACACAGTCCGTCAGGCCCCTCCGCTTTTGCAAGCCGGACTCGGGGGCTCTGCTTGGCCGGCGAGCCGCCCGTCCGCCCCGGCTCCCTCCCGCCAGTCCGTGGAGCGCGCACCGCCTCGCCGCCCTTCCTACCCTCTTCCATGGGCCTCTCGTCTGCACTTGGGTCCGGTGACTCCGTTCTGCTAATCCTCTGGCGGTTTTCTGGGTTATTTAGGCAGGTGTAAGTGGAATCTAAGTGATCAGCAGGACGCGCGGTGAGCCCAGCGTCCTCCTACGCCGCCATCTTCCTGTCCCTCTCCAAATGTTTTCTTATGTTTGATTTTGAGTTTCATAGCATTGTGGTCTGAAAATATGCATGGTATGATCTTGATCTTTTTGTACTTGTTGAGGGCTGATTGGTGTCCAGTATGTGGTCTATTTTGGAGAACGTTCCATGTGCACTGGAGAAGAATGCATATTCCACTGCTTTAGGACGAGATGTTCTGAATATATATATATATATATATATAGCCATTGTTTCCTTGTCGATTTTCTGTTTAGATGATCTGTCCATTGTTGTAAGTGGGGTGTTGAAGTCCCCTACTATTATGGTGTTATTATCAATGAGTTTCCTTATATTTGTGATTAATTGATTTATATATTTGGGTGCTCTCACATTTGGTGCATAAATGTTTACAATTGTGAGGTCTTCTTGGTGGATAAACCCCTTAATTATAATATAATGCCTCTCATCTCTTGTTACAATCTTTATTTTAAAGTCTAGATTGTCTGATATAAGTATGGCTACTCTGGCTTTCTTTTGTTGACCATTAGCATGATAGATGGTTCTACATCCCCTTACTTTCAACCTGAAGGTGTCTTTAGGTCTAAAGTGGGTCTCTTGTAAACAGCATATAGATGGATCTTGTTTTGTTATCCATTTTGTTACTCTATGTCTTTTGATTGGAGCATTGAGTCCATTGAGGTTTAGAGTGAGTACTGAAAGATATGAATTTATTTCCATTATGATGCTTGTAGAGTTGGAGTTTCTGGTGGTGTTCTCTGGTACTTTCTAGTCTTTGTTGCTTTTGGTATGTATGTATGTCTGTCTGTCTGTCTGTATGTATGTATGTATGTATGTATGTATTTTTTTCTTTTTTTCTCCCCTCAGAGAGTCCCCATTAAAATTTCTTGCAGGGCTGGTTTAGTGGCCACAAACTCCATTAATTTTTGTTTGTCTGGGAAACATTTTATCTCTCCTTCTATTTTGAATGACAGCCTTGCTGGATACAGATTTCTTGGCTGCATATGTTTCTGATTCAGCACATTGAATATATCCTGCCACTCCTTTCTGGCTTGCCAAGTTTCTGTGGAAACTTCTGCTGCAAACCTCATCTGTCTTCCCTTGTAGCTTAAGGACTTTTTTTCCCTTGTTGCTTTCATGATTCTTTCCTTACCTGAGTATTTTGTGAATTTGACTATGATATGCCTTGTCGATGGTCGGGTTTTGTTGCATCTAATGGGAGTCTTCTGTGCTTCCTGGATTTTCATGTATGTGTCTTTACCCAGGTTAGGAAAGTTTTCCACTATGATTTGCTCACATAACCCTTCTACCCCTTTTTCTCTCTCTTCATCTTCTGGGACCCCTCTGATTCTGACAATCCTTTTTAATGAGTCACTGATTTCTCTAAATCTTCTTTTTTTAAATGTTTATTTAATTTTGAGAGAGAGAGAGAGAGAGAGAGAGAGCGCGAGAGCGGGCGCCAGGGTGGGGCAGAGAGAGAGGGAGACACAGAATCTGAAGAAAGCTCCAGGCTCTGAGTTGTCAGCATATAGTCCACCACAGGCTCGAACCCATGAACTGTGAGATCATAACCTGAGCTGAAGTCGGACGCCTAACCAACTGAGTCACCCAGGTGCTCCAATTTCTCTAATTCTTAAATCATGCTCTTTTGCCTTATTCTCCCTCTTTTTTTTTTGCTTCATTATTCTCCATAAGTTTGTCCTCTCTATCGCAGATTTGCTGTTCTGTGTCACCCATCCTTGCCACTGAGGCATCCATTGGAGACTGCAGCTCAGTTATAGCATTTTTTATTTAATCCTGACTAGCTTTTATTTCTTTTATCTCTGCAGAAAGGATTCCAATCTATTTTCAACCCCAGCTAGTATTCTTATTATTGTGATTATAAATTCTGGTTCAGACATCTTGTTTGTGTCTGTGTTAGGTCCCTGGCTGTCGTTTCTTCCTGCTCTTTCTTTTGGGGTGAGTTCCTTCATTTCATCATTTTGAAGAAAGAAAAGGAATAATAAGGTAAAAACTTTTTAAATTATAAAATTAAAAACAACACAAAAAAATCAAATAAATGATGCTAGATCCTAAGTGTGTTTTGATCTGGTTGTTGAAAGGATCTTCACAGATTAGAGAAAAAAGGGAAAAGAAAATTAAAAAAAAGAAAAAAAAGGAAAACATTTGAAAATTTGAACAAATGAATACAATGACATAGAATAAAATGAAATGATGGAAGTAAAATAGAATTTGAAAAATGTACAAAAAATTAAAAAATATAGTAGAAAAAAATTAAAGAAAAATATTTTTAATAAAAATTGAAAATAAAAATAAATTTTTTCTCTTTCTGTATTCAAGAAAAAGAAAAGAAACAAAAAAGAAACAATAATTGAATAGATGGACAAGCCAGTAGACTGAAATATGATTGAAATTACATCCTTTCCCCTAGAAGTGAAACTATGAAGCACTTTATAATCTGTAAACTAAGCAGGTGGAGAGACTTGTGGTGTTCCTGAAAAGTGAGATTGGCCCAGTTGGGAGGGGCTTAGTGTAATGGCTCTGTTCTCCACTAGATGGCTCTACTTGGCTTACTGGGGTGAATTATTATGGTGCTTGTAGGTGTGTATGCACATGCGTGGGAGGAGTGAAAATGGCATCACCTAGCTACTCAGTCTCTAGTGTCGGAACTCTGTGCTCTCCCCGACCAGCAATCGTGCACCAGTCTTCTGTCTCTGGCCTCCATCCACTTCCCGCTTTTACACTGTCTGTGACCAAGCCGTCAGGTTGCCAGGGGGCACCTCCCTCCTGAGTTTTATCTCAGATGCGGCTGTGTTTCCCGACCCCCTCACTTCTGAGGGACTGCGGCTTGGGCCCACTCAGATCCCCTGGGGGAGGGTCTCACCAAGCAATGGCTTGGTCACCCAGCTGCACCCAGGAATGTTTGGGGGACCATGCTGCTGCTGATGCCCAGAGACTGCGACTGGATGCCAGCCCGCCCCAGAAAAAGTTCACGAGATTGTGTAGCAGCAGTGTTTCAGGGATTATAGTAAGTCACAACACACATCTGGCACCAGGCTTCCCCCTTAATGTCCTTGTTCCAGCACCAGCAAATGTAGTTGTTTTCTGGGGTCTGCTGGGACCTTGGTGGCCTCACAGCCTCTACCAAATGTCCTCCAGCAGGGGAACCTCCTCTCCCCATGTTGCCTGCACACCTCGCAGGTCTCACTCTCTGCTCCTGGGGATTCGCCTTTCCCACCAGAGCACCACCAGGCATCGAGCTGCGGCATTTCAGACTCTGTGCTCCCCCTGTTTATATAGAGTCTTAATGGAATTTAAACACTTTCCTTTCTCCTTTCTCCCTTTATTCTTCAGTCCCTACAGCTGTTTCCACTTTTTCACTTTCTCTCCAGCTGCTTTGGGGGGGGGTGGGTGCTTTTCCCATACTCCCCCCACCCCCCATCTCTTTCCTCTCTCTACATACAAAAGTGGCTCTCTGCCCTCCGCAGCTTCTCTCTCCCCCAGTTCACCTGTCAGTGCTGCGTACCTGCTGAATTCTGTGGTTCAGGTGGTGCAGATTGTTGCGTTAATCTTCCAATCAGTTTTCTAGGTGTGCAGGATGGTTTAGTGTTGATCTGGGTGTATTTCATGGATGTGAGACACAAAAAAACCTTCCATACTGTTCCACCATCTTGGCCCCTCCTCCTCAAGTTATATTTTTTGATTGATAATGGGATTAATGCTTACTACTTCCCATTATAATGGAAATAGGGATATTTCACATAACAATGCTAACATTGAATTTCTTGAAAATAATACGTGTATACATGTAATCTTGGTTGGAGGAGCAGATGGTGTGGGCATGACTGAGGAACCATCAGGACCTGACCCATGTACATTCTGCTATGGTCCCTTGGGTATCAGCTTCCTCTGCAGTCTTTAGGCAAATGCATAAATCTCTGCTGCCTGATGCCTGTTTCTCAGCCTTTACTTGATTCATCCCATTCTAGCTCGTGAGGACTCCCTTTGAAGGAAATTTCAAATGAAATGAAATTTCAGGAAGAAGACCAGGAATTGTGGGGTTATGGGGCATAAGGCTGATGGTTGAAAGTATTAGGACTTTTGTGGGGAGTCAGGTGTGTTGAACAGGGACAGCAGCAGGGGCTGAAGCTCATTCTGTCCCCTCTGATTGCAAGAGCGTTCTGATCATCAGACTGCCTACCTCAAGGACAGTGGCCTGTAGTCAGTGTTTCTGAGGTCTGAGAATTGTCTGTTCAAGATATATATATATATATATATATATATATATATATAATATTTCTTATTATATATGCAATATATAATATGCATATAGGGATATCATCTTCATAGTTTGAAGCTGACGACACGGGAATATTTTCACCCAAGGAATTGTCAGGCACTGTAAAACTGGGGCTTCTAAAAAAAAAATTTAAGGAGCTGTTTTACCAGCACACCCCTAGACTGGAGGTACAAGTATGGACTGTTCCAGTAGAATGGAAAGGGCTGTCTAGGAGGGGAGGGGGGGAGACTTTGGGCTTGCACCCACACTTTGGCTCTCAGTGTGCTTGGAGCCTCAAGTCCCTCCAGAGAGGATTCCACACTAGCAGCAGACCTTGATTATTGTGAACATTTTAGGCATCAGAAGAGCCTCATTCATGGCTCCTATCATCACCCTTTATACTTTTTATCCAGTATTTATCATTACAGAGTAATCACACGGTGCCTCAGTGTTCTGGATTATGGGAGCATACATATCTTAAACAGGCCTCAGAAAGTTTACAGTCAATTGGGAAACACTGACAATAGGCTAATATCTTTGAGGTAGGTGCTCTGGTGATTAGACTTCTTGTGAAATCAAAGGAGGGGAAAGAATGAGTTGTGGCAAGAGGGATCATGTGAGCACACTCCTGATGTAGGGGACAGACAGTGAGAGGGCCCTGGGTTGGTGCCATGGCTCCACAGCACAAATCAGGGATAGAGGCAACTTGTCCAGGGGATTGAAGATGCCTGGATCAAAGTTGCAGAAGCCTTCATGAGGCACTTGAGAAGGTTGTGGTGTTTTTTTTTTTTCAGTTTATTTATTTTGGGGGGGGAGGGGCAGAGAGAGAAAGAGAGAGAGAGAGAGAGAGAGAGAGAGAGAGAGAGAGAGAGAGAGAGAGAGAATCCCAAGCAGACTCCACACTGTCAGTGTGGAGTCTGATGCGGGACATAAACTCAATGATCATGACCTGAGCAGAAGTCAACTAAGAGACCATGCTTAACCAACTGAGCCACCCAGGTGTCCTGTCACTCGAGAAGGTTTTTAAGGTGGCCATGAGTTACATAAGGAGCCATTCCAGTTCATGCAATTTCACCCAGAGACCAGCCCCCAACTGGCAAGCTCCGTAGCCTATATTCTTTTCTACTCCAAAGAACCCTTCTGTGTGCTGCTGCCAAGATATCCAGAGTCCATCAACCTGTGTAAGCTGGTCCTCTTCTTCTCTTTCTAGTTACTTGAGACTTAGTTTCTTTCTCTTCATCACTTTTTCCTGCTATTCCTTTGCCAGTATAGTGGCACACACACTTGTCCATCACCCCCAATGGCATTTTCATAGCAATTTCTATTTCTATCTACTTCTCCAGCAGGATGGCTTTCCCTCCATCCCTATTTATTCTTATAGTTGTGTGGCTACAGACTGACCTAGTGGTAGCTGCTGTCCATCCATGCGCAACTTCACAAGCCTCTTGGGGGCTCTGTTCATGTGATTTTATTTTCAGGACAGTGTTAGCCATTTCTCAGGGGCAATATAGCAATGAAAATAGGACTGGATTTTCCTAGTCTGGAAATTAAATTTAATTTTTAAAAAATGTTTATTGATTTTTGAGAGAGAGAGAGAAAGAGAGAGCAAGCGAGCATGAGTAGGGAAGGGGAAGAGAGAGAGGGAGACACAGAATCTGAAGTAGGCTCCGGGCTCTGAGATGTCAGCATGGAACCCAATGTAGGGCTTGAACTCGTGAACCACAAGATCATGACCTGAGCCAAAGTTAGTCGCTCAACCAACTGAGCCACCCAGGCACCCCTTCGATGTTAAATTTATAGGTGAGGAGAACAAACCTGGAAGCGAGGCTATTATTTGCATGTGCACTTACTACGTGCAAGGCACTGAGCAGACATGGAGTGAATACAATGATGAAGACAATAACTTCTTTTTCTGTCTTCTCCACCAGTCCTCACAGTCCTGCTTTCCCTCGATCCATGTTAGCACCTGGTTCTTTCTTCTGTAGGACACTGGACAACAGAGCCATCTCTTAGCTTCTCGGACTTCTCCTGGCTTGGATTCAGGACACAGTGTTCTGTGTCTTCACCCAAAATTTGCCCCTTTTCTTTTTAGAGACATTAGCAATGAAGCAAATAGCAAAAGTGGGTGGAGTTTCAATGATAAGTAATTATGAAGACTTTGTAGTATTATTCCTGGTCTTGACCCTGTGGTGAAGGGGGTAGGATACGGCTGCCTGTTGGGGGGCTGTCTTTGTTCCACTGCGCTCACCCCTTGAACCTGCCCCAGGTCGGGAGGGCATCTCACTTCCAGTTGTTTAGAAAGGTCTCTTTTTCTTAACCCATTTCAAAGATGAGGAAATTACGTCCAGGAAATTTTGAAAAGTTTCCAGCTCTGTGCTTTGAGTTGTTTTTTTTGAGGCTGAGATTTCTGTTCTAAGAAGTGGATTGTGGGAGATGCAGGAGAGAAGCATCAAAGGAAAACACTTCAAAAGGGAAGGGCTGGAGAAGGTGCAAAACCTTAGGACATGTTTACACAGCTGCGGCTCAGAAAGCCTAGAGCCATTAACATTGTCCAAGGCCGGATCCTCCTTTACACCTGACCCTTCCTAGTGTTATAAAAACCAATTAACTCGAAATTCAACCTTGAAAAGCTAAACCATTAGATTGATTAACACACTTGCTTAGCTGACTTTATGCACGTAGTCTTTAGCAATTATCCTAATAAAAAGAAGCTTCATTCTGGAGTTGGGGCCTCATTCCGACTCTAGTACGAGGACCTTCACTTAACTGCAGTTTGTTTGTGGACTCATCTTTTGCGACTCTGGCCATAGTCCCTGCAACAGTGGATGGTGACAGTCCTTACTAGCCTGTGTTGGCAGAAGAAATGAATGATGTGTAGTAAGTAACATTTTCATATCACTGCCGAAAAATGTGAAGCTACTTTAAGATGATACTTTCTTGATCTTACTTCACTGCAATAGTAATTCATCAATACATGACTTTCACTAGGGCAAACTTCATCAAATTCCAGTCTTTGCTCTCTTTTTCCATCACTTCTCTCTTCCACATAGTTGTCAGATAAATATATCCAAAGTGCTTTCCAATTTCAAAACTGTTCATGGCTGATCTTTTTTCCTAACTGATGAAGTTCATCCCCTTTAATTTATTTTCAGAGTCAGTCTACTTTTGTTGCCATCTTTTTTTCCAACTGCTCCAAATTTGCCACATCACAGCCTCACAGAGCTGAAAGCTGCTTTAGACATATTTTGCATTTGTGGGCCAAGCATTTCTTCTTGAATTCCCACATGACTTTCCCCCATTCATTACTTGATACTTCCTCATCCTGATGGCATCCTACTTTATTTTCAAGGCTAAGTTCAGATATGAAGTCATTCTTAAAACCATTACAAATATAAACAATGAGAATTACTTCCATTGTGTTTCCATACTAAAATTTACTTGTATAACTAATATGTCAACTTAATAATTTAATTTTAATTAATGTAAATGTCTCTTATGAGCTTAGGAACTTATTTAGAAAACAAACCGTATCTTTTTTAAAATTTATTTTTTAGGGGCGCCTGGGTGGCTCAGTCGGTTAAGCGTCCGACTTCAGCTCAGGTCACGATCTCGCGGTCTGCGAGTTCGAGCCCCGCATCGGGCTCTGGGCTGATGGCTCGGGGCCTGGAGCCTGCTTCCGATTCTGTGTCTCCCTCTCTCTCTGCCCCTCCCCCATTCATGCTCTGTCTCTGTCTGTCTCAAAAATAAAAAAAAACGTTAAAAAAAATTAAAAAAAATTTATTTTTTATTTTTAAAAAGTTTTTATTTAAATTCCAGTTAACATACAGTGTTATATTAGTTTCAGGTGTACAATACAGTGATTTAACACTTCCTTTTTAAAAAAAAATTTTTTTAACGTTTATTTATTTTTGGGAGAGACACAAAGCGCGAGCAGGGGAGGGTCAGAGAAAGAGAATCTGGAGCAGACTCCAGGCTCTGAGATGTCAGCACAGAGCCTGACGCAGGGCTCAAACTCAAGAACCATGAGATCATGACCTGAGCCGAAGTTGGATGCTTAACCGACTGAGCCACTCAGGTGCTCCATGATTTAACACTTCCATACACACCAGGTGCTCATCTCAGCAAGTGCTCTCCTTAATCCCCATCACCTATTTCACCTATTCCCCACCCACCTCCTCCCCACCTCCCCTCTGTCAACCTGCAGTTTGTTTTCTGTAGTTAAGTGTCTCTTTCCTGGTTTGTTTCTCTCTCTCTGTTTTTTTTTTTTCCCCTTTGCTTAAACAAATAATCTTATTTACCTTTAGTATCATAGTTCCTGGCACCTTCAGAATGGAATAGAATTAGATAAATGTGAAAAGCTGCTGGTAACAGCAAAAACAATCTTGGTGTATGAACTGAATTTTCCTCTCTGTTAATAGGAAGGTTGTCTGATCCAGGCATGACTACCTTAAACCACACTGCTGTTAGTCACATGGTCTTCTGTTTGCTGGCCATTCCTGGCCTTGAGGACCAGCATGTGTGGGCTTCCATCCCCTTCTTCGTTTCCTATGTCATCGCCCTGCTTGGGAACAGCCTGCTCATCTGCATTATCCTCACAAAGCGCAGCCTCCACGAACCCATGTACCTCTTCCTCTGCATGCCGGCCGGAGCAGACGTTGTCCTCTTCACGTGCACAGTAACTCAGGCCTTGGACATCTTCTGGTTCCGTGCTGGGGAGATCTCTCTGGATCGCTGCATCACTTAGCTCTTCTTCATCCATACCACCTTCATGTCTGAGTCAGGGATCTTGCTGGTGATGGAGTTTGACTGCTACATTGCCGTATGCTACATACTGAGATACACCACTATTCTTACATGTGCACTGATTGGGAAAGTTGGATTGACTATCTTTCTGAGAAGTTATGGTACAATTTTCCCTATAATGTTTCTTCTGAAAAGATTGGCTTTTTGCAAAAGTAGCATCCTCCCAAACACAGCCTGTAAGCATACTGTCTTGGCCCGTGCTTCCTGTAATGACATATGACTAAACATCTGGTATGTGGTTTTGTCCTAATGTCAACAGTGGTCTTAGGTATCGTGCTAATTTTTATTTCATATGTGCTGATTCTCCACGCTGTCGTCTGCATCCCTTCTGGAGATGCTTGTCACAAAGCTCTCAATACTTGCGGCTCCCATGTCCGTGTCATTGTCCTCTTTTATGGACCTGGGAGCTTTGCAACACTTACTCAGCAGTTTGGATGCCACATCACACCCCACATTCATGTTCTGCTGGCCAGTATCTGCATTCTGGCTCCTCCTATGCTAAATCCCATCATTTATGGGATAAAGACCAAACAGATCCGGGACCAGGTGGTTTATGCATTGTTTACAAAGCAGAAATAATTTTGATGTGGAAGCTGGCATTCTTTTTTTGTTAGCAATCCTCTCCATGGATGGAGTAAGCTTTAGCACCAGTTTATGGTAGCAGGTAAGATACTAGTCAAATGACTCCAGGTGTTGCTGTTTCTAGTGAAATTGCATGAATGTGATTTTTGTACATGTTTCTTCCAAAGTCTCTAATATGTCATTGAATATCAGTGTCTTTGGGGCCTTGGTTAACTTTCTCCCCACAGAATTGAGAACTAGATCAGGGCACCTCTCTGTGTCTTCTTCACTTACCTCTCTAACCCTAGACTGGAGAATTACATAAGATGAATCTTGGGCAGTGATTTTCTTCTGACAGTTGCCAAACTCTTCTTTTAATCCTTGTGACTTACTTATTTTATAACTGGCAATTTGTACATCTTAATCCCCTTCACCTAATTTCTCCCATCCCCAGACCCCTCTTCTCTCTGGCAACACCATTTTGTTTTCTGTATCAATGAATCTGTTGCTGTTTGCTGTTTGTGTGTTTAGTCCCTCAGAAGTTTGTTTTGAGAAGCTACTATAAGTGGTATTTAAAAAAATTTTCTTTTCCAAATGTGCGTTGTTTTCCAAAGTTGCCAAACAATATTGAATTCTACATCTGTAGAAATACAATTGATTGGTATGTTGACCTTCATCCTGCAGCTTTACCTTATTCCACTTACTAACTAGTTCTTGTAGCTTTGTTGTTGTTGTAGATTCTATCTGTAGTTTTTCCTGCATATGTACAGCCATGTTGTTTTCAGAAAAATAAAGTTTTATTTCTTCCTTTTCATGAAAAAAAGAGTTGATGTTATGGTTTTGGTTTAGAAGGCTGGCAACTCACACAGAAATACCATGTTGCAATCTGAAGGCAGAATTCCATTCTCCTCTGTCTTTGCTCTTAAGGCCCTTAACTTATTGAATGAAGCCTATACACCTTATGGAGGGTTATCTGCTTTACTCAAACTTTAATGATTTAAATATTAATCACATTAAAAAAATATCTTCACAGCAACATCTAGACTGGTGCTTGACCAAATAATTGGGCACCAAAGTCTAGCCAGGTTGACACGTAAAATTAACCATCATAACATCCCATGTAAGATTGTAATCCCTGTGACATCTCACCACTCTGTGGCTCTGAGCCCTTTTCTTTTTTTTCTTACTTAGTGATGTTTTATTTCAGGCATTAGAAAACAAAAAATCTATGAAAAAATCAAAGTCTGATGATACTTTTAAGAGTTCAATTCTCTGAAAATGTAAATTTTATTTTTTTTGTTTTATGCAGTGACTGAATACACAGAGGGACAATGACCAGACCATATATAAATATAGAACACTGACCCACAACCTGAAGCAACTTGCCTAGGAAACCAATTTGTTATCTACAATAGCCAGCCTCCTACAAGTCAAGACTTGTAGTCAGACTGCTGTCTCTGATATCAATCTAGGAAGCCAAACAATGAACCCTTAACAGTCAGCCCCAAACATCCAGGTCTTGAAGAATAACTGACAGCTTCTCTAATTTTTGTTCCTGCTACCAACTTAGGCCAACCAGGAAAAGACAAATATGTGCCCCTAACCAATAACATGGGATGCCCCACTTCTAGTTAGCTCACCTACAGCTTCTCCACTTTAACAGCCTTCAATTAGAGCACATTTGAAGTCTTCCCTTTTTCCACTCTAAAACTTTCTCATTCCCCTGCCTGCCTTTAAGTCTCTGCCAAAATCCAAATGATGTAAGTGGCTGATTTCCCTACTAGTACTCTCTGAATAAATGGACTTTGTTAGTTCTCATTTGGTTGGTCTTCGTTATTTATATAAGAGTAACACAGATGATGTTTTAAAGACAAAAACAAATGTTGAAATACATTTCATCTAGATTATAGAAAGGACTGTTAGGGTTTGTATCCTGGTAGAGATTATCCTTTGAAGCATTAAAGGGTCTTTGTCATTCGGGAAGATACCATTCTCCAGTTGTTACTTGTTTTATATATATATATATAGACTTCCCAGGAAAGAAAAGCATGAGAAAAGCCAGTATAGACATCATGAAACTAATTCCTTAGTAGCTAATTTTTAGATTATTTTTATTTTAAACTTGTTTTATTTTTAATTTTTTTAAAATTTACATCCAAATTAGTTAGAATCTAGTGCAACAATGATTTCAGGAGTAGATTCCTTAGTGCCCCTTACCCATTTAGCCCATCCCCCCCTCCCACAACCCCTTCCATAACCCTCAGTTTGTTCTCCATATTTATGAGTCTCTTCTTTTTGTCCCCCTCCCTGTTTTTATATTATTTTTGTTTCCTTTCCCTTATGTTCATCTGTTTTGTCTCTTCAAGTCCTCATATGAATGAAGTCATATGATTTTTGTCTTTCTGTGACTAATTTCGCTTTGCATAATACCCTCCAGTTCCATCCACATAGTTGCAAATGGCAAGATTTCATTCTTTTTGACTGCCAAGTAATACTCCACTGTGTGGGTGTATATATATATATATATATATATATATATATATATATATATATACATACACACATACATACACCACATCTTCTTTATCCATTTATCCAACGATGGATATTTGGGCTCTTTCCATACTTTGGCTATTGTTGATAGTGCTGCTATAAACATGGGGGTGCATGTGCCCTTTCAAAACAGCACACCTGTATCCCTTGGATGAATACCTAGTAGTGAAATTCCTGGGTCATAGGGTAATTCTATTTTTAATTTTTTGAGAAACCTCCATACTGTTTTCCAGAGTGGCTGCACCAGCTTGCATTCCCACCAATAGTGCAAAAGAGATCCTCTTTCTCCCCATCCTCGCCAACATCTGTTGTTGCCTGAGTTGTTAATGTTAGGCATTCTGACAGGTGTTAGGTGATATCTCACTGTGGTTTTGATTTGTATTAGCCTGATGAGGAGTGATGTTGAGCATTTTTTCATGTGTCGGTTGGCCATTGGGATGTCTTCTTTGGAGAAGTGTCCATTCATGTCTTTCGCCCATTTCTTCACTGGATTATTTGTTTTTTGGGTGTTGAGTTTGATAAGTTCCTTGTAGATTTTGGATACTAACCCTTTATCTGATATGTCATTTGCAAATATCTTCTCCCATTCCACCAGTTGCCTTTTAGTTTTGCTGATTGTTTCCTTCACTGTGCAGAAGCTTTTTATCTTGGTGAGTTCCCAATAGTTCATTTTTGCTTTTGTTTCCCTTGCCTCTGGAGACTTGTTGAGTAAGAAGTTGCTATGGCCAAGATCAAAGAGATTTATGCCTACTTTCTCCTTGAGGATTTTGATGGCGTCCTGTCTTACATTGAGGTCTTTCATTCATTTTGAGTTTATTTTTGTGTATGCTGTAAGAAAGTAGTCCAAAGTCATTCTGCATGTCGCTGTCCAGTTTTCAAGCACCACTTCCTGAAGAGACTGCCTTTATTCCATTGGATATTCTTTCCTGCTTTGTCAAAGATCAGTTGGCCATATGTTTGTGGGTCCAATTCTGGGGTCTCTATCCCATTCCGTTGATCTGAGTGTCTGTTCTTGTGCCAGTATCATACTGTCTTGATGATTATAGCTTTGTAATACAGCTTGAAGTCCGTGGTTGTGATGCCTCCAGCTTTGGTTTTCTTTTCCAAGATTGCTTTGTCTATTTGGGGTCTTTTGTGGTTCCACACAAATTTTAGGATTGTTTGTTCTAGCTCTGTGAATGCTGGTATTATTTTGACAGGTATTGCATTGAATATGTATATTACTTTGGGTAGTATTGACATTTTAACAATATTTGTTCTTTCTATCTAGGAGCATGGAATATGTTTCCATTTATTGGTGTCTTCTTCAGTTTCTTTCATAAGTTTTCTATAGTTTTCAGTGTCTAGATTTTTTACCTCTTTGGTTAGATTTATTCCTATGTATTTTATGGTTTTTGGTGCAACTGTAAATGGGATCGATGCCTTGATTTCTCTTTTTGTTGCTTCATTATTGGTGTATAGGAATGCAACCGATTTCTGTGCTTTGATGTTATATCCTGCCACTTTGCTGAATTCATGGATCATTTCTAGCAGTTTTCTGGTAGAATCTTTTGGGTTTTCCATATAGAGTATCATGTCATCTGCGAGGAGTGAAAGTTTCACCTCCTCCTGGCCGATTTGGATGCCTTTTATTTCTTTGTGTTGTCTGGTTGCAGAGGCTAAGACTTCCAATACTATGTTGAATAACAGTGTCAAGAGTGGACATCCCTGTCTTGTTCTTGACTTTAGGGGGAAAGCTCTCATTTTTTCGCCATTGAGGATATTAGTGGTGGGTCTTTCATAAATGACTTTTATGATCTCCAAGTATGATCCTTCTATCCCTACTTTATTGAGAGTTTTTGTCAAGAAAGATGCTGTATTTTGTCAAATACTTTCTCTGCATCTATTGAGAGGATCATATGGTTCCTGTCTTTTTTTTTTTTTTTGATTGATGTGATGAATCACATTGATTGTCTTGTGGATATTGAACCAGCCCTGCATCCCAGGTATAAATCCCACTTGGTGTTGGTGAATATTTTTTTTAATGTATTGTTGGATATGGTTGGTTAATATCTTGTTGAGGATTTTTGCATCCATGTTCATCAGGGAAATTTGTCTGTAGTTCCCCTTTCTAGTGGGGTCTTTGGTTTTGGAATCAAGGTAATGCTGGCCTCATAGAAAGAGTTTGGATGTTTTCATTCCATTTCTATTTTTTGGAACACCTTCAAGAGAATAGGTGTTAACTCTTCCTTAAATGTTTGATAGAATTCCCCTAGAAAGCCATCTGGGCCTGGACTCTTGTTTTTTGGCAGAGTTTGGATTACTAATTTGAGTTCCTTACTGGTTATGAGTCTGTTCAAATTTTCTATTTCTTCCTGTTTCAGTTTTGGTAGTGTACATGTTTCTAGGAATTTGTCCATTTCTTCCAGATTACCCATTATATTGGCATATAATTGCTCATAATATTCTCTTATTATTGTTTTTATTTATGCTGTGTTGGTTGTGATCTCTCATCTTTCATTCTTGATTTTACTTCTTTGGGTTTTTTCCTTTTTCTTCTTGATCAAACTGGCTAGTGGTTTATCAATTTTGTTAATTCCTTCAAAGAACCAGCTTCTGGTTTCATTGATCTGTTCTACTTTTTTGTTTTGTTTTGTTTGTTTTTGTTTTTTTGTTTCGATGGCATTAATTTCTGCCCTAATCTCTATTATTTCCTGTCTTCTGCTGGTTTTGGGTTTTATTTGCTGCTCCTTTTCCAGCTCTCTAAGTTGTAAGGTTAGGTTGTGTATCTGAGACCTTTCTTCCTTCTTTAGGAAGGCCTGGATTACTATATACTTTCCTCTTATGACCGCCTTTGCTGCATCCCAGAGGTTTTCAGTTGTGGTGTTACCATTTTCATTGACTTCCATATACTTTTTAATCTCCTCTTTAACTTCTTGGTTAGCCCATTCATTCTTTAGTAGGATGTTTTTCAGTCTCCAAGTATGTGTTACCTTTCCAAATTTTTTCTTGTAGTTGATTTCAAGTTTCATAGTGTTGTGGACTGAAAATATGCATGGTATGATCTCGATCTTTGTGTACTTGCTGAAGGCTGATTTGTGTCCCAGTATGTGGTCTATTCTGGAGAACGTTTCATGTGCATGAGAAGAATGTATATTCTGCTTTAGGATGAAATGTTCTGAATATATCTGTTAAGGCCATCTGGTCCAGTGTGTCATTCAAAGCCATTGTTTCCTTGTTGATTTTTTCATTAGATGATCTGTCCCTTGTTGTGAGTGGGGTATTGAAGTCTCCTACTATTATGGTATTACTATCGATGAGTTTCTTTATGTTTGTGATTAAGTGATTTATATATTTGGGTGCTTTCACATTTGGCGCATAAATGTTTACAATTGTTACGTCTTCTTGGTGAATAGACCCCTTAAGTATGATATAATGCCTGTCTTCATCTCTTGTTAAAGTCTTTATTTTAATGTCTAGATTGTCTAATATAAATATGGCTACTGTGGCTTTCTTTTTCAACCATTAACATGATAGATAGTTCTCCATCCCCTTACTTTCAATCTGAAGGTGTCTTGAGGTCTAAAGTGGGTCTCTTGTAACCGGCATGTAGATGGATCTTGTTTTCTTATCCGTTCTGTTACCCTACATATTTTGATGGGAGCATTATTACATTGGCTTATAGAATGAGTACTCTAAAGATATTATATCTGCAGACCTGGGTAGATGGCAGCATAGGAGGACACTGGGCTCACCTCATCCTGCTGATTGCTTAGATTCCACCCACATCTGCCTAAATAACTCAGGAAACCACCAGAAGATGAGCAGAATGGACTCTCCAGAGCCACACGTAGACAAGAGGCCCACAGAAGAGGGTAGGAAGGGCGGAGAGGCAGTGCGTGCTACACGGGCTGGTGGGAGGGAGCCGGGGTGGTGGAGGGGCAGCCCGCCTGGCAAGGCAGAGCCCCTGAAGTCTGGCTTGCAAAAGTGGAGGGGCCAGACTCTGTGAGTTCTGACAGCCAGCGGTACTTACCATCTGGAATGTTAAAAGTCAATAGCTCTGCTCTCAGAGAGCAGGGAGGGCGAGAGGATGCTGGGAGGGAGGTTTGTTGAGCCCCAGGTGACAGAGCTCAGCTCAGTAGGGGAATAAAGGTGCTGGCAAGCGCCATTTCCCTCTCCCATCCCCCAGCCAAAATTCCAAAGGGAAGCAGTTCCCATCACCAAACTTGCTTGCACTGCGCAAACGCCCAACACTGTGCTTCTATGGATCCACTCCTCCGCTGGGCCTGCCTCCCTCCTGGTGCTGTAGGGCCCCTCCTGCAGGGGACCACCGACCAAAGCAAGCTAAGCTTGCCCCTCCTGCCCCTGTGCACCTTGCAGATCCACCCCAGCTAATACACCGTTAGCCAGATCCCATTGAAGCAGCACCACAAGCCTGGCAGTGTGCAAGTAGCCCAGACAGGGGCCACACTACTCCACAGTGAGTCCTGCCCCTGGGAGAGGGGAAGATAAGGTACCCACCAGTCTGACTGTGGCCCCAGCGGTGGGCTGGGGACAGACATCGGGTCTGACTGCGGCCCTGCCCACCAACACGTTACTCCAGACAGCACAGGGGAAGTGCCCTGCAGTTTGGAGTCACCACAGGGACTACCCAAAATGATGAAACAGAAAAATTCTCCTCAAAAGAAACTCCAGGAAGTAGCGACAGCTAACAAATTGATCAAAAACGATTTAAGCAATGTAATAGAACAAGAATTTAGAATAATAGGCATAAAATTAATCACTGGGCTTGAAAAAAGCATAGAGGACAGCAGAGAATCTACGGCTACAGAGTTAAAGGGACCAAGAAATAGTCATGAGGAACTAAAAATGCTATAAATGAGGTGCAAAATAAAATGGAGGTGGCCATAGCATGGATTGAAGAGGCAGATGGGAGAATAGGTGAATTAGAAGATAAAATTATGGAAAAAGAGGAACTGAGAAAAAGAGAGAGAAAAGAATCCAGGATCACAAGGGGAGAATTAGAGAACTACATGATGCAATCAAATGGAACAATATCCGTATCATAGGAATTCCAGAAGAAGAAGAGAGAGAAAGGGGCTGAAGGTGTACCTGAACAAATCATAGCTGAGAACTTCCCCGATCTGGGGAAGAAAACAGGCATTGAAATCCAAGAGGCACAGAGAACTCCCTTCAGACATAACTTGAATCGATCTTCTGCATGACATATCATCGTGAAGCTGGCAAAATACAAGGATAAACAGAAAATTTTGAAAGCAGCTAGGGATAAACAGGCTCTAACATATAAAGGGAGACCGATAAGACTGGTGACAGATCTCTCTACTGAAACATGGCAGTCCAGAAAGGAATGGCAGGAAATCTTCAATGTGGTGAACAGGAAAAATATGCAGCCAAGAATCCTTTATCCAGCATGCCTGTAATTCAGAATAGAAGGAGAGATAAAGGTTTTCCCAAACAAACAAAAACTGAAGGAATTCATCACCACTAAACCAGCCCTACAAGACATCCTAAGGGGGATTCTGTGAGTGAAATGTTGCAAGGACCACAAAGTACCAGAGACATCACTACAAGCATGAAACCTACAGACATCACAATGACTCTAAACCCATATCTTTCAATAATAACACTGAATGTAAATGGGCTAAATGCTCCAACCAAAAGACATAGGGTATCAGAATGGATGAAAACCCAAGACCCCTCTATTTGCTGTCTACAAGAGACTCATTTTAGACCTGAGGACACCTTCAGATTGAAAATGAGGGGATGGAGAACTATCTATCATGCTACTGGAAGTCCAAAGAAAGCTGGAGTTGCCATACTTATATCAGACAAACTAGACTTTAAATTAAAGGCTGTAACAAGAAATGAAGAAGGGCATTATATAATAATTACAGGGTCTATCCATCAGGAAGAGCTAACAATTATAAATGCCTATGCGCCAAATACGAGAGCCCCCAAATATATAAAACAATTACTCACAAACACAAGCAACCTTATTGATAAGAATGTGGTAATTCCAGGGGACTTTAATACCCCACTTACAACAATGGATAGATTAGCCCACAGCTAATGTCATCCTCAGTGGGGAAAAACAGAGCTTTCCCCCTGAGATCAGGAACATGACAGGGATGTCCACTCTCACCACTGTTGTTTAACATAGTGTTGGAAGTCCTAGCATCAGCATTCAGACATCAAAATAATATAAAAGGCATCAAAATTGTCAAAGAAGTCAAGCTTTCACTTTCTGCAGACAACATGTTATTCTACATGGAAAACCTGATAGACTCCACCAAAAGTCTGCTAGAACGGATACAAGAATTCAGCAAAGTCACAGGGTACAAAATTTATGTACCGAAATCGGTTGCATTTTTATACACCAATAATGAAGCAACAGAAAGAGAAATAAAGAAACTGATCCCATTCACAATTGCACCAGAATCATAAAATACCTAGGAATAAACCTAACTAAAGTTGTAAAAGATCTGTATGCTGAAAACTATAGAAAGTTTATGAAGGAAATTGAAGAAGATACAAAGAAATGGAAAAACATTCCATGCTCACGGATTGGGGGAAGAAATATTAAAATGTCAGTACTACCCAAAGCAATCTACACATTCAATGCAATCCCAATCAAAATTGCACCAGCATTCTTCTCGAAGCTAGAACAAGCAATCCTAAAATTTGTATGGAACCACAAAAGACCCAGAATAGCCAAAGTAATATTGAAGAAGAAAACCAAAGCAGGAAGCATCACAATCCCAGACTTTAGTCTTTACTACAAAGCCTCTACTACATACTATGAAGACAGTATGGTATTGGCACAAAAACAGCACATAGACCAATGGAATAGAATAGAGAACCCAGAACTGGACCCACAAATGTATGGCCAAATAAGTCTTTGACAAAGCAGGAAGCGTATCCAATGGAAAACAGACAGTTTCTTTAACAAATGGTACTGGGAGAACTGAACAGCAACATGCAGAAGAATGAAACTAGTTCACTTTCTTACACCATACACACAAAAAAAAGCTCAAAATGGATGATAGACCTGAATGTGAGACAGGGAACCATCAAAACCCTAGAGGAGAAAGCAGGAAGAAACCTCTTTGACCTTAGTTGCAGCAATTTCTTACTCGACACATCTCCAAAGGCAAGGGACTTAGAAGAAAAAATGAAGTATTGGGACCTCATGAAGATAAAAAGCTTCTGCACTACAAAGGAAACCATCAACAAAACTAAAAGTCAACTGACAGAATGGGAAAAGACATTTGCAAATGACATATCAGATAAAGGGCTAGTATCCAATATCTATAAAGAACTCACCAAACTCCACACCCAAAAAACAAATAATCCAGTGAAGAAATGGGCAGAAGACATGAATAGACACTTTTCCAAAGAAGACATCCAGATTGCCAACAGACACATGAAACAATGCTCAACATCACTCCTCATCAGGGAAATACAAATCAGAGTCACACTGAGATACCACCTCATGCCAGTCAGAGTGGCTAAAATGAACAAATCAGGAGACTATAGATGCTGGCGAGGATGTGGAGAAACGGGAACCCTCTTGCACTGTTGGTGGGAATGCAAAGTGGTGCAGCCACTCTGGAAAACAGTGTGGAGGTTCCTCAAAAAATTAAAAATAGATCTGCCCTATGACCCAGCAATAGCACTGCTAGAAATTTACCCAAGTAATACAGGGGTGCTAATGCATAGGGGCACATGTACCCCAATGTTTATAGCAGCACTTTCAACAATAGACAAATTATGGAAAGAGCCTAAATGTCCATCAGCTGATGAATGGACAAAGAAATTGTGGTTTATATACACAATGGAATACTACTTGGCAATGAGAAAGAATGAAACATGGCCTTTTGTAGCAATGTGGATGGAACTGGAGAGTGTCATGCTAAGGGAAATAAGTCAGGCAGAGAAAGACAGATACCATATGTTTTCACTCATATGTGGATCCTGAGAAACTTAACAGAAGGCCATGGGGGAGGGGAGGGAAAAAAAAGAGAGGGAGGGAGCCAAACCATAAGAGACTCTTAAAAACTGAGAATAAACTGAGGGTTGATGGGGGATGGGAGGGAGGGGAAAGTGGGTGATGGGCATTGAAGAGGACACCTGTTGGGATGAGCACTGGGTGTTGTATGGAAACCAATTTGACAATAAATTTCATATTAAAAAACAAAAAAATAACGATATCATATCTAAAGATATGAATTATTGCCATTATGTTGCTTGTAGAGTTGGAGTTTCTGGTGGTGTTTTCTGGTTCTTTCTAGTCTGTGTTGCTTTTGGTGTTTACTTACTTACTTACTTATTTATTTATTTATTTATTTATTTATTTATTTATTTATTTATTCATTTAGTCATCTTTTCTCCCCTGAGAGAGTCCCCCTTAAAATTTCTTGCAGGGCAGGTTTAGTGGTCACAAACTCCTTTAATTTCTGCTTTTCTGGGGAACTTTTAATCTCTCCTTATATTTTGAATGACATCCTTGCTGGATAAAGAATTCTTGGGTACATATTTTTCCTATTTACCACATTGAATATATTCTGCCACTTTTTCTTGCCTGCCAAGTTTCTGTGGATAGTTCTGCTGAAAACCTTATCTGTCTTCCCTTGTAGGTTAAGGACTTTTTTCGCTTAATGCTTTCATGCTTCATTCCTTACCAGAGTATTTTGTGAATTTGACTATGTTATGCCTTGATGATGGTCGGTTTTTGTTGAATCTAATGGGAGTCCTGTGTGCTTCGTGGATTTTGATGTCTGTGTCTTTCCCCAGGTTAGGACAGTTTTACACTATGAGTTGCTCACATAACCCTTCTACCCATTTTTCTCTCTCTTCACCTTTTGGGATCCCTATGATTCTGATGTTGTTCCTTTTTAATGAGTCACTGATTTCTTTAATTCTTAAATCATGCTCTTTTGCCTTAGTCCACCTCTTTTTTTCTGCTTCATTATTTTCCATAAGTTTCTCCTCAGTATTGCTGACTTTCTGCTCTGCTTCACCCATCCTTGCTGCTGTGGCATTCATTGGAGATTGCAGCTCAGTTATACATTTTTTATTTCATCCTGACTTGCTTTTACTTCTTTTATCTCTGCAGAAAGGCATTCTAATCCCTTTTCAACCCCAGCTAGTATTCTTACTGTTTTGATTCTAAATTCTGGTTCAGACATCTTGCTTGTATCTGTGTTGGTTAAATCCCTGGCTGTCTTTTCTTACTGCTCTTTATTTTGGGGTGAATTCCTTCATTTTGTCATTTTGAAGAAAGAAAAGGACTTAATGTAAAAAAAATTGAAATTATAAAATTAAAAACAACACAAAAAAATCAAATAAATGATGCTAGATCCTAGGTGTGTTTTGGTCTGGTTGTTGAAAGGATCTTGATAGATTAGAGAATAACAGGAAAAGAAAATAAAAAAGAACCATAAAAAAGGAAAAATTTTGAACATATTAATACATTTTATTGTTGTTCAAAACATTTGAACATATGAATACAATTAAATATAATAAAATGAAATGATGGAAAGAAAATTGAATTTGAAAAATGTGCAAAAAAGTAAAAAATATAGTAGAAAAAAATTAAAGAAAAATGTTTTTAATAAAAATTGAAACAAAAATAATTTTTTTCTTTCTGTATTGAAGAATAACAAAAAGAGAAAAATTGAATAGATGGACCAGCAAACAGACTGAAATATGATTGAAGTTACATCGTTTCCTCCTATAAGTCAAATTATGAAGCACTTTATAGTCTGTAAACTAAGCAGGTGGAAAGACTTGTGGTGTTGGTGAAGAGCGAGGTTGGCCCAGTTGGTGGGGCTAAGTGTAATGGCTCCATTCTCCACTAGATGGCGCAGCTTAGCTTACTGGGGTGGATTGTTGTGGCGCTTGTAGGTGTGTATGCACATGTGCAGGAGGGGTGAAAATGGCATCACCCAGCTACCCAGTCTTTAGTACTGGAACTCTGTTCTCCCCTATCAGCAACTGGGCACCTGTCCTTTGACTCCAGCTTCCATCCACACCCTGCTTTTATACTGTCCATGACCAAGCTGTCAAGTTGCCAGTCAGCACATCCCTCCTGAGTTTTATCTCAGATGCGGCTGTGTTTCCTGATCCCTCACTTCTGAGGGACTGTGGCATTGACCCATTCAGATCCCTTGGGGGAAGGTCTCACTGAACAGTGGCTGGGTGCCAGCCACACCTAGGAACGTTCACAGGACTATGCTGCTGCTGATGCCCAGAGACTGTGGCTGGGTGCCAGCCCACCCCAGAAAAAGTTCACACGATCGTGTAGCACAGTGTTTCAGGGATTATGGTAAGTCACAACACACATCTGGCACCAGGCTTCCCCCTTAATGTCCTTGTTCCAGCACCAGTGAATGTGGTTGTTTTCTGGGGTCTGCTGGGACCTTGGTGGCCTCACAACCTCTACCAAATGTCCTTCCAGCAGTGGAACCACTTCTCTCCATGTGGCCTGAGGACCTCCCACACCCCACTCTGCTCCTGGGGATTCGGCCTTTTCACCAGAGCACTGCCAGGTATTGAGCTGCAGAGTTTCAGACTCTGTGCCCCCCCCCCCCCCCGTTTATAGAGTCTAAGTGGAATTTAAACCCTCTCCTTTCTCCCTTTTTTCTTCAGTCCCTGCAGCTATTTCCACTTTCTCTCCAGCTGCTTTTGGCTGGGAGTGGGTGCTTTTCCCATACTCTCCCCCTGTCTCTGTCCTCTTTCTGCAAGCAAAAACAGCTCCCTGCCCTCTGTGACTTCTCTCCGCACCCTGTACCTTCTGAGTTCTTTGGTTTAGGTTGTGCAGATTGTTGTGTTAATCCTCAAATCAGGTTTCTAGGTGTGCAGGATGGTTTAGTGTTGATCTGGCTGTATTTCATGGATTTGAGACACAATAAAAGCTTCCATGCTATTCTGCCATCTTGGCCCCTCCCTATTTGCTGAGATTTTTGCAGAATGTCAACCACCTTTGACAAACTGTCAGAGTGACAAATGTTCAAAAGCTTGACAACATACTCTGTTGGCAAGATTATAAGAAAAGCACTCATATATACCACTAACACAAAGTAGGGAGATAGAGGTGAATTGTCCAGGATCGTGGAAGCACCTGGATCAAGGCTACAAAGGATTCATGGGACATTTGAGAAATTATCTTACAGTGACCCTGGGCTAGGTAATCAACTGTTCTAGTATATGCAAATTCACCTGTACACCAGACCCCAATCACTGGGCCTTTTAGCCTCTACTCTTTTGCTCACAGTAGAAAAATTCTCTTTGCTACTCCAGAAGCATCCAATGAGTACCAGCGTTTGTAAGCTCGTCCTCTTCAGACTCTTATTTTGCTTCAGATTCATTTCCATTTCCTATTTTTTTCATGAGTGTTGCATGAACAGGTGGTCACCAAACCTTAGTAGTATTATCATGTCTGTTCTTAATGCTTCCATCTCCTCCAGGAGGATAGTTTTTTTCAGGGATGTGTGTTCTCAAAGTGGTGTTCTGGCCACAGAATGACCTGGTGTTATCTGTCCACAGCAGGCAGGTCTCATAAGCTTCTACTGGCACTTCTTTCATGTGATTTATTTTCAGTGGTTTCACCACACTGAGAGAGTTATACAGGAAAAAAAACAGAGGTGATTTTCCTACTGCAGAAATAAAACACAGAGATGAGGAGAATAGAACCCAGAGAGAGAGAGAGAGAGAGAGAGAGATAACTATGTTTACATGTACTCACTGTGTGTTAATATTTGAGTCAGACACTGAGTGAATGCAGAGTTGATGAGGGTTGTTTATCTGTGAACTTCACCATAGCTCAGATAGTTTGGATCTCTGAGCTTCTCACTACCTGAGTTTAACAACAAGCTCCTCTCCTGAGAGTGGAGATGGAATGTTAGATTCAACACACAGTGAGAGAAGGCATGGAAGTAGATAGCCAGTGTATGAGAAAAACTTAATTGTCTTACAATTAATTTTTTGAATAAATAAAAATGTGTTGGTAATCTTCTAATGCCCTCCACAATGATATGTATTAGGACGAATGTCATTAGTAAATTACATACATACTGGTTATTTACTATTGTATGCCATTCTGAATTACTTGATGCTTTATTTTCTTTTATGTTTATGTATTACTTCTATAATCAAACATTTATAGTGAGATAAAAACAAAGGAAGAAAAGAATATGAAGAAAAGTGACTAAATTACCGATCTCTATGATAGTGTATTTTGCATTGAACATTAAATGGCTTGTTGTGGTTCTAGTCAGCCAAAGGAAGTGGTGCTTTCATAACAATTATTTAAAAATTGTTTTTTAAATTTTTATTTATTTTTGAGAGATGGAGAGTGACAGAGCACGAGTGGGGGAGGGGCAGAGAGAGACAGAGACACAGAATCCAAAGCAGGCTCCAGGCTCTGAGCTGTTAGCACAGAGCCTGATGCAGGGCTTGAACTCACGAACTGTGAGATCATGACCTGAACTGAAGTTGGATGCTTAACTGACTGAGCCACCCAGGCACCCCCATAACAATTATAATCCACGTGTGCCTGCAAAGACCCCTGTATATCATATGTATTCCTTTAGTTAAAGATTCCAAAATCTGAATTTTATCACAGCACTGGATAAATTGAACTTTGAATTTTATTTTAATTATGAAGAAATATTTTCTAGGAAGAGATGCCTATTAAAGTAAATAAGATAAATATAAATGGATGCCTGTTTTGAGTAATGGAGAGTGTTGATTACAGTGAGTGTAATGCTTCTTGAAAGAGGCACAGGGATTTCTTATAAGGAAATATTAGGTTAGGAGTGAGAACATCTGAGTATGGAAAGGCACAGAGATGAATACATAAACTTTGAAGATAGATATCAAATAACAGGGAAGGTGCCAGAGGACCAGGTGTCAAGAGAAAATGGTGTTAGAAAGTGAGCATAATGAGTTGGCCCATATGGGACTGTGGGTGAGTTGGTGGAGTCAGAACCCAAGGGCACTGGGTTGGAATAAAAGTGACCTCCTGAGCCTCACAAACATAACCTCTCTGTAGTCTAATCTGCAACTTGCTAAATTTCCTCTGGTCACTGATTTCATGTCTGCTTTGAAAGACTATCTGAAGCTGATGGCTGATTTTGTTATAAGTGAGGTGAGATTCTAGGAGTAGGGGAGAGTGGAGCTAGATACTAGAACTCCTTACAGGCCCAAGGTAATGGAACACATTTGGAATGTTGGATTGTCAGGATTTTTGTTTGGAGTCTTGTGAAGAGATTGTAGAGGAGACAAATAGCCAACATTTGGACTGATAGGGCAGAAATAGAAGGTAGGTTCTCAAAGGACTTTATTTTTATTTTTATCTTTATCTTTATTTTTTATTTTGTTAGTTTATTGAGAAGGGGGAGGGCCGGGGATAGAAGGGGGAGAGCCAGGGATAGAGGGAGAGACAGAATCATAGGCAGGCTCCACGCCCAGGTGGAGCCTGATGTGGGGCTCAATCTCACAACTGTGAGATGATGACCTGAGCTGAAATCAAGAGTTGGACGCTTAACCGACTGAGCCACCCAGATGCCTCTCAAAGGACTTTGTAAATCTCATTTGGATTCAGGAACCTAAATTCTCAAAGGAAAGTCTTGCTTTGGCTACTTATCTTATATCTTCTGTCTTACCTTCCTTCTTACTGTCTCCCCTTCCTTCTTACTGTCCTGTTTCCTACTTTCTTTCTGCACTATGTTTTAGGTACACATTGTTGAAGGGACATGTCCAATCCATCAAGGGATTCAAAGGTTGTTAGAGATGACTGATAGATAAGAAAGTAATTTCTGATTAGTGCAATATGTTTTCCAATATTTCGAAACTTGTGACTTAGGGGAGATGGATCACATAAGCAAAGCACTGCTACCCTTGGCAGATTCTAAGAAGTCCTAGGTGACAGGGACAGGGAAGGAAAGCAGTCAGCAGCCCAAAGCAAGGTGCAGGCTCAGGAAAATTTCTTTTGGAAGGAGGTATGGGGAAGAGTCTTTTAAAATAAATTGGAATTGGACTAGCAGTTCTAGGCAGCTGTTCTAAAGGCCATTCTCCAACCCCTCTACTTTCCTCTGATGGTTCCAACCAAAGCAAATCCTCTTGGCTATTCCTTTTCTCAAAGATTCCAACAGCTTCTGAAGGAGCTTCTCCATCCCAACTTCTGATTGTGTTCAATCTCTGGCTCTGTTCTTTTGTCGTTAGGTCTCTGGGGCTCTCAATTTTTCAAGTGTCACTTTTCTATTTCCTGTAGGAATGGGGCATTTCTTGGAAAAAGTATATTTTCTTACAGCATCTGTGTGACCAACCATCCAGTGTAGAAGGCATTGCAGGAAACAACTCCATTAGACCATCTATGCCTCCTCAAATTCCAACTTCCCTAGACTTTCCTCTCAGGAGACAGGAGTCAGCCCAGTTGAGCCAATCTATCTTCCCTGAGAAGGTAATCTGGTGCCCAAAGAGAAGAGGAATATTTTGGTTTCAGAAATTAAAATGAGGAGAGAGAGAAAGGGAGAGACAGGGAGACATAGACAGAAAGGGAGAGGGAAAGGGTGAGAGAAGAGAACATGTTATATATTTATTTTAGGTGAAGTGCTAGGTACTTTATTAAGATAACTTGTTTTTAGTGTTATTTTATGAATATTATACATATACATTGTTTAAAAACCTCCAAAAGTTCTCCATGTCTTTACAATAAACAATAGTCTCCCTGTCCCATCTCATGTGTGATTCTGGCTCCTCAGAAAACCACTTAAACACAGCTATTTCTTTAGTTTTTACTTCCTTATATATAGACAGCATGTTTATATTGTTATTTCTTGATTTATATTTTTAAATAATTTTTATATGTCATCCATTGACTTTTATATATGGAAGATGGGCATTTAGTTTTCCTACATGTAACGCCCCCATACCAAATACATACATACAAATTCAGACACACACAAACCTCCCTTTTCTTGATTTATTAAAGAGCTATATTGTGATTTTTAAGATGTGTACTTATGTTTACATTATTATGATTTTAATAACTGAATTATACAGTGACATGTGGTCACATTTCTTTTCTTGTGCAACATTTTTTTCTTTCCTGTAGTTAATAATTGTTTATTTTTTATTTCCTTGTTTGCTTAGTTTTTATGTGACTTACTTTCTACTAATAATATAAATTACATTTCAAAACAAGCGTTTCCTTGTTCCCTTTGAGGCTTCCCTTTCGGTGACTCTACCCCCTTGATCCAGTCCAAACTCATGCTACTCCAGGCCACAGTGGCTGGCTTTCACCATAATTTGAGGAACCCTTTCACTTCCTCACAGCCTATGCCCTCTCCAGCATTGTAGCACTTTGGTTTAACTCCTTTGTTGGAACCCACGTTTCTCTATTTTTGGTTCATTTCCTCACTTTGTTGTTGCTTATCTTCCAGTAGATTCCTGTAGAAGACTTAATGAGAGGTCAGTCTTTGAGTTCTTTGAAGGTGTTAAATAACCTTTTTATGCTTACAAGTTTTTCATTTACCTTGGTGTAAAGTACTGGATTGGAGTAATTTGGCAGGAAGTCTCTCCCTAAATAAATTTCATGCCTGCACATAGCACCTTGAATTCACTTTTTGGTGCCTCATTCTTCTTCTTTTTTTTAAAATTTGTTTGTTTGTTTGTTTGTTTGTTTGTTTATTTATTTATTTATTTATTTATTTATTTATTTATTGTAATCTCTACACCCAACGTGGGCCTCGAACTCATGGCCCCAAGATCAAGAGTCGCATGCTCTTCCATCTGAGCCAGCAAACTGCCCCTTTGGTGCCTCATTCTTAAACGAAAATGAATTGTAAGACCTGGGTATTGGGTAATGTAAGCTAGCACTACCAGACATAAATAAATAGAAGTTCATGGGGTTTCATTTTGTTCAGTATGTAGCCTTTAATTTCATCCTCTGCTTTTAGCATACTATCCCTACCCCAGCCATGCCTAGGCTGAGTCTCCAGCCTTAACTCCATGACAGAATAGACTTCTAGCATTCTGCTGGATATGGAAAGTGGTACCTGAATGGACAGGTTGGGAAAGAGGATCCAAGAGCCTAGCTGCTTTTTATACAGATTTTCAACCAATGATCTTTAAAAATCCCATGCTTATCCCTATTTAGAAAAGTTCCTGATGCCTTAATTCTTGAGACGATCTGGGTTCTGCAGTGAAAATTATCTTGGCTTTTGTTTTCTACTCAAACCTATTAGTTTTATCCCCTCTGCTTAGTCACTAGTCATCTATCTGCTTTCAAAATGTTGTCCCTTCTCTGTTATTATCTTTTCTTCTACGTTTTGCATTGATGTTTCTGTTATTTTACTGACATTTTAACAAGGTATTAGGAGGAAACAGTGGTAAACACAGGCATTTATTTAGATATAGTTAACCAGAAAACTCAAGGAAAACATTTACATATAATCTGTATTTCTCTCTTATTAGGTGAAGTTAAAGTCCACAGTGACCTGCTTCTGAAATGGCTAGCTTCAATCACACTGGTGTTAACCATATAGTCTTCTATCTGCTGGGCATTCCAGGCCGAGAAGACCTACACATATGGATTTCCATCCCCTTACTCATCTCCTATGTCTTTGCTCTTCTTGGAAATGGTCTGCTCATCTATATTATCCTCACCAAGAGCAGCCTCCATGAGCCTATGTATCTTTTCCTCTGTATGCTGGCTGGAGTTGACATTGTCTTTGCCACAACCACAGAACCCAAGGCATTGGCAATTTTTTGGTTCAATAATAGGGAGATCTCTCTTAATAGCTGCATTGCCCAGCTCTACTTCCAGCATTCCTCCTTCATTTCTGAGTCTGGCATCTTGCTGATTATGGCATTTGACCGCTACATTGCAATATGTTACCCACTGAGGTACACCATGATACTCACTCATTCTCTGATAGGGAAAATTGGTGTGGCTGTTTTCTTGAGAGCACATTGTACAATTTTCCCCATGATATTTCTTCTGAAGAGACTCACTTTTTGCAGAAATAACATCCTACCACATACATTCTGTGAACACATTGGTTTGGCCAAGTATGCCTGTGATGATATCCGTGTAAACATCTGGTATGGATTTTTTGTCCTAATGTCCACAGTGATCCTAGACATTGTCCTCATTTTTGTTTCCTATACTCTGATACTCCATGCTGTCTACCGTATCCCTTCCCGAGATGCTCGCCACAAAGCTCTCAACACATGTGGCTCCCATGTCTGTGTCATTGTCCTTTTTTATGGGCCTGGGATCTTCTCGGTTCTCACTCAGCGCTTTGGACGTCACATCCCACTACATGTCCACATTCTGTTGGCCAATGTCAGCATGCTTGCTCCACCGATGCTGAATCCTATCATTTATGGGGTCAAAATAAAACAGATACGAGACCAAGTAGTTTATGTGTTGTTTCCAAAGCAGAAATGACTATGGGGTAGCAGAATCTGGTTTCTCAGAAACTTTGGTCCTTCCTGAGATATGCTTTCACAGCAGCAAACCAGAGAACTAGAAATGAGTCACAGCATACATAGCTCATTGAGTTATGGGCCTCTGGAGCAACTTACCTGAGACTGTGAGACTTCCCCCCCCCCCCCACCCCCCTGAATCAATCTGAAAGCAGTCCCTGTGGATTGACTGAGATACTTACAGCTCATTATTTGGGGAAAGGGCAGGTTTCTCTGTAGTAGTCATGTCTAACTCTGTAATATTCAACTCAACTTTGGGAATGGACAATGTAATAGTAAGTCTCATTTAGATAAATAGTAAGTTTTCTGTCTTGAGCTATATCAAACCCTGAGACATTTCACCACATGCCCGCTGGACACCTAAATAAAATCTTCATTCTTTCATATGCTTTCTCAAATTACCATGGGCATTAAGAGAACAGTAAGGGAACTGTACTCCTCCTAAATTTTGATATTTTGAAAGTTGTTTCTCAAAAATCATGCCCCTCAGTGTGGTACAGAATAAATTCAGACTTCCTTCCCAGCAACAATTTCCACATCACTTTCACACAATCTGTGCTTCAGTCTTAGGGAACTGTCTGTCTCTAATCTCTCGATGTCCAGTCATCTTGTCTTGGCACATTTTCCCTAAGTGATTCATTTACCTGGAATGACTGCTCCTTTCCTTGAGTTTTTAATAGATTCCCTTTATTTATCTTTCAAGGCCCAGCTTGGTGTCATCTACTCAGTGAGGTCATTATAACCACCTCCTCTCAAGAAGAGATATGACTTCCTCTATTAGATGATACTATATTGTTGATACTTCTGTTGAAAATATTTACTTATTTTTATATAAGTATTCCATAGAGAAATGATAGGAAGAAAATGAAAATTACACACACTCTCACCACCCAAAGAAATGTACTGTTATCATTTTGATGTAGAATCTTCAAGATTTTATATGTAACTCTCTTTTTAAAATATAATTAGTCAAATTGGCTTACATACAACACCCAGTGCTCATCCCAACAAGTGTCCTCCTCAGTGCCCAAAACCCATTTTCCCTTTCCCCACACCTCCATCTGCCCTCAGTTTGTTCTCTGTATTTAAGAGTCTCTTGTGGTTTGTCTCCCTCCCTCTCTGTTTGTAAGTAATTTTCCCCCATCTCTTCCCCCATGGTCTTCTGTTAAGTTTCTCAAGATCCACATATGTCTAATTCTAACTCTGATAACTATAACCATACACATATATTCAGAACTTATTCAGTATTAATGCATAGGCCCACAGTGTGGCTATTTTTAAATGACACTACATTTGGAAAGACATAATAACTTTAATGACTATATTTTATATCTTTTAATTAATTATATAAAAATTATGCTTAAAAATTCTTTTTTACATCAGCTGAGGTAGTGTTCATCCTTTTATTTTTTAATACTTATGTTTTTCTAATCATTAGCAATGTAAATGCTGTGCTAGGGACATTTTTGTGCATAAGGTTTATCTATTTTTTGTGCAGTAAGCTTTGCCTGTTTTTAGCCTTAAAAAGAATTACTAGGTTAGTGGTATGTGGATTTTAGGCTCCTCTGGCACATTGAAAAAAGAAGTTATTATTAATTTTCACTCATCAGAAATACATGAAAATGCCAAAATTTATTGTATCCTTACTAGCACTTAGTAAGTAGTTCTATTTTTTAAATCTGCCCTGTGACAGAGTAAAACCATTTTCATTGTCCTTTCATTTGAACTGATTTAGCTAATAGACACATGGAACAATTGTTATGGGATATTGTATTTCTTTGTGGATTAATAGTAACAACCATTTATTGAACCTGTGCAAAACTTATTTCATACCTTACCTTATTGAATCTTCACATCAAACTCGTTATTGCCTCTATTTTATTCATTTTAAAGATGTAATTCGGAGCTCAGAGAGGATATATAACTTCCCCAAGGTATTAGTATTTATTGAAAGTATTTTCTCAGGTTGTTTAAATTATAAATTCTGCAATTTTCTTTGGTTGGCTTGGTTGCCTTTTGTTTTAACCCTAAAGAGATATAGTATTAAATATTTTCAAGTCCGTCATTCTTTTTCCTTTATGGGTTTTATTGTTTTCATTTTAGGCTATTTCTTCAACCTATGATTTGATTATTATTCTTATAGTTTTAGTTTTCTATGGTTGCTTTTTATATTTAATTTTTCAAGGACACATATTACTAAATAAACAAAACTAAGAAAAGAAAGAAAAACTTCAATGACCAATAATCAGAAAAATGGGGCATAATTGTTAAATTTTAGTGTGTTTTCCAGTTTTTATATGATTATGTCTTTCTGCATATATGATACAGTTCACTTTTTTTCTGTAACATGTTTGTCACTCAATAAAAGGTGTTGCAAATTTTCTAATATGTTTTATGAGTTAAATAATAGGTGGAACAAGCTTATCGTACTGTTCAAACCTTGGTATACATACCAATTAAAAATGATTCAGCAATTTTTAGGGAAAAGAGTTAAATTCATCACAGTGATTATTTGCCAGTTTCTTGTAATTCTTGTAGTTTTTTTCTCTGAGACAGCTAATCTTTGAAACAACAATTTTGAGATTGTGTACTGTTTAGTTGAGTATGATTATAGCTGTGTAAATTTTCTGTTGATTAGTGTTCTCTTAGTAAACCATTTGCATCTTCTCCCAAGTATTTTATGCTCATATGGTTTAGGTTGATATCCTTTAAACCACATGAAACTGCATTTTTTTTGTTTCTATGATATCTGATAATCTTTGAACTTTATCTGATAGGTAGAGTCGTTATATTTATTATGAATTTAAGACATTGTTTTTACTGTTTTTATTTATTATCATTATTTTTAAAATATAATTTATTGTCGAATTGGCTTCTATACAACACCCAGTGCTCATCCCAACAAGTGCCTTCCTCAATGCCCATCACCTGCTTTCCCCTGTCCCCCACCCCCATCAACCCTCGGTTTGTTCTCTGTATTTAAGAATCTCTTACAGTTTACCTCCCTCCCTCTGTTTATAGTTTTTTTTTCTCCTTCCCCTCCCCCGTGGTCTTCTTTTAAGTTTCTCAAGATCCACATATGAGTGAAAACATATGGTATCTGTCTTTCTCTGACTGACTTATTTCACTTAGCATCACACTCTCCAGTTCCATCCACGTTGCTACAAAGGGCCATATTTCATTCTTTCTCATTGCCAAGTAGTATTGCATTGTATATATAAATCACATCTTCTTTATCCATTCATCAGTTGATGGACGTTTAGGCACTTTTCATAATTTGGCTATTGTTGAAGGTGCTGCTATAAACATCAGGGTACATGTGCCCCTATGTATCAGCACCCCTGTATTACTTGGGTAAATTCCTAGCAGTGCTATTGCTGGGTCATAGGGCAGATCTATTTTTAATTTTTTTGAGGAACCTCCACACTGTTTTCCAGAGTGGCTGCACCACTTTACATTCCCACCAACAGTGCAAGAGGGTTCCCGTTTCTCCACATCCTCGCCAGCATCTATAGTCTCCTGATTTGTTCATTTTAGCCACTCTGACTGGCATGAGGTGATATCTCAGTGTGACTCTGATTTGTATTTCCCTGATGAGGAGTGATGTTGAGCATTGTTTCATGTGTCTGTTGGCCATCTGGATGTCTTCTTTGGAAAAGTGTCTATTCATGTCTTCTGCCCATTTCTTCACTGGATTATTTGTTTTCCGAGTGTGGAGTTTGGTGAGTCCTTATAGATTTTGGATACTAGCCCTTTATCTGATATGTCATTTGCAAATATCTTTTCCCATTCTGTCAGTTGACTTTTAGTTTTGTTGATGGTTTCCTTTGTAGTGCAGAAGCTTTTTATCTTCATGAGGTCCCAATACTTCATTTTTTCTTCTAAGTCCCTTGCCTTTGGAGATGTGTCGAGTAAGAAATTGCTGCAACTAAGGTCAAAGAGGTTTCTTCCTGCTTTCTCCTCTAGGGTTTTGATGGTTCCCTGTCTCACATTCAGGTCTATCATCCATTTTGAGCTTTTTTTTGTGTGTATGGTGTAAGAAAGTGAACTAGTTTCATTCTTCTGCATGTTGCTGTTCAGTTCTCCCAGTACCATTTGTTAAAGAAACTGTCTGTTTTCCATTGGATACGCTTCCTGCTTTGTCAAAGACTTATTTGGCCATACATTTGTGGGTCCAGTTCTGGGTTCTCTATTCTATTCCATTGGTCTATGTGCTGTTTTTGTGCCAATACCATACTGTCTTCATAGTATGTAGTAGAGGCTTTGTAGTAAAGGCTAAAGTCTGGGATTGTGATGCTTCTTGCTTTGGTTTTCTTCTTCAATATTACTTTGGCTATTCTGGGTCTTTTGTGGTTCCATACAAATTTTAGGATTGCTTGTTCTAGCTTCGAGAAGAATGCTGGTGCAATTTTGATTGGGATTGCATTGAATGTGTAGATTGCTTTGGGTAGTACTGACATTTTAATATTTCTTCCCCCAATCCATGAGCATGGAATGTTTTTCCATTTCTTTGTATCTTCTTCAATTTCCTTCATAAACTTTCTATAGTTTTCAGCATACAGATCTTTTACAACTTTAGTTAGGTTTATTCCTAGGTATTTTATGATTCTGGTGCAATTGTGAATGGGATCAGTTTCTTTATTTCTCTTTCTGTTGCTTCATTATTGGTGTATAAAAATGCAACCGATTTCGGTACATAAATTTTGTACCCTGTGACTTTGCTGAATTCTTGTATCCGTTCTAGCAGACTTTTGGTGGAGTCTATCAGGTTTTCCATGTAGAATAACATGTTGTCTGCAGAAAGTGAAAGCTTGACTTCTTTGACAATTTTGATGCCTTTTATATTATTTTGATGTCTGAATGCTGATGCTAGGACTTCCAACACTATGTTAAACAACAGTGGTGAGAGTGGACATCCCTGTCATGTTCCTGATCTCAGGGGGAAAGCTCTGTTTTCCCCCATTGAGGATGACATTAGCTGTGGGCTAATCTATCCATTGTTGTAAGTGGGGTATTAAAGTCCCCTGGAATTACCACATTCTTATCAATAAGGTTGCTTGTGTTTGTGAGTAATTGTTTTATATATTTGGGGGCTCTCGTATTTGGCGCATAGGCATTTATAATTGTTAGCTCTTCCTGATGGATAGACCCTGTAATTATTATATAATACCCTTCTTCATCTCTTGTTACAGCCTTTAATTTAAAGTCTAGTTTGTCTGATATAAGTATGGCAACTCCAGCTTTCTTTGGACTTCCAGTAGCATGATAGATAGTTCTCCATCCCCTCATTTTCAATCTGAAGGTGTCCTCAGGTCTAAAATGAGTCTCTTGTAGACAGCAAATAGAGGGGTCTTGGGTTTTCATCCATTCTGATACCCTATGTCTTTTGGTTGGAGCATTTAGCCCATTTACATTCAGTGTTATTATTGAAAGATATGGGTTTAGAGTCGTGATGTGTGTAGGTTTCATGCTTGTAGTGATGTCTCTGGTACTTTGTGGTCCTTGCAACATTTCACTCACAGAATCCCCCTTAGGATGTCTTGTAGGGCTGGTTTAGTGGTGATGAATTCCTTCAGTTTTTGTTTGTTTGGGAAAACCTTTATCTCTCCTTCTATTCTGAATTACAGGCATGCTGGATAAAGGATTCTTGGCTGCATATTTTTCCTGTTCACCACATTGAAGATTTCCTGCCATTCCTTTCTGGACTGCCATGTTTCAGTAGAGAGATCTGTCACCAGTCTTATCGGTCTCCCTTTATATGTTAGAGCCTGTTTATCCCTAGCTGCTTTCAGAATTTTCTCTTTATCCTTATAATGTTTCCAGCTTCACGATGATATGTCGTGCAGAAGATCGATTCAAGTTACGTCTGAAGGGAGTTCTCCATACCTCTTGTATTTCAATGCCTGTTTTCTTCCCCAGATCGGGGAAGTTCTCAGCTATGATTTGTTCAAGTACACCTCCAGCCCTTTTCTCTCTCTCTTCTTCTGGAATTCCTATGATACAGATATTATTCCATTTGTGATCCTGGATTTTTCTCCCCTTGTGATCCTGGATTTTTCTCTCTCTTTTTCTCAGTTCCTCTTTTTCCATAATTTTATCTTCTAATTCACCTATTCTCCCCTCTGCCTTTTCAGTCTATGCTATGGCCACCTCATTTTATTTTGCACCTCATTTATACCATTTTTTAATTCATCATGACTATTTATTAGTTCCTTGATTGCTGTAGCAATAGATTCTCTGCTCTCTTCTATGCTTTTTTCAAGCCCAGTGATTAATCTTATGACTATTATTCTAAATTCTTTTTCAGTTTTATTGCTTATATCTGTTTTGATCAATTCTTCAGCTGTCACTTCTTCCTGGAATTTCTTTGAGGAGAATTCTTCCATTTCATCATTTTGGCAAGTTTTTGTCCCTCATGAGTTTTGAGAGCTTGTTATGTGCTCTGTACCTGCAAGCACTGCTATATTAAAGGGAGGTCATACACTGTCCAGTGTTCTTTGGAGAGGGGTACTTGCTTTCTGTTGTGACTTTGGTTACTTTATCTCCCTACTCATAGTGATGTTTTGGCCCTTACACCAGGTCTACTTTGATTTGTTCCTTAAGTAGCCCTGGAAAGGAAAACAAACATACAAAAAAACCAGAAAACAAAAACATGCAAACACAGAAACAAACAAAGAAAAATCCAAAAACAAAAACCCAGAAACACCAGCTACAACTAAAGAACAGGATGGAGGCAGTGCTGATGGAAGAGCACATAAAAAGGGAGAAATGACAGGGGCGGGGGAAAAAGAATAAATAAACATTGACCAGGCAGAGAGACTAAATGGCTTAATCCAGAGAGAGAGAAAGGAAAATAGAGAAGGAGGTGGGGGAGAAAAGAAACAAAGATAAAGTTACCCAGGCAGAGAAACTATAAGCTTAATTATTCCAGAGAAAGAGAAAGGTTAAGAAGGATGTGTAGAATATGTGTCAAGAGAATGGATTAAATATGTCTGCTTAAACAAACCAACAACCAGAGTGACCAGACTAGAGGAGGGAAGAGATAAGGAGAAAAGGAAGGAAGAATATGTAAATAACAAGAATTGTCCTAGAATCAACCCAGGCAATGCAGCAACGCTGGTCTGGAGGAGGCGGCCATCTGGTTCCACAGCATCTATCCTGCTCCAGTAGATATGCAGTTACCTGGCTCGGAGGGGTGTGGTTTGGTGTAGGAGGGTCCCACCTCCACTGTGGGCCCTGTGGACCAATCCCTGAAGCCCCTCACCTTGGTGGTGGTGGGGAGAAAAATGGCGGCCCCCCAGTCTCTTCTCCATGGACCAGTGTCCCAAATCACTCGGTTGGAGCTGTCCTCACTGTGCTGCGGGTGCAGACGAGGTGGTCTGTCTCACTCTCCTGACTCTGGTGCCCTGGCACTTGGCTGGGATTCAAACTCCTGCTCCATGCAACCTGGTACTGGGGAAACAACTCTCCATGCTGCCTGATATGTGGTCCTGGCTGGTTTTGTCCTGTGCTGCAGCACTCCAGGGAGGGGGTCACTTTCTCCTACCGTGGACTGTGCCCCTGACCTAGCCACCGAGCCTGGGGTTGGTTCTCCTCCTCCCCAGGTGCATGAACAGGGCAGCCAGCCCAGTCTGGAGAAAGCCCTGCAGTTAGAGATGGGATCCCTCTCCACCCTGGTCCAAGGTTTTTCTCTTGTCCAGATACAGTCCTATGCTTCCCCAGCCTCTCTTTCTCTTCATCTCTCCGCAGAAGGCGATCCCTCCCCTCCATGCCTACATGGCCTGTTTTATCTCTCCTAGTTCGCAATCACCCACCTATGGCCCATCAGGTTGTTCCAGTGTCTCCCTGGTAGCAACTCAGTCTCTTTTCCTCCCAGACTCTTGGAGTTCAAAGTCCTTTGGCTTTAACTCTTCTTTGAGAGACACAGAAAGTTCAGATCCCCCCACTTCTCTGCCATGTTGGACCCTCCTCCTAAGATATTGTTTTAAAAAGTTGATTCTTCTGCCTCTATCCTGCAAATAATTTAGCTTGTCTTTATGCATCTCTTTGTTTCTATCTCCAAGTTTCTAATGATCTTTTTAATTCTATTTAATAAGCTATCTAACCAATCTGCTGAATGTTTTTTTCATTTCAAGGATTGCATTAAAAATTAATAAATATTATTAAAATATTTGTAATGTTTATTTTTGAGAGAGAGAGAGAGTGTGGGGGAGGGACAGAGAAAGAGGGAGACACAGGATCCGAAGTAGGCTCTGGCTCTGAGATGTCAGCACAGAGCCCAGATGCAGGGCTTGAACTTACAAATCGCGAGATTGTGACTTGAGTGAAACTCAGACACTTAACCAACTGAGCCAGCCAGGTGCCCCAATAGATATTATTTTTTTTAGACCAGTTTTAGGCTTATAGAAAAATTGAGTGGAGAGTACAGAGTTCCCAAATACATCTTTATCCTCCCGCCCCCTGTCTTGCTCAGAGAGTTTCTCTTATTTTTAGCATCTTGCATTTGTGTCGTATATTTGTTACAACTAACGAACCAATACTGATACATTATTATTAATAAGAGTCCAAAGTTTACATTGTGGCATGCTCTTTGTGTTGTACAATTCTATGGGTTTTGAAAAATGTATACTGACATGTATCCACCCTTATAGTATCATACAGAGTATTTTCAATGCTCACATATCTCCTATTTGTCCTTCTCTTTCTCTCCTTGAACTCCTGGAAAACACTGATGTTTTTTACTGTCTCCATAGTTTTGCCTTTGCCAGAATGACATAAGTTTGGAATTATACAGTGTGTAACCTTTACGTGCTGCCTCTTTCCCTTAGTGTTATGTGCTTAAAATTCCTTCATGTCTGGTGAGTGCATGATATCTTGTTTCTTTTTATTGCTGAGTAATACTCCATTGTATGGATATACTAGAGTTTGCTTATCCATTCACCTGTTCAGAGATATTTTGGCTGCTTCCAAGTTTTGACAATTATGAATAAAGCTTCTATAACATCTGTATGCAGGTGTTTGTGTGGACATAAGTTTTCAGCTCCTTTGGGTTAATACTAAGGAGCATGACTGTATAGTAAGTGTATGCTTAGCCTTGTAAGGAACTGCCAAACTGTTTTCCTAAGTGGTTGTACCATTGTGCATTCCCACCAGCACTGAATGAGGGTCTTGTTGATTCACATCCTCGCCAACATTTGGTGTTGTCAGTGTATTGAATTTTAGCCATTCTAATAGGTATATAGTGGTACCTCATTGTTGTTTTTTGATCTGCAATTTTTAAATGAAATATGATCATGTTGATTATCTTCTCATATGCTTTTCTGCCATGTCAATGGATTCTTCACACCAGATTTCTCATATTGTTTTTTCCTAGATAGTACATATACTGCAAATTTTAGCCCTAAATAATACTTTAGAGGTCCATGGTTGTGCCTGTTCGGGCTAGTCTTTCTTAGGTGTCCAGAGAACAAATGGAGGGATTATTCCTTGACAGGACAGACAGTTCCTCCTATAAGGAGGAAGCAGGAGTGGGTAGGAGCAGATGTAGATATGTTTTTATATCCAGTGTTTTGAATTTGTGTGAGTTTCCAACTGATTGATTCTGATTTAGTAGACAAGGTTCTCTTCCAAGAGTAAAGAGCTAGGTTCTGGAATCAAGATTGGAGGTTTGAATAGGGTGTACATATGAAGCGTTAATTAGGCAGAGTGGGAGAATGAGCTAACTTGAGGCAATGTGTAAGCTTGCTGGACCCTGCTAATAGTCTATGTTGGTAATCATTTTAGTGGCACCGTTTTGTTCTCCAGGTGACTACCCAATTATGTACTTGTTTCAGTTTATATTAATGTTGAGATGGACTAGATAGAATGGAGAAAACAATTTTAAGGATTTGAACATACTTAAAAGAAAGCTATCATAAAAAGGGCATAGAATCTAAAAGTTAATTAAGAATGGAAATCATACAGAGTGGGCTGAAGATTTAGAAAGGAACTTGTGGTATTAATAGATTAGCTGTTTTGGTGAGGTTAGGAAGCAGATACAGTCAGCATATGCTTGGGCAAGTAATTGTGTGGCCAGGCAGTGGGATGTTTGAATTAGTATAGTTGGAAGTGGAGAAAGGATGTGACTATGGGAGTGCATAACGAAGGCAGAGTGAAGGGAAATTCAACTGAGATCAGAGGAGGAAATGGAATCAAGGGGACGAGGTGAAGAAGTTTTCCAGAGGGACATGGAAGTCTTTATGATACAAGTGTAAGACTTCCATGCATTTGTTTGTGAGGGAATCCAGGGGACCTTCAGATAGCCTTGAGGAATAGGAGAAGACAGATAACATAAATCTCAAAGCAGCATTAGCTCCTACACTAAAGTGAATGAGCACTAGCTGGGAACAAAATTATTAAAGAAAAATTTCTATCAACAATAAAAAATACTACATGGAAATAGAAACATTGCCATAATAATTTCCTTCTTTGAAATATCAAATATTTAAGTGAAATAATCCATAACACATATACAAATTTATACATATATATGTTCATTACAGAACAATTTCAACAGAGAAAAACAGAAACTTTATAAATATTCAATAAGTGAAATGGTTAAATGTATTGTATTATGTCACCAAGGTATAATATTTAGTCAAATTTTTAAAGAAATATTTATAGATTACTAACTATGTGTCATTGCATCAGACAGGAGACACATGCAGCTGGATTAAAGGAGCTACATGGTTTACAGAACATTTGTTACAACTGGGAACATTTATTACCAATTGTTAATCGGAAATTCCTATATTATGAAATTAAATAAAAAAGTATACCACATGCACAGTTTGATCTCAACAATAAATAAATCCATGAATAGGGAAGAAAAAATCTTAGAGGGTTATCAATGAAAATGTTCCATTAAGTCCCTTGCATGATGGAATGAAAGTATTAGTCCTGTACACAAAACAATATTAATACATTTTCAGTGGATTTGATTTTATTAACATTTTATCATGGTGTGGTGAACATAGTTGGTTGAATGGGTGGTGAAGGAGTAAATGAATGTTTGGGAGAATCTTTAGAATTCCAGCTCCTAATATGCTTCTGTGCCTTCTGGAAGTCAGGGTTGAAGAGGGTGAGCTGGAGTGACGTGTGGAGCCTTGATGAAAGTCCCTAACCACACTTCTGTCCTCTACCCTCACCTCTCCAATCTAAAACCTCTCTTCCTCATCCTCTCCTGTCAAGCTCATGCAGCTCTTCAGACAAGGAAGGGTTCAGGGCTTATTGTTATGTCACTGGCAGTAGAGGAGATCCTAGGGGAGAAGAAAGTCACATGAATAAGTCCATGGTCCCCAAAGATGCTCAGAGAAAGAATAATTTCCCCTGCAATTCCTCCTCCAACTTAATCCCTTAGCCACTGCATACAGTCTGCTTGTTGTGAGAATACCCTGCAATCCAGGCAGGGGCATAACTCCAGTCTGTGGTTCCTGATGGCTGTGATGGAGAGTTTGGGGTGAGGAGAGAGTAGGTTGGTACTGACCAGGATAGCCTGGTGACTTTCTGGGCCCTTCTGTCCATGGGCATCAATGGTGGGGTCTGGCTGAGGGTGGGGATAAAGAAGGTGGAAAACACTGAATTTACTGATGAGAGACATGGGGGACAATAATAGATTGCCTTCATCATTTGATAACTCTTAGGCACTATATTTGGAATTCTCCATTCCCTGAGAGGACAGACAAAAATGTTCCCATGGATGCTTTGTGGCATAGTGGAAACACTAGTGGAAGGAGAGGCATGAGACCTTCTTGACTCATTTCTTTTGTGAACTTGGGAAAACTGCCTTTCCTTCTGTGGCCTTGCTAAATAGTAAGTTATATGACAAGGTTATTCTAAAGCAGGAGCTGGCAAAATTTTTTTGTAAAGGGCAAGAGTAAAAGTGTTAAGCTTCAAAGATGGTCTCTGTTGCAACTACTCTGTCCCAAAAAAGCAATCCTAGTAGATATAGGGAATGGGTGTATTCCAATAAAATTTTACCCATAAAAAAAAGCAGCTGGTAGACAATATTTGGCCCACAGTCTGCAGTTTGATGAGCCCTGGTATAACGTGCCAACCAGAATTGATATTTTATATCTCTGACTCATGTTTGGGTAAATCAAGAGTGGAACTGGTGAAGCAGGGGTGTTGTCCTATGAGTTGCATTTCTATGAGAGTCCCTTATGGCAGGGATAAGGGGGCTGTAAGGCTGGAGACAGGGGTAAGAGTGGAATAGCCTCTGGAAGCTTCATCTCCTGGCAGAAACTGATTCAAGAAGAGGAGAATCAGTGTACTGAATGAAGATAGGCAAATTTATGACTTAAGTAAGTCATAACTTGTCTCTGTGACAGTGAGTTTGACTGGTTAATGACTGTGTATGGATTTGGGTGGCTATTATGTGAAGGAAAGCTTAAAAGTGTATGTGAGTGTGCATGTGTGCATGAATGTGTTCACAGTGAAGGGCTGTTTGTATGAATAGTGAAAATGTGTGTGTAGATATTCATCAAAATTTTTATGAGTGAATGTGTGTGGTGACTGTATAAATGAATGTATGTGATAATATGCATCTGAATGGAAGATTGTGTGTTTGTATGTGGATTTGTAGCAAGCAGAACTGGAATTGAACCCAGGTAGGTCAGACTCTAAATCCTCAATCGCTTGTTTGTCCTATGATACATTGTCTTACATGTCTTAGATATTGTGGAATATATAGGAGAATTGAAGGGAGTAGGGAGGAAGCCAAGGAAAGGTGGTGTAGTAGTCAACATAACAAAATGGAAGTTTTAAAAGCTAATGGAAGCTTTGATGCTAATACTTCTGGATTCAAATATCAGCTTATCTACTAACAAGGTGTTTGACTTTGGGTATTTACTTACCTGAGAGTCAATTTCTTCATGCATGAACTAGTGATATGTTCAATTTCATAGGTTTGGTGTGATTATTAGAAATAACATATCTAACAGTAGGCATTTAATGGTTGCTATTATCACACAAAAGTATTAATAATGGAAATTGGAGATTCCTAATAATGAGAAATTAATATGGCACTTAATTTAAACCTAAAATTAATGTAGATTTGGCAAGCATGCTATGATAGATTATTTTAGAGAAGCTTCAGCAGCATTATTTAGAAGCATTATTTAGAAGCTTCAGCAGCATATTTGTGTTGTAAGTAAAGTGGTTTGGGTAAAGATTAAAGGATGGTAAAAAGATAGAAGAAAGAAAGCATATCCATTCTGTGAAACCAAAGTGAAGGGGGAAGAGACCATTGATCATATATACAGATGAAGGAGAAGGAGCCAACAGAGAGAGAGAGAGAGATTGAAGTTACTAGAGTGACAGATTAGTAGGAAGAGGTACTTAAAGAGAAGGTTGGGGTCCAGTGTGCAGATGGAGACAGATGGAGGGTTGAGTCTTGAATTGGAGAAAAAGAGAAAAGGCAATTCAAATATAAATAAATTTGTAGATGGAAGAGTGAGGATGAAGAGGTTAAGGGAATGAAAAATGGATGTTTTTATTGTTTTTTCTCCTTAGGTCAGGAATTAGGAAGTCACAATTATCTGATGAAGGGGACCAGTGTAGAATAAGGCATGTATGAAGTGATTCGGAGGATGGTGTATATAGGCAAATTCTAGCTCCACCATTTACTAGCCAGGTGACCTTGGGTAGGGCACTACTTAAATCCTCCAAGCTCTGTTTGCTCCCTTATCAGTAAAATGAGGGAAATGACTACAATTATCTCACACTGTGGTGATTAAAACAGTGCACATGCAGTCCTTAGTACAGAGCTCCTCCTAACTGATCTGTCTCCATTTTCCAACCTGCCTTCTCCATTCCCCATCCATCTTACACAATATTGCAAGAGTGAGAGAGCTACCTAAAATGCCAACTTCATCATGCCATTCTCTTACTACAAATCCTTCAGTGGCTCTTACTGCTTCAACATAAATTCTAAACTTCTTACACTTATACTCAAAATCCTCAGTGATTTGGCCCCTACCTCACTGCCTGACATTATTTTCTACCATTTTGTGTGAAGCCCTCTTTGCTACAGTAACCTTGAATCATTATAATTTTCCTCCATAATCTATATCCTTTCAGATTTCTGTGACTTTGTTCATGTTATTCCCTCCTCACGTGACTTGACTTGGCAAAACCTTACTTCTTCTTCAAGGTTCAACTTAGGGTGGCACTTTTAGAAAATCTTTTCTGAACTTCCGGGAAGCTCTCCATGTTTCCACAGCTCATTGTGTTTAACTTTTCCTTTACATTGTCCTTATCATTTAGATATTTTGCTTAATTTTATCCTCCAGGTAGGTCCTCTAGGAGCCATGGTAGGTGCTCAGTAAGGCTTATTAAATTATAGTCAACTCAGTGACTGGTTTTGAGATACATATCACATTCAGATGGTCAAAGTAGAAATGGCAGTGTTTGTTTTTCACAGCTCTTAACTATTTATAACAACCTCAGACTAAGATCTATGGTGTTCTAGAGCTGGAACAACTCTCTTACAGATGATCTAATCCAGCTTCTCCCCAACATTAGATTTAAGGTGATAAGAGAGAGATCCAGAGCAGGGAAGTATTTTACTGAGATCAAATAGTAAATAGAATGTCAAAGAGTTTTAACCCATGTTTCCTGACTTTCTGACCAGGATCCTTTCCACTGCTCATCCAGTGACAAATGATCTATTCCTACCTCCCTTATTTCAACCCTTTTCACCTTTTTTTTTTTTTTTTTAATTTTTTTTTTCAACGTTTTTTATTTATTTTTGGGACAGAGAGAGACAGAGCATGAACGGGGGAGGGGCAGAGAGCCTTTTCACCTTTTTTGGCAAGATAGAAGTGACTGCAAATCTTATACACCAACATCTAGGTGACTTGTCCTGGGAATGGCAACCCCTAACCACACTGGTGCCAGCCACTCACTTTTCATTCTGCGGGGCATCCCTGGCCTGGAAGACCAGCACATATGGATTTCTCTTCCCTTCTTTATTTCCTACCTGGTTGCTGTCCTTGGGAATAGCCTCCTTGTCTTCATCATCATTACTGAACGCAGCCTCCATGAACCCATGTACTTCTTTCTCTGCATGCTAGCTGTGGCTGACCTCATCCTGTCCACTACCACTGTGCCCAAAGCCCTGGCCATATTCTGGTTTCATGCTGGGGAGATCTCCCTTGATGGCTGTGTCACTCAAATCTTCTTCATCCATGCCACCTTCATTGCTGAATCAGGGATTCTGTTGGCCATGGCATTTGACCGCTATGTGGCCATCTGTGACCCACTGCGATATACTACACTGCTCAGTCATGCAGTAATCATAAAGGTTGGTCTGGCTGTGGTCCTGAGAAGCTTCTCTGTGATACTCCCAGATGTGTTCCTGGTGAAGAGACTGCCTTTCTGCCATAGCAATGTGTTACCACATACCTACTGTGAGCACATGGCTGTTGCCAAGTTTGCTTGTGCTGATATTCGTGTCAATGTCTGGTATGGCTTGTCTGTTCTTCTCTCTACTGTAATGCCAGATGCCTTGCTCATCTTGGTTTCGTATACCCTCATCCTCAATGCAGTCTTCCACCTCCCTTCCCAAGGAGCTCGGCAAAAGGCTCTAGGCACATGTGGCTCCCACCTTGGGGTCATTTCCATGTTCTATTTGCCTGGCATTTTTACTGTAATTACCCAGCGGTTTGGGCATCATGTTCCCCTCCATACTCACATTCTGCTGGCCAATATCTGCACATTAGCCCCTCCCATGCTGAACCCTATCATTTATGGGGTCAAGACCAGGCAGATTCGAGACTGTGTGGTCAGTACTCTGTCTTCACAGTAGAAACATGTTGAGTCTGTGTGACTGATCTGGTGGTATGTTCACCACTATGGTGTCTCACATTTTGTTTTCCTATGTTGTAGAAACTTATTAACTAAGGGTTCTACTGACTGTGAACAAATGGATTTATCATGACTTTGAAAGATAGATTGTCATGTTGCCTTTATAAGGTAGTGTTTAGAAAAGAGCATGAGGTTTTTTGGATATGATATCAAAAGTACAGGCAATAAAAGCAAAATAAACAAGTGGGACTACATCAAACCAAAAAGCTCCTGCACAGCAAAGAAAGCACTCAACAGAACAAATAGGCAACATATGGAATGGGAGAAAATATTTGCAAATCATTATCTGATAAAGGGTAAATAGCCAAAATATATAAGAAATCCATATAACTCAATAACAAAACTCAATAGTAAAGGAACAAATAACCTGACTTAAATATGGGAAAAGGACCTGAATAAACTTTTTTTTTTTTTCCAGAGAAGACATACAAATGGCCAACAGGTACATGAAAAAGTTCTCAACGTCACTAATTATCAGGGAAATGCAAATCAAAGCCACAATGAAACTTCACCTCACACCTTTTAGCATAGCTATTATCAAAAGAGATATATATGTTGATGAGGATGTGGAGAAAAGGGAACCCTTGTGCGCTGTTGGTAGGAATGTAAATTGGTAGAGCTATTAAGGAAAATAGTGTGGAGGTTCCTCAAAAACTGAAAACTAGAACTGCCATATTGTCCAGAAATTCCACTTCTGGGTATATATATGAAGGAAATGAAATCACTATCTTGAAGAGATGTCTGTACCCCCTCATGTTCATGGCAGCATTATTTATAATAGACAAGACATGGAAACAACCTATGTGTCCACTGACAGATGAGAAAAAAAATGTGGCGCGCGCGCGCGCGCGCGCACACACACACACACACACACACACACTGGAATACTATCAGTCATAAAAGGAAATCCTGCCATCTGTGACAACATGGATGAATCCTGAGTACATTAAGCTAAGTAAAATAAGTCAGACAGAGAAAGACAAATACTATATGAGCTCACTTGTATGTGGAATCTAAAACTGAACTCATAGAAACAGAACAGTTTGATGGTTGCTAGAGATGAGTAGTGGGGGATGGGAGAAAGGGGTGAAGGTTGTCAAAGTGTACAACTTCCAGTTATACAATGAATCAGTTCTAGGAGTGTAATGTACAACATGATGACTACAGTTAATACTGTATTGCATATTTGAAAGTCTCTAAGAGAGTATATCTTAACAGTTCCTACCACACACAGAGAAAAATTTAACTACATGAGGTGGTGGATGGGTTAACAAACTTTATTGTGTGGTAATCATTTTGCAATATAAATGTGTCAAATCATTATGTTGTATACCTTAAACTTACAAAATGTTATATGTCAATTATACCTTAATAAATCTGGATGAAAAAAATGTGGTACATATATACAATGGAATATTATTCAACCATAAAAAGAAAAGCCTGCTATTTGTGATAACAGGGATGAACCTGGAGGACACTATACCAAGTGAAATAAGCCAGATACAGAAAAACAAAGACTGTGTGCTCTCTTACAGGTGGGATCTAAAACCTCAAACTTCCAGAAGCAGAGAGTAGAATGGTGGTTTCCAGGGGCACAGGGGTGGGGGAAATAGGTATTGGTTGAAGGTTACAAACTTTCAGTTATAAGTTCTGAGGATCTAATGTACAGTATGATGACTATAGTTAATATATACTGAGAGTTGATATTAAGTGTTCTCACTATACATATACAAAAGGTAACTATGTGAGGCAAGGAATCTGTCAATTGGCTTCATTGTGGTAATCATTTTACAAAATATGCATATATATTTAAGTGTACATCTTAAGTGTATGCAGTTTTTATGTCACTTATACCACAATAAAGCTGGAAAAAAATTAAATACATAGTTTCATAAAGGGATGGGCACCACAATCTCTAAATTCCCTGATTATACCTTTATCATAGGGCTGTGATAGAACTAAAAATATAAACAGGATCTTGATATGCATGACATAGAGTAAGCAGTGGATAAGTTTTTAACTTCTACCTTAGCTTATCTTTTAAAATGTAGTGCAATAATTTCTGCCTCTTCTAATTCAAAAAGAAGTTATGGAATCAAAGGAGATCACAAAAGTTAACAGGCCTTATTTGCATTTTAAAGGAAAATATTAATCATAACTGGAATTGGTGCTGGTAGAATCTTCATTTCTCAAGAGAATTTTGTGTGATCTGTGCGGTATACAGATCACTTGTTAGTAATTACTGATGGGGATAGAAATCAAGATACTATTATCTTTACCACTTAATTTCTTTCATTGGGGACCAAAGCGATGGTAGTATGTCATCTGTGTAATAGACATCTCCAAGTATTGGAGTAACCTGATATGCCAAAGAATTCAGATTTTGAGAAATGAGAGTATTTAAGTTTATATCATTATGATAGTTTTCTCCCATAAGTATATCAATTAAAGGGAACAAATCATCATTTACATTGGTCAACTCCAAAGAGACAGAAGCAGAAAAGTATATTTTATAATTTACCCTTAAAAAAATTTCTCTATAACCTTGACATGCAGAATCCAACCATTCCCCAGTTATATCCCCATTCATAGAGAACTGAGCTCTCCTTTTCTTCCTTCAGTTTATCAACCAAAGCATGATTAATTTTGTCAACTTATATTTAGTTCTGCAATGTTGCCATCTCACCTGAGGATTTTGTTCTCTTTATCTTTTCTTCAAAGTACCTTCTGTCCAGTGTTAAGACAGACCATCACTCATACTTACAAATAACTCATCACTAAATTTTAAGGTCGCTGATATCTTTGTACAGTATCTACATTTCATGAAGTGGATAGCAGATTTACTAAAGACTAGCAGATTTCCTGAAGGAAATTTGAGATTCTATTTTATTAAAAAATTTTTAATTCCAGTGTAGCTCACATACAGTGTTCTATTAGTTTCAGGTGTACCATATAGTGATTCAACAGTTCCTTAAGTTACTCGGTGCTCATCAAGGTGAGTGTACTTTTAATCCCCTTCACCTGTCTCATCCATTCCTCCACCCACCTCCCCTCTGGTAACCATCTGTTTGTTTTCTATAGTGATGAGTCTGTCTTTTGTTTGTCTCTCTTTATTTGTTTCTTAAATTCCACATTTTAATGAAATCATATGGTATTTGTTTTTCTCTGACTGGCTTATTCCACTTATCATTATATTCTCTAGTGCTATCTATGCTGTTGCAAATGGCAAATTTTCATTCTTTATTATGGCTGAGTAATATTCCAATATATACATATAATAAAATATACATATTCCTATATATATACACACCACATCTTATCATCCATTGATTTATCAATTACACTTGGGCTGCTTCCAAAATTTGGCTATTTGTAAATAAGCTGCAATAAATATATAGAGGTACATATATCCCATCGGATTAGTATTTTCATGTTTTTTTTTGGGTAAATATCCAGTACAGCAATTACTGGATAGTAGGATAGCTCTATTTTTAATGTTTTGAGGAATCTCCATCCTGTTTTCCACTGTGGATGCCCAGCTTGCATTCCCACCAACAGTACATGAGGGTTCCTTTTTCTCCACATACTTTCTTGAGTTTTTGCTTTTAGCTATTCTGACAGGTGTGAGATGATATCTCATTGTGGTTTTGATTTGTATTTCCCTGATGATCAGTGATGTTGAGAACCTTTTCATATGTCTGTTGGCCATCTATGTCTTCTTTGGAGAAATGTCTCTTAATATCTTCTGCCCATTTTTAACTAGATGATTTGGGTTTTTTCTTCTGTGTATTAAATTGTGTAAGTTTTTAATATATTTTGGATACTAATTCTTTATTGGATATGTCATTTGAAATTATCTTTTCTCACTCAATAGGTTGTCTTTTAGTTTTAGGTTATTTCCTTTGTTAAGCAGAGCTTTTTATTTTGATGTAGCCCCAATAGTTTATTTTTGCTTTTGTTTTCCTTGCCTCAGGAGGCATACCTAGAAAAAAGTTTCTATGGCCTATGTCAATAGGTTACTGCTTGTGTCCTCCTGTAGGATATTTATGGTTTCAGGCCACACATTTAGGTCTATTAAACCATTTTGAGCTAATTTTTGTGTATGGTGAAAGAAAGTAGTCTAGTTTCATTCTTTTGCATGTTACTGTCCAGTTTTCCAATCATCATTTGTTGAAGATGTTTTCTCATTGGATATTCATTCTTCCTTTGTCAATGATTAATTGATAATATAATTGTGGTTTTATTTCTAGGTTTTCTATTCTAGTCCATTGATCAATGCATCTATTTTTATGTCAGTATCATACTGTTTTAATTATTACCACTTTGTAATAGAACTTCAAGTCTGGAATTGTGATGCCTCTGATTTTATTTTTCAAGATTGCTTTGGCTATTCAAGGTCCTTTGTGGTTCCATACAAATTTTAGGATTGTTTGTTCTAGTTCTGTGAAAAATGCTATTTTGATTGGGATTGCATTAAATGTGTCGATTGTTCTGGGTAGTACAGACATTTGAACAATATTTGTTCTAACCCATGAGCATAGAGTGTCTTTCCATTTCTTGGTGTTGTTTTGAATTTCTTTCAACAATTTTTTATAGTTTTCAGAGTACAGGTCTTTCACCTCTTTGGTTATTTTTATTCCTAGGTATTTTATTGTTCTGGTGCAATTGTAAATGGAATTGTTTTCTTAATTTCTCTTTCTGCTGCTTCATTGTTGGTGTATAGAAATGCAACAGATTTCCATGTTGATTTTTTTTTTTAATTTTTTTTTCAACGTTTTATTTTTATTTTTGGGACAGAGAGAGACAGAGCATGAACGGGGGAGGGGCAGAGAGAGAGGGAGACACAGAATGGGAAACAGGCTCCAGGCTCTGAGCCATCAGCCCAGAGCCTGACGCGGGGCTCGAACTCACGGACCGCGAGATCGTGACCTGGCTGAAGTCGGACGCTTAACCGCCTGTGCCACCCAGGCGCCCCAATGTTGATTTTGTATGGTGCAACCTTATTGAATTATCAGTTCTAGCAGGTTTTTTTTTGGTGGAGTCTTTAGGGTTTTCTATACATAGTATCATGTCAGCTGCAATAGTGAAAGTTTTACTTCTTCCTTATCAATTGGGTTGCCTTTTTGTTGTCTGATTGTTGTGGCTAGAACTTCTAGTACTATGTTGAATAAAAGTGGTGAGAGCGGACATACATCTTTGTCTTGTTCCTGACCTTAGAGTAAAATCTCTCACTTTTTCCCCGGGAAGGATGATGTTAGCTGTGGTTTTTTTTTTTATATAAGGCCTTTATTATGTTGAGATATGTTCCCTCTAAAATTATTTTGTTGAATGTTTCTATCATGAATGGAGGTTGTACTTTGTCAAATGCTTTTTCTGCATTTATTGAAATGATCATATGGTTTTAATCCTTTCTCTTGTTGATGTGATGTATCATGTTGATTGATGTGTAGATACTGTAGCACCCTTGCATCCAGAGAATAAATTTAACTTGATTGTGCTAAATGCTTTTTAAAAATGTATTGTTGGATTCAGTTTGGTAATATTTTGTTGAGGATTTTTGCATTTATGCTCATCAGGGATATTGGCCTGTAGTTCTCTTTTCTTGTGGGGTTTTTATCTGGTTTTGGCATCAGGGTAATGCTGGGCTCATTGAATGAATTTGGAAGTTTTACCTCTTCTTCTTCTTTTTTTTTTTAAGTTTGAGAATAGATATTTACTCTAAGTGTTTGGTAGAATTTACCTGTGAAGCCATCTGGACCTGTACTTTTATTTGTTGAGGTTTTTTTGATTACTGTTTCAGGTTCCTTGCTGGTAATCAGTATGTTCAGATTTTGTGTTTCTTCCTGCTTTAGTTTTGGTAGGTTATATGTTTCTAGTTATTTATCCATCTCTTCTAGGTTGTCTTGTTGGCATATAATTTTTCATATTGTTATAATCCTTTGTGTTTCTGTGATGTTGGTTGTTATTTCTCCTTCTTGTGATTTTATTTGAGTACTCTTTTTTCTTTTTTTTTTTTGATGAGTCTGGCTAGAGGTTTATCAATTTTGATTTTTCAAAGAACAAAGCTCCTGGTTTCTTTGATGTGTTCTATTGTGTTTTTTGTTTCTATATCCTTTATTACTGGTTTTATTGTTGTTGTTTTTCTAGCTCCTTTAGGTGTAAGGTTAGGTTGCTTATTTGAGATTTTTCTTGCTTTTGAGATGGGCCTTTATTGCTATAAGTTTCCCTCAGAACTTTTGCTGTATCTCAAAGGTTTTGAGCTGTTGGGTTTTTATTTACATTTCTCTCCATGTAGTTTTCTATTTCTTCTTTGATTTCTTGGTTGACCTATTCATAGTTTAGTAGCATGTTATTTAACCTCCATGTATTTGTGCCCTTTCCAGATTTTTTTTCTTGTGGTTGATTTCCAGTTTCATAATGTTGTGGTCAAAATAGATGGTAGGACTTTGATATTCTGAATTTGTTGAGACTTGTTTTATGGCCTAATATGTGATGTATTCTGGAGAATGTTCCATTTGCACTTGAAAAGAATGTGTATTCTGCTGTTTTAGGATGGAATGTTCTGAATATATCTGTTAAATCTATCTGGTCTAGTGAGTCATTCAAAGCCATTGTTTCTTGTTGATTTTGTTTTGTGATATGTCCCAAAATATGTCTATTTTGTCCAAATATTGCTACCTTACCTTTCTTTTTCAAATCTGTTTGCATGATAAATGTTTCTCCATCCCCTCACTTTCAATTTGCATGTGTCTTTAGGTCTGGAATGGGTCTCCTGTAGGTAGCATATAGATGGGTCTTGTTTTTTTAATTCACTCTGTCACCCTATGTCTTTTTATTGGAGCATTTCGTTCATTTATATTCAAAATAATTATTAATACATATGTATTTATTGCCACTTTTTAAAACTTGTTTTGTGGTTGTTTTTGTAGCTCTTCTCTGATCCTTTCTTCTCTTGCTCTCTTCTCTCATTGTTTGCTGGCTTTCTTTAGTGATATACTTGGATTCCTTTATTATTATTTTTTGCATGTTTATTACTGATTTTTGGTTTGTGTATGTAACATCTGCATATAGCAGTCTATATTAAGTTGATGGTTGCTTAAGATTGGACTCATTCTTTACTCCTCTCCCCCATGTTTTAGGTAATGGTGTCATACATTTTTTTTATTTTGTGAGTCTGTTGCTGTTTTTTACAGATATACTCATTTTTACTGCTTTTGTGCTTCCTACTTTTCTTACTCTTATTTATGGTCTTTCCTTTCCTTTTAAAGAGTCCCCTTTAACATTTCTTGGAGGGCTAGTTTAGTGGTTTAGCGTTTGTTTGTCTGGGAAACTCTTTCTCCTTCTATTCTGAATGATAGCCTTGCTGGATAGAATATTCTTGGCTGCAGATTTTTTCCTTTCAGCACTCTGAATTTATCATTCCACTCCTTTCTGGCCCACAAAGTTTCTGGTGAAAAATATACATATAGCCTTATGGGTTTTCTCTTGTATTTAACTGTCTTCTTTTATCTTGCTGCTTTTAAAATTGTCTCCTTATCACTACTTTTTGCCATTTTAATTACTATGTGTCCTCATGTGGACCTCCTTGGGTTGATTTTATTGGGGGACCTCTGTCCTGAATATGGATTTGTTTCCTTTTCCAGATTAGGGACATTTTTAGCTATTATTTCTTCAAATAAATTTTCTGCTCTCTTCTCTCTTTTCTTCTTCCTCTTCTGGGATCCTTATAATGCAAATGTCATTACGCTTGATGGACTCACTGAGTTCCCTAAGTCTATTCTCATTTTGCATTTTAATTTTTTCCCTATCATCTGTTCAGCTTGATTACTTTCCATTACTCTGTCCTCCCGGTCACTAATTCATTCTTCTGCTTTCTTAGCCTGCTATTTATTCCATCTACTGTATTTAAAATTTTTATTGTGTTCTTTTCTGATTGGTTCTTTATCTCACTATTAAGGGTATCTTTGATGTTCCCCACTCTTTTCTCAAGTCCAGTATCTTTAAATCCCCTATCAGGCATATATATCTGTTTTGTTTAGGTCTCTTGCTGTGGTTTTGTCCTGTTCTTCCATTTGGGACATATTCTTCTGTCTCTTCATTTTGTCTTACTCTGTTTCTGTGTGTTAGGACAGTCAGCTATGTCTCCTTCTCTGGAAAGTAACAGCCATGTGAAGGAGAGGTCTTGTAGTACCCTGTAATGCAGTGTCCCCTGTTCACCAGAATCTGGCACTTCAGAAGTATCTCCTATGTGTGTGCATATGCCCTGCTGTTGTGTCTTAGATGCTTTTTCCTTTAGCCCAGTTGTCTCCAGTGGTTTTCTCTGCCTATCGTGGGCAGTGTTTTGTCTCTGTGGTGTTACTAGACCAGCTGGGAGCCTCCTTCATCTGGAGTTAGATCATACATTTGCCAGAGATGCAGTAGCACCAAGGTGCCTTTCCTGTGTTGTTCCTGAGAAATTTTTGTTATTGGGCACGGTCTGCTGTCAGACCAGATGTCTTCCCCCAGCTCACTGCTGGGGCACCCTTCTGACTGACATTATGTGGTTGTCTTCCCCTCAACCCAGGAAAGGAGTCCCTTTGGAGTCACGTTGTCAGGCTTGTGGTCCCAGTTTGAATGGCCTCTGGCAAAGAGCATGTTGGAGGAGGTGGACTGCGCTGTGCCTGCAAGGTTTGCATGCCAGCAAGAGGGGACCTGCTGCCACCTCTGAAACCAGGCTGGTCAGGGTAGGGCCCATGGTTTAACAGGGTGCACCATGGTCTGCTTGTGAAATGAGACTTACTACCACTGCAGCTGCTGGTACCAGGTCCGTAGGAGCTGATCTGCAAAGCAGGTGGGTGAAACAAGCAATTTTAATAAGGTGTGTGCTTCTTTTCCTCAGGAGGGGGCCTGCTGCATCTGCCTCCAGGACCAAGGCTGCACAAAGTGCATGGTTGAGGGCTACTGTAGTATTGGTACGGTTTGCACTCGTCTTCTGGGGGAGGGGACAGCAGCGCTGGGACTGAGGCAAGCATGACTGGAAAGGACAGACCCACTGCTATGTGGGTGGGTGGGACTTGGTATAAGCAAGTTAGGTAATGAGTGTTGGCATCATGTTGTTTCTTGTAGATTGCCATGTTTATTCTGGGCATTGTGGGAGAGAGATGTGCTGGTGAATGGTGTCTCCTGGATGAGTCCCTCAGCATACCCTGCTCTTCAGGTACAGGCTCTGAGAGGAGTAAGTCTCCCTTCCATATGCCCCAGATGTTTTTCAAACTGCTGCTTCTATGCTGTATTTTTGAGGGTTGTTTGTCCCACTGTCTCTTTAAGGCGGGCACTCAGCTTCCTATTGTCTCTCCCAAAGCTAAGTCAGCTGATTTGTAAAATGCCAGGCTTTAAGTCCCACTGGTTGTAAGAACTTAATGAAATTCAACTCCTCTGGTTTTCAAAGCCAAAGGTTATGGGAATTTGTTTTCCCTGTGCAGGTTTCCTAGTGTGGTAGAGGCTGCTTCTTGCCCTTCTCTGTGCCACTGGCTCCCTTCTTCCTGTGGAGGGCCCAGCTTTCCATCTGTTTATCTACCGACTGATCTCTACCCTTTCTACCCTCTTCAGTGTGGCCTCTTCTCTGCCTTTAGTTGTGGAGTTTGTTCTGCCAGGCTTTGGGTCATTTTCTGGGTTATTTATGCTGATGTGGGTGTTATCTAGTTGTATCCATGGGATGAAGCGAGCTTAGGGTCTTCCTACTCTGTCATCTTCCCCGCCTCCCCCTGAGATTCTATTTTAGACAAAGAATCAGGTTGCTTGAAGAATAGTGGTTCTCTCACAGCCTGCTATTGCTTGGGTGTAGAGCTTCATCCAACCTTAAGAGCTTAAATTCAAGAAAGTGCTGTCACCAGCTGATGCCATTACCTGAGTCCTGGCCTTCACACCAATCAGGTTCAACCAAAGAAGCAGAACTAGTAGGAGACATGCAGAGACTTATTGCATTTATACAATTGTGGGGGCTGGCAAGGCAGGACCTAAATCTGCAGGGCAGGCCATTAGGAGGGGCAGGCTGGAACTCTGGCATGAGCTGAAGCTGCTACTCATAGATGGATTATCTTCAGTGAAGCTTCAGTTCTGCTTTTAAGGTCTTTCACTTGATTGGATTAGACCCACCCAATTTATCCAGGACAATCTCCATTAAAGTCAAATGATTATGGACTTTTAATAACACCTACAAAATACCTTCACAGCAATATCTAGATTAGTGATTGAAAACCTGATGGCTTATAGCCTAGCCAAGCTGACCTATCAAAAAACCATTACTCCTTCGATTTAGATTGATGCGCCCCTTAACCAACTCCAATATCAACAAGATGTGGTTGGGAGAGCATGGCAGGGATGGGGAGTACAGCAGGCTGGATACATAATGTGGAAGTCTAAGGTCTGGATCATTCAGCCTTTATTTTCAAAGTATGGCTGTTTTTCTACAGGTGTGTGGAGCCACTTATATGTGTGTACATTGGAACAATAATCCTAGATGTATGAGAACAAGGATCGAATGGGTTAGATTGAGGCCCCACGTACAAAGGAAGCCCCTTTGCAAACTCTGCAAAGGTAAATAACCGAGATCTGACTAAAGGCCTAGTGATGGAGAGGAGAAAATGAGACTTGAGTCACATAAAGAAGGCAGAAACATGTTTTGTTTGATCCAGAAGATTTGGGCCAATTAGTTTGTTTCATAGAGGGAATTATAAAGCAATCTAGGGAGGAACGCTGATGGTGAAGGTCATCTGACATAAATTTTCAGTGAAGTCCCTGCCAAAGTCTGCTTGCTGGTGTCCTGACAGGTCTGCAGAGACAAAGTGGTTCAGAGTTCATGCGGAGATGAGGCAGGGTCAGTGGCTGAGAAGGGCACCCACAGAGGGGGAGCTACCAGTGGTCAGAGGATCCCTACCAACCCACCCCCAATGGACGGAGGACAAGAGGGGCTGAGTTACTTCCTTCATCATTAAAACCAGTACTGAAGAAGGGCCGCAGAGGTCCAGCGAAGGCACATTCGGAGAAAGTGTAGATGAGGGAGCCGTGGTCAGTGATGTTGTAGAAGGAGACAGTGCTGGCCTCATAGTCAAGGAAGATCCCAACTTGGCACGGAGGCACCCGAAGGTGGAGGGGAGTCTGGGGGCTGGTGCCAGCCTCATATTTTTGTTTGTTCCACAGCCAAATTGTCCAGAAGCCATTTTGGGGGCTGAGCAAAAAATGCCCTTTCCTCCGCACAGAGTCTCTACAAACACCCAGGTCCCAGGCCTCCTTTCCTGTCACATCTACCTCCCAGTAAACCTTTCCAGAGTCAAAGAACTGGGCACCCAGGACCATGGGATAAGTGTCAAATCTGCCCTCATTTTCAGGCACTTCCTGCCGGCTGCCTCCAAGCCTCACTTGTCTCCGATCCTCTGACAGGATGAGCCACGGATTGGCTGTGTGTGGATCCAGAGTGATGTGTACTGCAGAGAGGGGACCAGAGTCAGGCTGGGAGAGTGTGGGGAATCAGGAACCTGGTGTCTCTGGTTGGGGATGAGGATAAGGAGGTATCTGTGAGCCTCACTGTGGAAGGAAATGACCCCCAGCCAGGCCTGACCTTTGAGGGAACCACCTTCTCTACCTGTCCCTGCCTCACCTACCCTGACCTGCTCTCTCTCCCTGACTCTGGGACTCTGCTTCCTCATCACCCACTTCTGTTCCCCAGTCCCAGTCTCTTGGTGGTCGCCTCACCTCCGTAAGTCCTCAGCATCCTTTTCAGTCCTGGCACGAGGCACACACTCCTCAGGTCTGGAGGGGTGATGTCCAGATTCTTCAGGTTCCAACACTCACTCCTGAGGCAAACAGAGTTACAGACCCTGTCCCCAACTCCCACCTCACCCTCCTGAACCCTGACACTATAACCTCCCTTGTGGATGAAAATTTAACTCAATGCAAATTTACAAAAACCTCCTTTGCTGGGATCCCTGGGGGTGGGGGTGGGAGGCAAAAGGAGGTAGGATTTAGTTCCTTTCTAGGCCTTACTGGTTACATGGGCCCCTGCAGCTATGGATAGTTTGTATCTCCTCTCCAAGCCTGAGGTCAGCAGGCACTCACTGTTTTACACTGTTTCATTTTATCACAAGGCATCTAATACAGATGGAATCACTTCTGTAAGGAACCTCAAGGCTCTCCCCATATCATGGGTCTTACTCTCTGGCTCTTTCTTTTTTTTTTTTTTTTTTTTTAATTTTTTTTTTTCAACGTTTATTTATTTTTGGGACAGAGAGAGACAGAGCATGAACGGGGGAGGGGCAGAGAGAGAGGGAGACACAGAATCGGAAACAGGCTCCAGGCTCTGAGCCATCAGCCCAGAGCCTGATGCGGGGCTCGAACTCACGGACCGCGAGATCGTGACCTGGCTGAAGTCGGACGCTCAACCGACTGCGCCACCCAGGCGCCCCACTCTCTGGCTCTTTCTAGGAGATTCATAACTGGCTGTAGACTCAGAACTTAATAGAAATTTCCCTGTTGGTTGGGGCTTCACTTTGTAAGGATGATATAGTATAATTACTTTTGGCAGCTCACCAAGATGTCTGTTAATTAGCTTCACAACAGAAAATATTTTACGGAGGTTTGGGTATTTGAGAAGAGGGATGAGAATGGGGGGAAAATGAGTGCATGTTTTTCTAACTCAAAAACCTTTTCCACAGGTATATGTGCTTCCTACCACCTCCTCCTTTTTTTTAATGTTTATTTTTGAAAGGGTGAGAGAGAGTGTGAGTGGGGGAGGGGCAGAGAGAGAGGGAGATACAGACTTCAAAGTGGGTTCCAGGCTCTGAGCTGTCAGCACAGAGCCCAATGTGGGGCTCGAACCCACAAACCACAAGATCATGACCTGAGCCAAAGCTGGACACTTAACCCACTGAGCCACCCAGGCACCCCCCTGCCCCTTCCTCTTACAAAGAAAACTCCTTACCTTCCCAGGACACTTTTCACCTCCTGAGGAGAAAAGAGAGTAAATTCTGGAATCACTGGTTTACCATTAGACCTCATTTCTGTGGGTTAGGTGATGCCCCCCAGCCCCCAAGACCCACAGGACACTGCTTTACTCCATTCCTCTGGGGCCAATGCCTGAAAGACATTTCTGACCAGCTTGAAGCAGAAGGGGTGTGGATGCTTGTGGGGTAACCAGGGTAACCACCATGGGTGTGACCTATAGCTAAGAGAAGGATGACCAGTTTAAGGACTCTGATTCAGAGGACAAATTAGAAAGCCCCGATTCCTGGAAGAAGAGTGGAAAGGAACAAGTAGCCCAGCCTGGCTGAGTCCCAGAGGCAGTCACAGGGAAAGAATGGCCAAGTCAGGATGCACAGAAACTGCTCTATCTCATTTGCAGGCTTGCATTTGGGGGAAGGAAAGGCTCTGTTCTATGTTGGAGTTAATGCTGCCTTCTCATATGTATGTGAAATCAAATACTTGAGAATATGCTGTTGCAGGGCTTGGGAACCCTTACCCAGGAATTGGCACACTCCTAGGCCCAGTCAAAAGTGCATTAGAAGGTGTGGCTCAGTGTTGGGCAGAAGCAAGATTTAGACAATAAGAGGGCCTACCAAGTCAAGCCAATCCAGGAAGCCTTTTTTGCACAAACCAAACTAAACAAATAAAAAAAATGGCTTCATGACCACATCTGACAGAGACACTGGCAAGTTTGGGAAGAGAAAAACTGTATAAGGTTAGAGCAGAGGGGACTTTAGAGACCCGCTAGTCAATAGTTTCCCCAAACGAGGCAAACACATTAAGGGATGCGAGAGGATTTTAAGTAGCACACACATCAATGAGTGTCTAAAAAATAGTGATGTGCTCATTTTAATTTCAGCTCTGCCACTTAATATTTGGGTGAACTTGGTCAAGTTATTTAGCTGTAGTGTCTAAGTTTCTCAACATCTCTGCCCCTCTGTTTTCTCATCTATGAAATGGGGATAACGGCATCCAACTCACTGTATTGCTGTGACAGCCTGAGTACACAGAGGCAGATACTATGTGCCATTTAAGAATCGGCGGTGGTTACAAAATTAGAAAAAAATCAGTAACTTATCAACGCAGGATTTCTTGGCTCCTATCACTTAGGACAAATTTCCTGTTAAGCTAAATTTCTTCAGGTGAAAGAGTGAGATGTAAAGAACAAACATATGCCAACAGGTTTGGGTAGTTCACAGAAGCAGCAGAAAGTGGGAAGAGGGTACATTTATGACTAACACTGGGGGATCCTTGTTATTCAGTCCACTCCCTCCACTTGTACCACAGATGGAGACATTAGGTCTAGGAAAAGGAAAGGACTAACCTAGAATTATGGAGTGAATTGGTGGCAGGGCTGGGGATGGGCCACTGTCTCTTAATTTCCAGGGCACTGTCTTTAGTTGCATTTATGAAAACCTGCTCATGGTCAAATGCTCACGTAAAAGCTTTTGTGGTTTCTCTCAATTAATCCTCACAAAAATCCCTTGAGATATGTAACCTTATAGTACACATTTAACATAGGAGAAACCTGATACTCAGAAAAGTTATGGAACTTTCTCAAGGTCATGAACCTGGAAGGTGTCAGAGCAGGCACTCACCTGGGATGGCTGGTTCTTTGAATTGCTGTATGGAATATTTCCTCCTAACTCTGCACCTTTCCCATGACTTGAACGCAAACCAAGCATGGGTCTGAATTCCAGTTTGGGAATATTCCAGGGACCGGGTTTAGCCTTTTTTCAGTTGTTCCTTGAACCTCAGGGAGGGGGATGGCTCACCTGCAGCAGCTCCAGGGCTGAGCCCCTGCTCCTCTTCTCCAGCTCCACGACCAGCTCCTGCAGGGCCTGGCTCTTCTGGGCCAGTGTGGCCTCCCTCTCGCCCAGGATTCTCAGCTGCTCCTTCTCCTCCATCTCTAGCTTCTGTAGCTGTCTCTGTTCCTCTGCAGCCAGGAAGTTCTGCTGCTGCACAAACTCTGTGTGAATCCGCAGTTTGTGTGTCTCAACCTGACTCTTTGGTGTAAATGGAAAGAGAGAGGTTTTTATCAAAATCTCCTAAGCTCCAGGAATGAAGGTACTCATATCGATTTCTATTCCCTGTAGATTCATCACTCAGACTCTGGGTCTAAGAGCAAACACACACACACACACACACACACACAGAATTTTTCTGGGGAGATAAGTGAGTGAGGCTTCTGGGCTCAGAGGGGAATGGGATTATTTGGGGGGGGGGTCACACTGTAGCTGTCCTACAGTCGCATATGTATGGTAGCAGACTTTCAAAACCCACTCAGTACCCAAATGTGCCCCCGTGTCTTCATTTCTCAGGGAGTTCCTGAGACAGTCACATCCATCCCTACCCCCAACAACCTCACAAAGACAGGCTCACAACACTGCTCTGAAGTCCTGAGGAAAGGGAGTCTTTGGGATAATCTCTGCTTGTCCTCTCCTGCTGGTGACTGGAAGGTCACCTGATGACACAGGATGACTCCTTTTGCCACCACAGCCTGACTCATCCTTCTCTGATCCCAAATCTTCCCTTCCACTCTTCTAATCCCTGACTACCCTACCTCCAAGTTATGGGTATAGAACAAGCTTTAGGTCTCCATTCTACTTTGGAACAGTGATCTGGATGTGGTTAAGCAACCACCTGGTCAGATTGGTTTTTCTACATTTGATCTTGGTCATTCCCTTAAGTCTGTTCTTCACAGCCCTTGTCATTTACTGACAGGCCTGGCCATCGGGCATCTCTCCTGGGAGACCTCTGTCCCAGACGCTGAGGCAGTGATTCTGTCATTTCCTAAGACTGGGTTCAGGGAGCAGGAGCTTTAGGGTATGGCTTGTTCCTCTCAGCACTTTTTCCTAAGACTCTTGATTCTTCTATCTGATTGGGAGCTCTGTCCTTTTTATTCCTCTCTGTCAGGAGGCCTAGAGGATAGCTGGTTCTTGGAGAGTGAGATATACTGACTATCACTCCTCAGATGGGCATAGCTATGGTTACACCTTGAGTCTGGGACGCTGGACTCTGCCCTGGCTTCTGATCTGAGATTCCTTTTAGGACATGATTCTTGCCTTCCAGGCTGCTCTCTTCATTGCAATATCCACTTCCAACTCCTCCGCCAACCGTTGTCCTTTTCTCAGGTTCCCTAATGCCACCTGGAGCTTCTCCTGTAGAGAACGATAGGTTAGTGCCCAATCAGACCAAGAAGTGGGGTGGGGTGGGGTGGTATAAGGAAGGAGAAAACCAGGCTGGTTCTTTGAAAAGACTGAGTGCTGAGAAAGAGGGGAGACTACAGTCTGACTGGGGTGGAAATTCTGTGGATGGGAAGACTTTGGAAAAAGCCTAATGTTTCTTACAACATAGAGCCACACTGTTGGTAGGGGGCATGCTCATTCCTAATTAATCAGGAGACAAGGAAATGTGATTCTTGTAGCATTTCCTCAGTGTATTCCCCACTCCTGGGAAATGAGAAAGTTGTACCAAGTTTGCAGTTCTTGGCTTAAGTTAGACACGGAAGGTGGGAGGCACCCTTCCTTTCCCCAACACCTCAACTCCACAGGTGACTCCACCTCCCCGGCTCTGGGGAACAAAGCACCCACCAGGGATGCCTCTCCTTCTACATGCTTTTGCCTCTGTGCTGAGGCCTCACCTTGTACTCCTGAGCAGCCTCCTCAATAGGGACCATGTGGTGGTTACGGTGGTTCTGGGACTGGGAACACACCCAGCAAAGGATCTTCCCGTCTTCCTCGCAGAACAGGTGCAGTTTCTCTCCGTGCACCTCGCACCGCTCCCACTGCATGCCCTCCTTGGCACTCTGGTCAATTTGTTTAAGGTTGTCCACCATGTTGGCCAGCGGCCAGTTGGGCCTGACGTTCCGGAGCAAGAAGATGTGCTGACACACAGGGCAGACGCCGCCCCCATCTTTTCCCACCTGAGAGATGCAGTCGTGGCAGAAGCTGTGGCCACATTCAATGCTCACAGGCTCCACGACAGGATCCAGGCAGATAGGGCAAGTGACCTCCTCCCACATCATCGCCAGGCGCGCTGCTGAGGCCATTGCGGTAACGTTCCTATGAGGCAGCCCTGTGGAGAGCCTGCGGAAGCCTAGTAGGAGGGGAGAAAAGGAAAAGAGAAGATGAGAAGGGTTGTGTGAGGGAAAAAAAAAAAAAAAAGCAATCCCAAGGAGACCCTGAGGAAGAGTGAGGTGGAGGGTGTGAAAATAAGATGAGAACGTTAACTTGAGCAACAAGAGCTTCTCCTCCCTAGTCTCATCCACTGATCCAGCCAGACAGCGGGGAAACTCGGTCTCCAAAAGAGAGCAAGATTGTTTTGGGGAACTTCAGAGATAGAGCTGTGTGCAACTCCATCTTCATCAGGTCCACCGCTACTTAAACCCTCGGCCCCTGGGCTTTTCCTGTGCGTCTTCTCCCATGTCGGGTGCCAGTGCACTGCCAAGCAGCTCGTGGTAACAGGTGCGGCCTTTTACCACGCGCTCTCCATGCGCTACAGGAGGTGCTGCGTGCTTTGCGTACGTCTTCGTTAGTCTGCGCGATAATGGCAGGCGTTATGCACAGGTTACAGGACTGCATACATAAGAATATGTTTACAAGTGTGTACATATACGTGTAGTACGTATACATGTATGTGCTTGTATGTGTATGTACGTGTTCACACCCACTCACCCACGTGGTAGAGCGCTTCCCGGGCTCTCCTCTCAGCTTCCGGAACCTGGTAACTGTCCTCATTGCCTCTGGGGCACAGACCCAGACCTATCTACCACACTGCCCCTCTCCCTCCCAGAAGGGAACTGTGGAGAGGAGGGTCTCCAGGACTGCGGACCTACCCACGCTGGGCTGCCCTAGACCACGCTCCAGGCTAGGTTGCTGCCCTGTTCTCCCTGCCCAGGCGGCAGCAGCAGTAAGGCAGCCCTCGCCCCTTCTCCCTTTCCTGTAACTTGGAAGTCACGTACACAGCCAGGCCCCCTCCCAGGCAGGCTGTCAGCCCGGGAGGAACCGCTGGGCTTGGGCTGATCGAGACCAGTCCCTCTGCGGAGAAGGGAGAACAGGGACCCCAGGCTCTAGGGATGAGACCTGGATGGAAGGGGACCCTCAGATCCGGGGCAAGGGGGAGATGTCCCCCAGCCAGGGCTGGGGCGCTTGGGTTTGGGCAAGTCACTCACCTTTTCAGGGGAGTCCGCCGCTGGCTGCAAGTTCCCTATTTCACTTTCGATTTTCCTTCAGAGGCAAGTCTGAAAGGGAGGCGGGCCGAGGGGCAGGGAGTGGGAGGAGCTTGGGAGGAGAGGGTGATGCGCAGGGCGGAGCTAAGGGGCAGTGGGTGGAGGAGGCTCAGACGCCCCGGGCTGACACTAAGCGAAAGCTCTTCAGCCTTTCAGCCTTGCTGAGCGCTCCCTCCCAGGTCCTCAGTATCTAATGGTCCTCAGCATCTACTAGATGGAGGATTCGTGCTGCCTTCTTTGACGCTGGTCACCATCGCTCCTCAGCCCTATGCTGTGCCTACGTGTGGGAGCTGCTCCTAAGGAGGTCTGGATGGCGACAAGAGTGCCTAGAGCTCTTCCTAAAGTGCCATCCTGTGCTTCCTACTTCCAGAAACCAGTCCTTTTCAGGAGAGCGTTGATATTCTTTTAACATCAAGGGGTGAAGGATTTATACTGCATGACCCAAAGGCAGGTATCACACCAGTGAGTGGTAAGAAAGGAATTGACATTTATTGAGCACCAACTGTGTACCTGTCACTGAACTAGGGATTTTCACAGGTTATTTCCTAAATTGTAGTAAATTGTATTTCTTAATTATAGTAAAAATTGTAGTAAAAAGTTATTTCTTAGATTGCAAAAAAATTGCAATTACTTAAATTGTAGTAAAATTATAGTAAAGTTACATAACGAAATTTACCATCGTAATCATTTAAGTATATAGTTCAGTGGTGGTATTAAATACATTCACCTCATTGTGTGACCATCAGATCAGCATCGTCCATAGAACTTTTTTCATCTCGTCATATTGGAAACTCTGTTACCTATTAAACAATAACTGCCCATTATCTCCTCCTCTGAGCTCCTGAAAGCCACCATTCAATTTTCCATCTCTATGAATTTGACTTCTTTAGGTGCCCCAATAGAAGTAGAGTCATACAGTATTTGTCCTTTTGTGACTGGCTTATTTTACTTAACACCATGTCCTCAGGGTTTATTCATGCTGTGAATAACATGACAGGCTTTCTTTCCTTTTACAGGCTGAATAATATTCCAGTGTCTGTATGTGCATTTTGTTTCCCCATTCATCTGTCAGTGGACACTTGGGTGACTTCTAGCTTTTGACCATTGTGAATACTGTTGCTATGTTCAGGTTATATTATTTAAGCCACATAACAATTTAGTGATTCAGGAGTTATTAAACTCATGTTACAGGAGAGGACACTGAGGCTGAATGGAGTGAAGTGACAAAGTAGATGTATGAGAATTAAAATGTGCATGGAAGAATCTCATTTTAGTGACAGCCCAGAGAAGACAGGCTGCCCTGTCAGCTCAAGCAGAGGCTGTAGGGGCAGCTGGTAGGGATGTGGTCACAAGCTGTGGAGGAGGAAGGAGAAAAAAGGAAGGGTGAGGAGGCTAGGATTCTCAATTCCTTCCAACTCAGATTTTTTTTTTTGGTCCCTGTATAACTTAAGTTTAAAAACATCAGTTGAACTCTGTTTAATGTTTTGTATAGATTAGGAAACCTAAAAACACTTCATGCCTCTTTGTAAATTACAGTTCTGTTTTTATGAGAATTTGCTTAGTGGAAGGTTATCAAGTGACATCTAATATTCAAATTGTATCACTGTAATGATTTGATTCCAGGAACATAGTTCCAGAAAGAAAAGTGGAAACAGTAAAAGAAGAAGGAGAAGAAGAAGGAGGAGGAGAAGAAAAAGAAACCTATATGTGAATTAGCAGACACTCAGAAAATGAGTACTTCACATCACTACCCTCACTCATTCCTATAGGCACCTATATGCTGTGGGGTGGGGTAGAAAAGAGCATAGATCTCATGATAGTGCTGACATGGATTCAGTGCTAACCCTGCTATTTACCAGCCATGTGCCATCCCTCTGAGCTACAATTTATTTATTAAATAAAGATATTAATATACACACCACAGGGTTGCTTTGTACATGTTCAATAATATACACACAGATCAATATAACGTATACATGCTGCAACAGTCCCCAACTTGGTATTGTCTAGAAGATCAAAATTGCCACTCATTCCAAATTCCCCTTACTCACTGCCAGTACATTTAGTACTTCAGTGTTCTTTCCCTGGTGGGTAATCCAAATCATTCCTGAAGGATCAGTATCCTTAATGTTCCTGTCTTTAATGCACTGGTTATTGTTATCAGGCAATCCTAAGTGGGAATCTTTCCAATGTATATTTTGGGTTTTAGGCAAGGTCCTCCTTGCCCCATTATGTACCAACAACTTAAATTCTCCTTGGTATTAGAAATAAGTCACTCCAGCCAGTATAGAAACTCCATCCTGTGCCTCTTTAATCAGTGGCTGAAGAAGCCCCATAGAGCCAGGGGATAGTTGCAAATTCCAGTTTATTAGAACCAAGTTTGCTTACTCTGGTAGGTCTTCTCTCCCCTTCAACCCCCCCCCCTTTTTTTTACTACACCCTCTAAAACAGGGCTGAGTCCTATGTTGGAAGATGGAAAGAAAATGTTCTATAAATGAGTTACTTGTTTGATGGTGATAGGGGTCACTTACACCTCCCCCCATGGATTCTTTAAAGTGTGTGTATATAGTGCATATGAAAAAATGCAACCATATATTAGTTGATTTTGATCACGTACCAGAATTTATAGGACAACCTTCCTATCTCATAGGGTGGGGTTTCCAAATTGGTGTCATACCTGAGCCTTCAGCAGGGCATCTCATAGTTTTATTGGGTCAACTTTTTCTGCCTGATGGTGTATATTGTAAGACCGATGCATTCCATAGGGCAAGCCCATTAACAGAATTCTTTGATTACAAAATCAGTTCCTTGGTTGCCAGTGATGCTCTTGGGATATCCTGATGGTGTAAATCTAAAATGGTGGTGTTGGCAGAAGCAGTGTAGGAAAGAAAATGAATCTGTCTGTGGAATATTACCACCTATATTGTAAGGGCAATACAAATCAGTTTAATACAATTAATGTGCCACTAGAAGACTGTCTAGACTCTCCTAGAAATAGTGAAAAATAAGGCTCAGAGTTGTCCTTTAATGTATGCATCCATAGCAGTAGGGATAGAGGTTCTGCCTGAGCATAGGTTTCTCCTAAGGCTTCCTTGTTTACAACTATTAATATGGACACTTGTACAGGAGCTCACTGAATAGCAATAGGTGCCTGGGGCAGAGACCGATCAATATCCATAGAATGGGTCTTCTTGTTTACCCATGACTAATTAAAATTGATGCATTTAGAGTCTAGGTAATTGGGACGGGGTATTTAGTGTAGTAATAAGGAGTTTAAACCCTGTTTGATTCCATATACAATATTCTTAACTAATATAATCCTGGTAAGCCTTTTATTTCCAGATCTTAAGGCCAACTCAAACACCATCTTATTTATATAAAGACTTCTTTATTTTTCTCTTGTCTGTCAAGTCCGTTTTAGGTTTTGCACATGCTTTACTCTTTCAAAGGCATGGTCTACTAAAGAATAGGATTGGTACCTGATTAATCTCTAGGTAAAACACAGTGAATAAAAGGAACTCCAATATTGTGAACCATTTCAAAGACTGTTGGATAATGTAGATTTTGGAATCAACACAACAGGGATCAATCTCTCATGAGCAAATGGAATTGGTCTCAGGTTTCACCAATTTACCTCCATTTATCATTTTCCCTCCAATGCCAGATTTGAGAGACAACCTGGCATTAGCCATATTTATTATTTTAAGGCAAAGAATGCCTCTCAGAATGCAATGCCAGGAAAGCTAAAGAAATGATTTCATCAGAGATGTCAGTATTTCAACACAGTTAAGAATCCATTAAAAAATGATCTCTTTACCTTTTAGAGCTTGGAGCATGAGAAGAACCTGAAAAATGTCTAAAATTTCAATGAATGAAAAAAGGGATGTGATAGAAATGGGAAAGTCTTACATTGGGGTGCAGCCCATGGAGGACAGAGTTTGGTTTCCTAATTGGGAGAACCTCCAGGAAAACCTCAGGAACTGCTAATGACCTCAAGCAGACAGAACCCTGAAATGTCCCATTCTTGAATCTGCAGGACATATGGAGACCTGGAGGGGAGTAAAGAGGAGTCAGAACACCCTGCAGGATAGCCTGGCACCTCTACATTGTCCTCCTCTCCAGGGGGGTGAGAAAGGAGGAAAGGATGGCTGAAGTTAGTGAGTTAGAACGTCAGAGCTTTTAACAAAATTACTGACCAATATTTTTCAAGACTCTCAAGGTCATGGAAACCAAGGAAAAGCTGAGAAGTTGTCACAGACCAGGCTGGATTAAGGAGACATGATGATTAATTACAATGTGGTTCCCTATGCTGGATCCAGGACCAAAGAAGTAGATACTAATGGAAAAACTGTCAAGATCTAAATAAAATCTGGACTTTAGTTAGTAATGATACACTACTACTAATTTCTTAGTTTTGACAAATATACCATGTTCATGTAATTTGTTAACACTAAGGAAACTAGGGGAGGGAAATATAGAAACTGTATTGTAACTCTTCTGTAAATCCAAATGTATCCCCCAATAAGTTTATTTAACCTCTTCCCCCCCCCCCCCAAAAGAAACCCTCTATGAGTGGTGGGGGAAAAGTGACCTTTGGATGGGCAATGTAGGGGCATTAAGACATCACTGAAGCCTGTTCTCAATTTCCTATTGGAAAGGAAAGAGAGTATGTATGGAAATTATATGATGTGCCAAGACCTTTTCTGAGTGCCTTCATAGTCTAGCATAATTCTAACAATCCCATGAAATAACCATTATTCCCAGTTTACAAGTGAAGCCTAAAAGGCTCAAGGAGTTAATTTGCTCATTATCACACAGCTGATAAGAGACAGATCCAGAAATAGATCCCAGCTTTTCTACTCCATCATGCTTGATGTGTGACCTCTAAGGTTATTACCAGGAGAGAGAGAGAGATTGCTTCCTCATTATAGCTTCATTTTCAACCACCTTCATTCCCTAGGTACAGGCAAAAAGAGAACTTCTTTCCTCCTCTCTGACACATATGTATAAAGCACTCATGCACATTTCTGGCTACATTGCCTGGTTTCTCTCTGGCAGAATTTGGAAAGAGCTTGGGCTTATTCTCTCTAGAAATGGAAATTCTTCATGGCCTCTGGTGTTCCAGCAGGACAGTGTGTGTGTCCTCATCTCTACTCTCTTCATCCCCACCTGTCACCAGGCTATTCATGGGGCTGGCTCTTTGGGAAGGGAAGGTGCTCAGTATGGGGCAACTGAATATTCCTCTGGTGCGCCCCTGTGAAAAATCATCAGCATGTACTACTGTTTGGTGCTTCCTTCCAAGTCCCAGAGCACCCTGGCCCAGCACTCAGGGGTTTCAGGAAGTTCAACTATGAAAATCTCTTGGATTTGCATTCGGATCCCAGAAGACCTGTTATTCCCTTACTTCTACCAGGAGGTTTATAAAATGTTGGTCTTTATTGACACAGCAAAAAATGTTTTTCACAAACAGAGAAACGGATGAGAAGAGACACACACTCTGGAGCTATGGTGAGTGCTGGGACTGGAGGGTCAAAGCTGGGGGGGGGGGGCGCGGAGGTGGAGCATGGAGCCTGCATCAGCATTTCTGCCTCTGGGCCTAACAGAGCAGCTGCTGCTTAGGACAGGCAACCATCCTTTTGGTCCTTACAAAACCTGAGAGGTAAGTGTTACTTCAAGGCCTTTGTCAATCCTTTTTCTTATAACATCATGGGCTTGGGTGGTCTTCTGTAAGGAGTTCTGATTACCTCAAACAACACCTTCTTTTGAGCTTGACCATTCCTTGCTGATCTGAGCTGAGAAACATGGTTACCTCATGGTGACAGGAAACACTATTCCTTCTCAGTCTTCAACTAACTGGCCAGACCTGGGCAAAATCAAGTAGAGATAAATCTCCAGGGTCTCTCCTGCAGTGGCTTCTCCGAGGACAGGCTGAATCTGACAGGAGTCCTTCATCCTATTGTGGGGCTTATGATTAGGGGGCAAAGACACGCATAGGGAATGTACTCCGCCTCAATCTGGAGTCCAGCTGTGTCAGAAAACCTCTCTTGAGACAGCACATTCTGACTAGTTTGAGCCAGTACAGAGGGGTCACTATCTCATTCTACGTTAATTCAAGTCAAGAAGGCAGTCAGTTATGTAACAGAGGATCATAGTTAATCTTTTCAATGTTATGATTTCCTGATGAACTCATTTTTCTAACGGAATTTGAAAAATATTTAATGCCTAGCATGGTGGTAATTTTGGTTATGTGTAAGACTTCTTTCATATTTATTTTTATTTTGTTTATTTTTAAAATTTACATCTTAGTGTTAAGTGCAGCAATGATTTCAGGAGTAGATTCCTTAATGCCTCTAACCCATTTAGCCCATTACCCCCCCCCCCATAACCCCTCCAATAACCCTCTGTTTAAGAGTCTCTTATGTTTTTGTCCTCCTCCCTGTTTTTGTATTATTTTTGCTTCTCTTCCCTTATCCTGATGAACTCGTTTAACCTTCCCCAAAACTCAAGGGAAGTACTCACATTAGGTTTTATGGGTCAGAAGATTTGGACAGAGAGGTTAAGAAATTTGCTCAGGGTCATGTAGCTAATTGGTAGTAAAACCAGAAATCAAACCCAGGCAGTCTGGATTTACTGCGTACACTTCTACTCTGTCCCGCCTACCCAGGATAAAATACAGGTAAGATGCCAACCTGTCCCAAACTCTGATATGCTAATGTGAGGAGACACTGGATTTTAATAGAACATACATTATTCATGCTATTAAAGACGTTTCAGGAAGTTGGAGAGATCACTTTTGCAGACATCTTAGAGCCCCTCAGCAGATTTGTATGTTAATTCCGGAGGGAACATCACAGAAAGCTGGATTATAACACATTCACAGGTGCCAGTGATTTACAAACAGGCCTGTACACTGACATGATTTTATCACTTTAAATTTAATATCATTCAATACTAGACATATTTCCACTCCATTCCAGACCTTGGCATCTCTTTGTGAATAATCAGGCTTCATCAGTTAAACCTAATCAAGGATTTTGGTTGCCAACTTTAGAAATGAGGCTATACATATAATTAAATGTGAAGGTGTGATCTACTGTTTAAAAATATTTAAAGAGATTAAGAATAAAAGACTAATAGGATAAGATTTACTTAATAATCATGATTTTTTTTTAACTATGTGGATCCCAAATCTGTAAGGAAGTGAAAACCTTTTGAGAAACTCCAATTTTATTCCTTTACTCAGATTTTACTGCAATTTCACTGATAGATTTCAGGATTTAAGTCCTATATTCAAGCTATAGCCTCTGAGAATCTGTTTACATGTGGTCTGAGGAGGAAGGATAGATGGAGGCTAGGAAATCTCCCCATACATCTCCCATTCATTCGTTCACAGATCATAATAGCAGCTTCAAATGGCTAGAAAGCAGCTGGAGGTGGAAGGAGCCTGAGTTGTTTCTGGGGGAACTGGAGACCCTGCAGATGGTTTGTGACTGTCCAGTTATAGGTGTGCAGCCCAAGCAGGTTTATGCTAAACTTATTTCTGAGCAGAGCAGCGATAGAGCTCATCTCAGCAAAAGCATGACAACATCATGGGCTTGGGGAAACCTTGGGTTCCCAGCTCCTGATGGTCCCTGCTAGGCTAGAGTATCATGCCACAGCCTTTTTTTCTGTAAACTTCCTCTTGGTCCCAGGCTTGGGGCTTCTTCAGTCCTAGGACTCAGCTGGCAAATCCGAAGGCTTAAAGGCTTCCATACCCTTCAGTGCTGGAGACTGATGTCTAATTGCTATAGAAACCTTGTTTCGGGGGAAAAGGGTCTCCAGCCTTCTCTAAGCTGGGTCGTTTCTTACAGTGGCTCATAGTTTGACTATAGGCCATTTGGCGACAGACTTCCCCCATCAGAGAAAGATAAAGTCTTTGCACTATTCATGGTCTTCCGGAGCCTAAATGAGGAAGATTGTAGAGAGGCAGAAAGTGTAATTTAGAATTACCACCCCCCCATCCTCAAGAAGGGTCTGCTTGGCATTGATTCCCTCTTTTTGTCTTCCTGTTTTTTCTTTCCAGATATAGTTTTATCATGTTTCTCCTTTGTTCACTCAGGAGATTACTACTATGAGAAGAAAGTTCTTCTTCCTAAACCATGAGCCTATAATTAAATTCACACTCAGGGAAGTTAATAAGCACAAGGGTCCCTTATAAATTTAGGATTTTTCTATGAGGAAGTTGATGGGTTGATGCATACAAGTGATCAGAGAGGAGGCAGAGGTGGTAAAAGAGGAGATCCCATACATCTGTAATCCTATTTCATATTCTTTGACATTTGAATTACTAATAACATTAATAACCATTATAGCTAGCACAAAGCAGCAGCATAACACCGTGCTTAAGGATGTGAATTCTGGAGTCAGACTGCTTAAATTTGAACCCATGCTCATCCACTTTCTTACATCATGATCTTAAGCAAGTTTTCCAACTACTTGGTAGCTCAGTTTTCACATATGCAAACTAAGTGTGCTTATTACATTCCCAGCACTGTCCTAAGTCCTTTGCATATATTCTTATTTAATCTTTACAATGATCTCCAGGAATAAGTATTGTTTTCAAAGATTTTAGAGGTGAGAATGCTAAGGAACAGACAGAAGCATGAGGTTTGTAGTCAAATGGACAGAGCTTGAAGCTGGTCTTCTCTTCTGCTGACTCTTTGTGTGGTGCTGGACAGGCTTCCTCACCTTTCAGGCTTTATTTCCCCATCTGTAGGGGGATGATGCCACTCACAGGCTTCGGAAGGAGGAAGACTTCATGAGTTAATGGATGTAAAATCCTAGGGTATCTCTGTTTGTTGTTACATTTTAATAAATGCCTACCATGTGCTAAACAGTTTATAGTCTTTCCTATATTCACCCTCTGGTGAGGTTGGTATTTTTGTCCTTTTTCAATGACAAGAACACCTTTTTTGGTGAACTCCTTGTCACCTTGCAGCACTGGAATCAGGGAGGAGGGAGCAAACTCCCTTGTATCAGACACTGCAGCACTCTTGGGTCTTGGGCACAGGTGGGTTGTGGAAAGTGACTTGGCCACTGCATCCAGAGGATAAGCCACAATCTCTGTGGACAGGCTGGAAAAACTGGACATGATTGGAGAAGAGAGGCCTATTTGGCTTGACCTGAGGACCACTTCTAGTGGGTGACCTCACTCCAGTCCCAAACCTCTGTATCTGCTTTGGAAGGAGATGGGGTTGGAGGGAGGGGATAAAAAAAACTAGCCTTTAAATTGTCTCAAGGGTAAAGGATCTAGTAACTATAAAGTGTCAAAACATCTTATATAAAACAATTAAGCAAATAGCCTTTGTCTTTAGGCCAGCTTGGATTTAAATCCTGGATCTACCACCTAGCTTCATGACCTTGGCAAAACTATTTAGCTTCTTGGAGCTCCCATTTTTTTTCATGAGAAAATGGAAAAATATCCCACAAGGTTAGAGGATTAAGCAAGAATATGTGTACAGAGCATTTATAAAAGACAAATGTATTGTTTCTGAATTTTACTATTATTTTGTAAGAAAATGAACTCAGGACACTGAAGTAAGGAGCATGGCAAACAGGAAAAATTGGGAAACAGCAAAGTGTATTTAACTCCATCACACCAATTTAGGGATCTCTAGGAATCAGAGAAAGGTCATGTCCAAGCTTCCAAGCACCTGAGATGGCAGTTCTCTGAACTTTCTTCACGTGTGATTGTGGGCGTGTGGTTGTCATTTCACTCTGCTGTGGACAGAAGCTTTGTACAAAATGATAGGATGCTGTGTGGAATGAGAGTCAGTGAAAACATGGCTTTGGGTGGGCCCTAAGCTGCTGTTTTGCTGAGTAGACCAAGTTGTTTCCAGAGAAAGAGCCTTTCCATTTGGGCTCTGGTCTATTAGATAATGCATGTCTTATGCATTATGTCTGACAGTTTGGGAAAAATTTCATAAGCTGTCTACTAGCACGTGGCCTTGAGAATCAGTCCTGAGTGGAGATCATGATCATTCACTTACCAGATATTTGGCTTACAAGAAGTTAGTCAACCTGAGACTCATTGTGATGACTGTCAATAACATCCTTACTTAGTGTCTGGCAGATGGTCAATAAATGATAGCAACTATTCTTGTCATCAGAAACTGATGTGTGGATCTGTGCACACTTATATTGGAACAAAACAGCACATCCCTTTAGGATATCCCTAATATGAGTTTTCATTGCTATGTGCCATTTCTAACACAGTGATTTTCAGAGAACAGAAAGTCAGTTTAGTGCTTATAGGACAAATCATCAGTTCATTCCTTCAACAAATAGGCAAAATTGAATGAAGGAAGACAGATAGAAAAGAATGATTCTATTATACAGGCAAACCTGTGGTATTAGAAGTCAGAAAGGTGGTAATCACTGACAGGATGGGGTGACTGGAAGGGGTTTCTGAACGTTCTTGGGGGCTGACAGTGTTCTGTTTTCTTGATCTAGGTGCTTGTTACACAGATGTGTTCACTTTGAGGAAATTCATCAATCTTTACACTTACAATATTTAGGTTTTTCTGTGCATATTTTCTGTGCATATTTCAACAAAAAAACATATTCTAAGAATTATCAAATATGGTAAATTTGCTGAATAGAAAGATATGTTAGTAGTAATGTTTATGATGCTTAGGGGAGAGTTGACTGAGTAGGCTACAAATGTATGATGGACAAGGTCTCTTCCCTTCTGCATCCAGTATAAAGATCTTCGACCTGGTCCTGCAGAATCAGGAGCCAGGAGATCATTAAAGTTATGACAGGAGACACCCTTCTATAACAAATCTGGTCACTGTGTTTCCTGCCTATACATATACTCATTTATTTTTTTTTATATGAAATTTATTGACAAATTGGTTTCCATACAACACCCAGTGCTCATCCCAAAAGGTGCCCTCCTCAATACCCATCACCCACCCTCCCCTCCCTCCCACCCCCCATCAACCCTCAGTTTGTTCTCAGTTTTTAACAGTCTCTTATGCTTTAGCTCTCTCCCACTCTAACCTCTTTTTTTTTTTCCTTCCCCTCCCCCATGGGTTCCTGTTAAGTTTCTCAGGATCCACATAAGAGTGAAACCATATGGTATCTGTCTTTCTCTGTATGGCTTATTTCACTTAGCATTACACTCTCCAGTTCCATCCACGTTGCTACAAAAGGCCATATTTCATTTTTTCTCATTGCCACGTAGTATTCCATTGTGTATATATACCACAATTTCTTTATCCATTCATCAGTTGATGGACATTTAGGCTCTTTCCATAATTTGGCTATTGTTGAGAGTGCTGCTATGAACATTGGGGTACAAGTGCCCCTATGCATCAGTACTCCTGTATCCCTTGGATAAATTCCTAGCAGTGCTATTGCTGGGTCATAGGGTAGGTCTATTTTTAATTTTCTGAGGAACCTCCACACTGCTTTCCAGAGCGGCTGCACCAATTTGCATTCCCACCAACAGTGCAAGAGGGTTCCCGTTTCTCCACATCCTCTCCAGCATCTATAGTCTCCTGATTTGTTCATTTTGGCCACTCTGACTGGCGTGAGGTGATACCTGAGTGTGGTTTTGATTTGTATTTCCCTGATAAGGAGCGACGCTGAACATCTTTTCATGTGCCTGTTGGCCATCTGGATGTCTTCTTTAGAGAAGTGTCTCTTCATGTTTTCTGCCCATTTCTTCACTGGGTTATTTGTTTTTCGGGTGTGGAGTTTGGTGAGCTCTTTATAGATTTTAGATACTAGCCCTTTGTCCGATATGTCATTTGCAAATATCTTTTCCCATTCCGTTGGTTGCCTTTTAGTTTTGTTGGTTGTTTCCTTTGCTGTGCAGAAGCTTTTTATCTTCATAAGGTCCCAGTAATTCACTTTTGCTTTTAATTCCCTTGCCTTTGGGGATGTGTCGAGTAAGAGATTGCTACGGCTGAGGTCAGAGAGGTCTTTTCCTGCTTTCTCCTCTAAGGTTCTGATGGTTTCCTGTCTCACATTTAGGTCCTTTATCCATTTTGAGTTTATTTTTGTAAATGGTGTGAGAAAGTGGTCTAGTTTCAACCTTCTGCATGTTGCTGTCCAGTTCTCCCAGCACCATTTGTTAAAGAGGCTGTCTTTTTTCCATTGGATGTTCTTTCCTGCTTTGTCAAAGATGAGTTGGCCATACGTTTGTGGGTCTAGTTCTGGGGTTTCTATTCTATTCCATTGGTCTGTGTTACATATACTCATTTAAATGTCCATACTTGCCTTTTAACTATTCTGCTAGTTTAATGGAAATTTGGACAATGAATCAATACAGAGAGACCACATGAAGAAAGTAGGACAGTTAGGAGGCTGTTATAATATCTAGGGAAATGATGGCAAGTTTTAGTTTTATTGTGCTCTGAGAGGAGGGGGGTGTATTCAAATACAATGGATTTGGGGAATAAGTTATGGAATGAAAAGAGATGCTAGGTTTTTTGTTTTCCTTGGAGATTTCACAGATAACAGGAATGGGAGGAAGGCCTGACAGGTATTAGAGGGTAAACTTTGGGGACAAAGTAGGGGAATTACAGTTAGGGCTTCTATGAGACATTCAATTTATAAGGCAAACCAGTGTGAAAATACTTAGCAGGTACATGGAGATGCAGTCCTGAGGAGAGAACCTGGGGAAACTAGAAAGCCTGAAGGTGCAACATGAAGTTATGGGATCAGAGGACTTCACACACTGCACTCTGGGCTCCTTGTTGAGCACTATTAATCTTCTTCAGGTGGTAACCCTCAGACTGGTCAGCTTCACCCTTCTGCCCACACCAAGGAGAACTTCAAAGTACTTGGTGCTGTCATAATCGTGTTTATGGTAAGAGAGCTGAAAGAGATATTTAAGAGCTATGTCCACAGGACTATCTCAAAAGCAGAGTCGGAAGAAAATGTGCAAGCTTCAAGCAGCCAGCGTGAGGTGGAGATAGGTCTGGGGAAGATGGTGTTTTAACAAAAGTGAATCATCTGAGTTCCCGTCTTGTTTACTAGACTTAGCTTGAAGAACTCTTGCATACCTCCTCTAAGCCAACCCATCTTCACAGGACAGAAATTTGTCACTATTGAACAGATTCAAAAGAACCTCTTTGGGGCCTCAAAGGAATTTCCAGGAAAGAAATACAGAAAATGTTGGTTTCTTAACAACAACACCAGAGGAAAAACCAACCAGCCTCCTCAGAGGAAGGTTTTGAAAACACATCCTTTATTTGAATGTGTCCTTTCTGGTGTATTTGTTAACAGTTATGTCAGGCTGTGGAAAGCCTGCCTCTAAGAATAAAAATGGAGTCTATACTCCTTATTCTGAATACCATCCTAAACATTGACAGAAAATTCTTTCTTCATTATTTAATCTTCACTCTGGAGATTGACCTTTGGGTATAGCTTAAGTGAAAAAAGGAGGTTGTCTAGGTCCAAGAGAAGATATGCAGTGGCTAAAGCAGTAAGCAGAGATCAATCAACTCTTAAAATGTATTCATTGTCACTGTATCCAAAGAGAAGACCAAATTAGCCAGGAAATGGAGGGGAATAGGGCTTCTAAGAGGAATGAGGTTTTTTTCGTGGCCTAAGAAAGGGTTATGGGGCAGCTCTTCCTTTCCATCCCACACTTAGTAGGGACTTTATAAGTGATGGTCAAATAAATGAATGCCTCTTACTTGTAGGGCGGACAACTCCTTCCTGGAAACACTATGTTCTCCTGCAACACCAGCACTTCTGGTCATTCTACCTTCCTCCTCACTGGCTTTCCAGGCCTGGAAGCCTCTCATTATTGGGTTTCTATCCCCATCAACCTCATCTGTGTGTTTTCCATCCTGGGTAACGGTATCATTCTTCTCCTGATCTGCACGGATCCAGCCTTACGTGAACCCATGTACATCTTCCTGTCCATGTTGGCAGCCTCCGATCTAGGCCTCTGTGCCTCTACCTTTCCCACCATGATGTGGCTTTTCTGGCTGGGTGCTCGTGAGCTGCCCTTTGATCTCTGTGCAGCGCAGATGTTCTTCATCCATGCCTTCACCTATGTGGAATCTGGTGTGCTGCTGGCCATGGCCTTTGATCGTTTTGTTGCCATCCGGGAACCTCTGCACTATGCCACAATTCTTACCCACTCAGCCATGGCCAAGGTGGGGGCTGCCATCCTGGTGAGGGCTGTCCTGCTCAACCTCCCAGGACCCATCCTCCTGCGGCGCCTGCTTTTCCCCCAGATCAGTGTACTTTCTCACTGCTACTGCCTGCACTGTGACCTTGTGGGATTGGCCTGCTCAGATACCCAGATCAACAGCTTGGTTGGCCTGGTCTCCATCCTCTTCTCACTGGGCCTTGATTCCTCCCTCATTGTGCTCTCATACGCCCTGATCCTACAAACAGTACTGGGCATTGCATCACCCGGGGAACAGCTCAAGGCACTCAACACATGTGTCTCACACCTCTGCGTTGTTCTCATCTTTTATTTGCCCAAACTGGGGCTGTCTGTGTTACACAGGGTAGAGAAGCACAGCTATCCTGCTCTGGCAGTGCTCATGGCCAACCTGCATTTCTTGGTCCCGCCTATCATGAACCCCATAGTTTACTGTATCAAGTCTAAGAAGATACGTCAGAGCCTCCTAAAGCACTTCCAGCATAAAAGGGTTGATGTCTTTTAGAAGAGCAGAAGGATCCAATGGTACATGACCCCTGTGGGGCACTCTGGGTCTTGGGGCAGGGGAGAGTTCAATGATTCAGTTTTTACTACTGAGCATTTCATGGGAGGCACTATTAGCTTCTATAATTACAATTTTGGGGGACTGAGACCATTGAAAAGTATATTTAAGTACCACCTTGATAATCCTCTCATTGCTGTGATTAGAGCCAAACTATTTCAGACTCATATACTGTGACATCTCCTTACCTAGGGGACCTAACCACAGCAACTGAGAGGATGTGTGTGCATACCCATTTGTGAGGCACCTCTCTCTTTTCCTCACTGGATTCCACCCCCCTCAGCCCCCATTTCTAAACCTAAGGAAGAAATATATTCCTATTACATATAAGGTTAGATGTAAATAAACTATATTCACCTTAACACTGGTCTTCTCCCAAACTTGGTATTGACCAGTTCACATAACAAGAAGTAGAAAACAGGGGTTGGAGAGTGAGAAACACATAGGATGACAATGAACATGCTGAATTTATCTAGCACTTATTTGTAGTCTAGGGAGTCATAGTTTTCTCTTGATTCTCTTCATGTGTGTCTCTGCTTTGAACTTGAAAGTAAGTTTGGTCCTGTTAAACTTAGGAAAGATGCTCAGTATAACTTCTGGATAGTGCTGGTTTCTCAAGCATCAGTGGTAAAGGTGGAACAGCCACTCACTTGCAATGCAGGTGATCTGCTAGGATATAAGCCCCATGAGACTGGGGATTTGGGGACTGTTTTGTTCACTGATCTGTCCCCAGCTCCAAGAACAGTGTCTACCATATAATACGTGCTTGGTATATATTGAATAAATGAGTAGGAAAGACAAAGGAAGAAGAAAAAATCTTGAGAGCTGATCCCCAGGAATGGAGAAGACTGAGAGATCCAAATACCTGAGGCCTGTGGGGAGAATGAGCAGTTGGTGAACTGCAATGGAATGAAGTCAGGATGAATATCAGAGGCCTTGGTGATGAGGTATGGCTCTGTCTAGATCACATGGTCCAGAAGGCTGTTTCCAAGGGTGAAGCTCAGAGAGGAGATTAAGTTTTTTGTGGAGATTTTCCCAAAGCTGCTTGCAAATTTCCAGGGGAAATTTTACCCAGAAACTGAAGGGTGTCCCATTTCAGCTCTAGCATTGTCCTTGGCTTGTTCAGTTCTAAAACAACTAAAAATTTCATGGAAAATTAAAATAGGAATATTCCTGGTAGAAAATAACCACTCAAATCTAATAGAAAAAGCCACAATAGAGTTATTTGAAACTTTTTGTTTATATCTATAGCCATCCACATAATTGGTAATTTAGTGATTGTTGTCATTTCTTTTTTTAAAAAAAATTTTAAATACAGACATGGATTTTTTATTTTTGTTAATTTAAAAAATTTTTTTAAAATTTACATCCAAATTAGTTAGCATATAGTGCAACAATTATTTCAGGAATAGTTTCCTTAGTGCCCCTTACTCATTTATCCCATTCCCCATCCCACAACCCCTCCAGTAACCCTCAGTTTGTTCTCCATATTTATGAGTCTCTTGTTTTGTCCCCGTTTTTATTTTATTTTTGTTTCCCTTCCCTTATGTTCATCTGTTTTGTCTCTTAAAGTCCTCATATGAGTGAAGTCATATGATTTTTGTCTTTCTCTAATTTCACTTAGCATAATACCCTCCAGTTCCATCCACGTAGTTGCAAATGGCAAGATTTCATTCTTTTTGATTGCTGAGTAATACTCCACTGTGTGTGTGTGTGTGTGTGTGTGTGTGTATACACATACCACATCTTCTTTATCCATTCATCCATCGATGGACATTTGGGCTCTTTCCATACTTTGGCTATTGTTGATAGTGCTGCTATAAACATGGGGGTGCATGTGTCCCTTCGAAACAGCACACCTGTATCCCATGGATAAATGCCTAGTAGTGCAATTTATGGGTCATAGGGTAGTTATATTTTCAATTTTTTGAGGAAACTCCATACTGTTTTCCAGAGTGTCTGCACCAGCTTGCATTCCCATCTTAAAAATTTTTTTTAAATGTTTATTTTCGAGAGACAGAGAGAGAGAGAGCATGAGTGAAGGAGGGGCAGAGAGAGAGAGAGAGAGAGAGAGAGAGAGAGAGAGAGAATCCAAAGCAGGCTCCAGGCTCCAAGCTGTCAGCATAGAGCACGACACAGGGCCTGAACTCATGAACTGTGAGATCGTGACCTGAGCCTAAGTTGGACCCTTAGCTGACTGAGCCACCCAGGCACCCGATTGTCATTTCTATGTATCATTTTCATGAACTGAGACAAGAGAGAAGGAGGAACTCAGAGGCAGGAGGCAGGGTGAGGAACTGTGAACCTGATACATGCAGTTCTAGCAGGAAAACTTGTTTCTGCTGTTAGATGTATTTGCATTGGCCACTGTAGCATGGATTCTAAGAACTCAGAACCCTGTGCTTATCAGTAACTAGGAGGAGGCCACTTCAGATCTGTGTCTGAAGGCCACAGATCTTGCCCATTGAGGTCCAGAAGCAAGGATAACAAATCATGAGTTTATAGTTACCATTTTATTTATTTATTTATTTAAAACTGAGTTGGGGCGCCTGGGTGGCTCAGTCGGTTAAGCGTCCGACTTCAGCCAGGTCACGATCTCGCGGTCCGTGAGTTCGAGCCCCGCGTCGGGTTCTGGGCTGATGGCTCGGAGCCTGGAGCCTGCTTCCGATTCTGTGTCTCCCTCTCTCTCTGCCCCTCCCCCGTTCGTGCTCTGTCTCTCTCTGCCTCAAGAATAAATAAAACGTTAAAAAATTAAAAAAAAAACAAAAAAAAAAAAAACAAAAAAAAACTGAGTTGAATCCTCAGCAGTTTTTTTAAGTTTATTTATTTTTGAGACAGAGAGAGACAGAGCATGAACGGGGGAGGGGCAGAGAGAGAGGGAGACACAGAATCGGAAGCAGGCTCCAGGCTCTGAGCCATCAGCCCAGAGCCCAACGTGGGGCTCGAACTCACGGACCATGAGATGGTGACCTGAGCTGAAGTCCGATGCTTAACCGACTGAGCCACCCAGACGCCCCTGTAGTTACCATTTTAGAATATTATGTCTGATAATAGCCAACCAAAGGTTTCAGAGTCTAGTTTGACAGGCCACTTTGGAAGAGGAGGTCATTTGTGCTATATAGCTTGTGCTATATGACAAGGTTACACAACAGGGTCACAAATCTTGTACTAAATAAGCAACTGTGTTATCTAGGTCCCTCTGCCCACTTTACCCTCCACCCCAATAACAAGAGGTTCCTATCAGAGAGCCAGTATGTCTCTGAGGGTCCACCAACGTCTATCAGGAACCCACAGCTGACATGATTGTGTTCAAAATCACAAGCAGCCTTGGGCAGTTAAAACAAAAACATTGCATACAGGCCCTGAGGCTGGAAAAGTCCATTATGAGGGTTAGCAGAATTAAGTTTGGATATTAGACACCCAATCTAGGATTGTAGGGATCCTTTGGCTTTGTCATTTTTACCTTTTCTCAATAGCAGCACTAAACTTGGAACCTTTTCTCATTTTAATCTCTGTCAATGTAGCATGACCATTCCTACATTCCATGGCTGCACTGACATCAAGAGCTGGAAGGGGTATGATGGTCTCTGTCTCTACTACTTTATCTTCAGGGCACAGACATCCAAGCAAATTCCAAATAATGCCTTCTTCTGCTCCACAGACATGGTAACTATTGAATTATCTGAGCCTGACACAAAGTGAGGTCCTGAGATGGTTTCTAGAAAGCTGAACTACTAGTTTGCAGTTAAAAGATCAGAGTGTGATACATAGTGGTTTTAGTGTCATTAGTTAAAAAAGTCTGTGTACAGGAATTCTAAAGATCTTGCACTTAATCTTTAAGCTAATAAGACTTTCCCCCACCCATGAAGAAGATTGGAGTTAAAAAAAAATCTTACTTCTGGCCTATAACAGCAAAAGGAAGAGGTCCTCCATGGTAGCTTTAAAAGGGATTCTAATTTTCTGCAGCCAGAAGACAGACTGCTGAAAATCATTCCCAGGATAGGACTGTAAGGGTGGCAGAAATATAAAGATGACTGAATTACAGTCTCAATAGATCATCTATATCAAAATAAATTTCCTGACACAGAAAGTATGGGGCCTTATAAGCAGGAAATGAGGCATTTCAGTGAATGAGCTTAATACTACTGGACCTTCAATATTTTCCAAACTTTCTAGGCTGGCAGAAGTGTCTCTTTTCCCCTTGCAAGCAGAGAACAGTTCCTATGCCTGGGAATCATGACATTATCTTACTTGAAGCAGGTGCTTTGCAAGAGGTTTGTTGCTCTCTTCAAGCTCTACTTCATCACTTTTCATTATTTTCAAGCCAAGTTATACCTTAGAATAGTGTAGGTGGAGAAAGACAGTATTTGCTTCTAGAGGCCATAACTTACATGCATAGAAAATTGTAGAATGTATAAATATAGTATACCTCTTATCTCCCCCCATCAAGAGTGCCAGAAGTCTGAATTCCAGTTGAGAAACATTATATTAACATAATAAAATTCCTATACAGATTCTTACTTCACCAGTGTCTTCCCTTCTTTGCTGTCTTTTCCTCTTCTGACCCTGTATCTTACGGTGGCTCAGGCTCTGTATACCAATCTTAAGTCTTTGGCAACTGTCTCTATTTCTTAGAAATACTGATGGATTGTCTCGACCCATTTCACACAGATATTATTCTGTTTCTAGCCACCAAAGCACTTAGTATGTCTTCTGACTCTTGAGATGGTCCAGGCAGTAATTTTATAGCTACTCATTGCTTCAGAGCACTTATTAGTAGCAATAACTTGTTTAGGCCTATTTAATTACTCATCTGAATAGGATATAATATTGGCCTCAGGCCTATTGGAGTTACAAAACAGAGAAAAGTGATGTCATGAGAAAGGCTTATAATCCTGTTAGGAGAATGCTTAAATAGTGGGTATCAGAAAGGACAAAGAAACCAAAGGGCTCTAAAACTGACCTTCAGGTGAGGAGAACAGGTGGGTCTAAGGAACAGATGAGACAATAGTACAGTACATGTTAGATGAACCAGCTGGACAAGAATGAAATGAGTAGAGAGTGCAATAATCCTGGCCGCTAGGTGTAATTTTTCCTGTATTACAAGGTCAGGGAGACTGCAAGGAAGTAACTGCACATAGCTTTATTTAGGGTAGCATCCCTGATATCAGAAATTTCCTGTTTTTGGGAAACAGAGTTTGACATTTTAGTTTCACTAAGTTGGGGACAATTGGTAACACCTCAGACTTTGATTAAATCTTCAGAAAAGCTGTGTCTTAATAGTACATCCACACACTAAGAGCTGTGATCTTGGAATAAGGATAAAATGAAATAATAAAGTCTTAAAGCCTGAAGTTAAACTTCATAGGGTAAGATCATTGATTCACCAATAAGTTAAGTATTCCTGCCAGAAAACACTCAAGGAAAAATAACAGAATCCAGAGATTTTTCAATACATCATTTACAATGTCTAGTATACATTGAAAAATTACTATACATACCAAAAAAGGCACAATCAAGAGGAAAAAAAGCAGAAAGAGACTTCTCATAACCCATATTTTGGGATAAAAATATGTTCTCTTTGTGTTTGGAATTAAAAATTAAAACAAATATTTCAGCATAAATATAAAAACAATTAAAAAATATAAAGGGGATGCCTGAGTGGCTCATTCAGTTAAAGGTTGACTCTTGATTTTGACTCAGGTCGTGCTCTTGCAGTTGTGGGATTGAGTGATTCATTAGGCTCTGTGGTGACAGCATGGAGCCTGGTTTGGATTCTCTCCCTCTCTCTATCCTGCTTCTCTGCTCACACTCTTCAAAATGAATAAACTTAAAAAAAAATACAAAGAATATGGATAAATAGACAACTGTTAGTATGCAACCTCCTTTGGAGCTTCTCAGTTGTAATCTGAAATGGGCCCCTGTACATAGAAGGCAAGGAGACACTGAAGAAAAAGGCAAATCACTCCAGATTGGTGGGTGGAAGGTTTAATAAGCAAGGAAATTTACATATGAGGCTCATCTTGGGCAGCCATAAGGTGAGTTGATCTCTGCATACACTCACCAGAATCTTAAAAGTTTATATAGAGGACTTAGCTGAGCAAAGTCACATATATCATACAAATGGTCTCAAAAACACCTTACTCTTGGGGCACCTGGGTATCTCGCTCGGTTAAGCGTCTGTCTCTTGATATTGGCTCAGGTCATGATCTCACAGTCAGGAGATCAAGCCCTGCATTGGGATTCTTTCTCTCTGCCCCTCCCTGACTCTCTCTCTCTCTCTCTCTCAAAATAAAACAAACATAATACCTTACTCTCTCAAGGATATGTCCTTGGAACAGCTCCCAGTATGAGAGTGGGAGGCAGAGCATACATCCTAAGGACCCAGGAAGAGGAGAGGAGCCTCTGGTTACCTGGGTTCAGCAGTTCTCCTGATATGGAGATTTAAGGAGAAATTTAGAAACTGCATAAGCATAATGGAATCAAATGAAACTTTTAGATCTGCAAATATATCTGAAGTAAAATCATTTTTGGGAATAACATGAGATTGTACAATGCAAAGGAAAGGATAGAGAACATGAAGACCAAGTTAATAAACATTATCTAGTATTCTATTACTTAGTTAATATTAACTAGTTAACTAGTATTCTATTAACTAGTTAATAGAAGCAGAGAGAAAATAGTTTAAATAAATGGAATGACATTTGGGTCCCTATCAAGTAGTCTTAGAGATAGGTGTTTGAAGTCCAAGAAGGAGAAGAATGGGTCAGAAAAATACTTGGTGAATGAATTAAAACATTTTTTCAAATTTCATTACAGAATAATAAAATTAACCCACAGACGCAGGAAATTGAGCCCCCAGAAAAATGAATACAAAAAAAACTATACATTGATACAAAATCAAACTGATGAAAACCAAATACAAAGAAGAAAATATAACCAAAAGTTCTGAAAAAAGATATTACATATATGGGAATAATGGTAAGAATGATGACTGACGTTTGTAAGAAAAAAAATGAGATAAAAAAATAAAGGACTAACATATTTAACGTGCTAAAAGGAAGAATAAACCCATCAATATAGAATTCTATAAGTAACAAAATATTTTTTACCAAAGAAAATTTTCAGGGGCACCTGGGTGGCTCAGTCAGTCCAACTCTTGATTTCAGCTCAGTCATGATCTAACAGTTTGTGGGTTCAAGCCCCATGTCGGGCTCTGTGCTGATTGTGCAGAGCTTTCTTAGGATTCTCTCTCACTTTCTTTCTGCCCCTCCCACCACTCTCTCTCAAAATAAATAGACTTAAAAAAATTTGTAAAAATTTTAAGGAAAAATTTTTTCAGGTAAAAGCAGAGACTTTCTTTCCAATAAACTTATACTACAAAAATGTTAAAGTAAATGATTCATGTTGAGAAATACTTTATGAAAATTTAGATCTATGGGAAGGAAAGAAGAGCACTGAAAATAGTAAATATATATACAAAAGTTTTCTTTTATTAAATCCTTTAAGCTGGTTTAGTTTTTGAAGTTTATAATGTATATAAAATATATGTAAATATACATTTTATGTAAAATATATATAAAAATAACAAAGGACAGAACTAAACTGTTGTAATATTCTTATGATTTCCATGAAGTGGTATAACATTAATTCAAGGAAGATTGTGATAAATGGGATAAATCCTAGAGCTACCAATAGAACAATAATATGAAGTACAGCTAAACACAAGTAGAGGGCATAAAATGGTATTTTAGTATATGTTCAATTAACCCCCCAAAATGCAATACAGGAGAAATAAGGGAACAAAGAATACAAGAGACATATACAAAACACATAGTAAGATAGACTTAAGTATATTATAACATTAAAAGTAAACAGATTATATATTCCAGTTAATACGCAGAATTTATCAGACTAGATGCATAATCAAGGCCCAACTTATGCTCTTTATAGTTAACTAAATATAAAGCCACTTGAAGTTTAAAAGTAAAAAGATAGAAAATGTACAATTTAAGCAGAAGAACATAGGTTGTATAATATCAGCAAAATTGACTTAAATGCAGATTACTACTCATAATGTTAAGTGTCAATTCATCAAGAATATATAAAAATTATACATTTGTATGCACCTAATAACAAAGCTACAAAATACACAAAGCAAAACTGACAGAAATAAAAGGAAAAATAGAGAAATCCACAACTGTAGTTAGAGATTTTAACAGTTGCATCAGTGACTGACAGAAGAATCAGATAAAAAAATCTTTAATATGATAAAGTTGATCATTGATCAACTTGACCTAAGTGATAATCCTAAAACACACTCCAAATATGCAGGAACATTTTAAGTGCACATGGACTATTCACCCAGATAGACCATATAAAGGGCCATAAAACAAGTGTGAATACATTTTGAAGGACTGAGATACAGTGTATGTTTTCCAACCATGATGGAATTAAATGATGCATTAATAGTAATAAATAATATAGAAAAATCACTAAATACTAGGAAAGTAAGCAACACACTTAAAATAACCAATGGGTCGCAAAAAAAAGTCATAAGGGAAATTAAATAGTACAAAATTTTTTAACAGAACATATCAAAATTTGTGGAATGCAGCTAAAGCAAAGCATGGAGAGTTTATACATACACTCTTTTTTTTTTTATTAGGAAACATGTTTAAAATCAATGGTCTAAGTTTCCACCTTAAGAAACTAGAAAGAGAATAGACTATTAAACCCAAAGTAAATAGAAGAATGGAAATAAAGAGTAGAAATTAAAGAAAAACAAATAGAGAAAAAAGAAAAATCATCAAAACCACAGTCTGGTTCTAAAAATTAAATTGATACACCTCCTCTCCCCACCCCCCGCATGACAAAACAGGACAAAACAAACACAACTAATAGAATAAGTGGTGAAAAGTCCTACAGAACTGAAAGGATTATAAGGGGATATTATAAATAATTTTATACATATGTTGGTATATTATAACAGTTGTTACTTTGAGAATCTAGACGAAGTGGGAAGATTATGAAAATAGAACATTTGAATAGAATTCATTAAAAATTAAATATAAAATAGGGGCGCCTGGGTGGCTCAGTCAGTTGAGTGTCTGATTTCGGCTCAGGTCATGATTTTGCAGTTCGTGAGTTTGAGCCCTGCGTCAGGCTCTGTGCTGACAGCTCAGAGCCTGGAGCCTGCTTTGGATTATGTGCCTCCCTCTCTCTGCTCCTTCCCCACTCATGCTCTGTCTCTCTCAAAAATGAATAAACATTAAAGAAAAATAAATGTAAAATTAAAAAAAAGGAAACTTCAGATCCAGATTTCTTTCCTGTGTAATTGTATCAAATGTTTAAGGAATAAATGTTACATGAATGTTTTCAGAAAACAGAACAATAAGGAACACTTTATTACATTTTATGAGTAAAAAAAAAAGCCCTGATATAAGAACTTGACAAGAAAATTACAAGAAACTTAAAAGATCAGTATCTGTCATGAACATAGACACAATTATCTCTATCAAAACATTAACAAACTAATTCCAGCAATATACAAATATGGTACCACATCATGACCAAGTGGGGTTTATTCCAGGAATGCAAGGTAGTTTACCACTTAAAAGTAAGTCAATTAGTATACTACATTAATAGCATGAAGGAGAAAAATCATGTGATCACCTAACTATATGAAAAAAATATGATGACTAAATTCAACATCATCTGGATAATAACTTTCAACAATTCGTAAAGGGAACCTTTGAAAAACCTACAGTTAGCATGATACTTAGGAAAGTATTCAATCTACCATAATTAAGATCAGAAACAAAGCAAGGATGTTTGCTTAACTCTATTGAATATTGTATCAGAGATCCTAGCCAGTATGAAATCTGAAAAAATAATTTCTACAAAAATTATTGCTAGGGTTTTGATATGATTTCTAACAAATTGATTTCAAAACATATATAGGAATGTAAAGAACATGGAACAGCCAGAACCACTGTGGAAGTATAATGTTGGAAGACTTACACTACCTCCTTTCGAGACTTATAATAAAGTTAAGACAGTGTTGATATGAGGATATAAGATTTATATGATAGTCGAATAGATTAACAAAAGAGAGAAGAAAATTCAGGAATACATCCATACATAAAAAGTTGACTGATATTTGGCAAAGTTGTCAAGGAAATTTTGAAATACATCCATACATAAAAAGTTGACTGATATTTGGCAAAGTTGTCAAGGAAATTTTGAGAAGAGTCTTTCAACAAATTCTGGAACTGAATATCCATAAATGAAAAAATAAATCTTGAGCTCTACTTCACACCATATATAATTATAATTTGTGTTTGATCACAGACCTAAAATTAAAAGCTAAATCTATAAAACAAAGTACTAACCATGAATAAGATTGTTAATTTTATCATAACTAAAATTTCTTTTTATCAAAGGAGACTAATAAAATCAAAAGGCAACCCACACAATTGGCCAATATTTTCACTATGTTTATATGACAGATGACTTGTATTCAGAATATATAAATAGCTAGTATAATCAAAACAAAAAAATTCAATAAAAGTGGACAAAAAACTTTAACAGACATTTCATAGAAGGTATATGCATGAACAGTTAAGTGTATAAAATATTGCTCAATGTCAGTCATCAAAAGCAAATTAAAACCACAAATCACTATTTTATACATATTGGAATGGGTAAAATAATAAAGAATGATAGTTTAAAGGGTTGATCAGGATGTGGAACAACCAAGTGTCATACATCACTCATGACAGTATAAAATGGTACAATTACTTTGGAAAACCATTTGGCAGGTTCGATTAAACATACACTTACTTTATAACCCAGAAATTTTAGTTTAATATTCATAGCATATTTATAATAGCAAAAAAAAAAAAAAAGAAAGCAACTCAAGTGTCCCAAAATAGTTAAACTTTGGTGTATTCATGCAATGGAATATCAGCAATAAAAAAGAATTAACAGCTGATGCAGACAAATACGAAGGAACCTCAAAAACATGTTGAGCCAACCCGCAGCAACTTCTTATTCAACATGTCTCTGGAGACAAGGGAAACAAAAGCAAAAATGAACTATTGGGACCTCATCAAAATAAAAAGCTTCTTTCTGCACAGCGAAGGAAACAATCAGCAAAACTAAAAGGCAACCAACAGAATGGGAGAAGATATTTGCAAATGACATCTCAGATAAAGAATTAGTATCCAAAATCTATAGAAAACTTATCAAACTCAACACCCAAAAAACAAATAATCCAGTGAAGAAATGGGCAAAAGACATGAATAGACACTTCTCCAAAGGAGACATCCAGATGGCCAACTGACACATGAAAAAATGCTTAACATCACTCATCATCAGGGAAATACAAATCAAAACCACAGTGAGATACCACCTCACCCCTGTCAGAATGGCTAACATTAACAACTCAGGCAACAACAGATGTTGGCGAGGATGTGGAGAAAGAGGATCTCTTTTGCACTGCTAGTGGGAATGCAAACTGGTGCAGCCACTCTGGAAAACAGTATGGAGGTTCCTCAAAAAGTTAAAAATAGAACTACCCTACAATCCAGCAATTACATTACTAGGTATTTATCCAAGAGATACAGGTATGCTGTTTTGAAGGGGCACATGAACCCCAATGTTTATAGCAGCACTATCAACAACAGCCAAAGTATGGAAAGAGTCCAAATGTCCATAGACAGATGCATGGATAAAAATGCATGTGGTGTACAGATGCATGTGGTATATATATATATATATATATATATATAATAAAATGGAGTATTACTTGGCAATCAAAAAGAATGAAATCTTGCCATTTGCAACTACGTGTATGGAACTACAGGGTATTATGCTAAGTGAAATTAGTCAGAGAAAGACAAGTATCACATGACTTCATATGAGGACTCTAAGATACAAAACATGAACAGAAGGGAAGCAAAAATAATAAAAACAGAGGGGGGGTAGGAAAAAACCTAAAAGACTCTTAAATATAGAGAACAAACAGCTGGAGGGGTCGTGGGAGAGGGGATGGACTAAATGAGTAAGGGGCATTAAGGAATCTACTCCTGAAATCATTGTTGCACTATATGCTAACTTGGATGTAAATTAATAAAATTATTAATAAAAACAAAAAAACCATGTTAAGTCAAGGAAGTTGGACACATAGAATATGTGTCATTCCACTTATATGAACTTTTAGAACAGTAAGTTTGATACAAGGTAATCCAAATCAAACAGTGGTTTTCTCAGTGGGTGAGCCCTAAGGGTATTACCTGGAAAGAACACAAGGGAAATTTCTGGGATTATAAAAATGCTCTGTATCTTGATTAAGGTGGTAGTTATACTGATGCACACATTTGTCAGAGATCATCTAACTATATACTTAACATATGCATTTTATTTTAGATAAATTATATCTCGTTAAAGAATAGTTTGGGAAAAATAAATCCAATTGTAACCAAGGTCCCAAATACAGTGTAGCTGGTTTCCTTGATTCCCCCCTAATTTGAATTAAATATCCTGGGGACTAGAATTTATTGGCCATTCTGTGGTCTCTAGTTGTCTGGCAACCTGGGATGTTTATGGGTAAATTAAAACTACTAATTTTGTGTGTGCTGAGCCCTTGAGTGAAGGAAGAACTATTATGTTAACTTGGAAGTCACTGAGAGTATGTTGCATGGGATAGGGTGGTAGTGGTGGGTTTGCAGATGTCTCCTATTCAATCTGTCACCAGGGATTTATTTTCCTGAATCATCATTATATTTCCAATTCCTAGAATGGTGCTTAGCATATTGCATATTCTCAGAAAAGTCAGTGATGTTAAGAAAAGAATAGATCTTATTAGATTTTTGGTCTCAGGGTGTAGATTTATAGGAACTCACCTGGTAAAGAGTAAAAACCACAGAATTTAGAATTAAAGAGATTTAACCCTGGCTCTGATATTTGATTTCTTGGACAAGTTATTACCTTCCTAATCTTCTGACTCTATAAAGGGGGGGGTAGTTATGTGCTCATCAGATGGTTATGGGACTGTAATAAGACGATGTACATCCTCCTAAGGCACTGAAGAGTGTTAAACTAATCCACTGCTGTAACTAGATGAAGTTCTGATGACCTAGGTCTTCTTGGGCCTGCTAGTGGCCTTCTCCTTTGTAAGCTCTTTCCTAGCTTACTAAAATGCTTTACCCTGGAGCCAAATACCTATTAAATACCTATCAATCTGCCTGTAGAGTCTGAGCACAGATGTCAGAACCAGAGACTGAGAACTCTGGATCCTAATGGACCTTCTAAATCACAGCCATCACTTTCATTTTTAAAAACCTGCTTGGGAGGTCAAATTGGAATGTTTTCTCTATTTCATCTCTAAAGAAGGGGTTTGGTCTTTTCCCTGGACCTTTGAGGCTTGGTGGCAGCTCCACATGGCCACCCCACGGACTAGAAGAAAAGACTAAGGATATCAGACTTGAGTCATCAAGTATGAGACTTTGTTCCCACACCTCACACTCAGGTGTGGTTGAAGGCTTCTGAGAAAGCAGCCTTTCCTATTTGGACAGAAGTGGAATGAGATGAGGTGGGTCCTAAGACCTCTTTTCCCCTGAACAAGTTAGATGTCCTTACTCAGTACCCATTGTCTCTGTGCTTATCCTAATATTCATTTAATTTGGCTTAACTGATTTGGTTTTGCTGTTGTCTCCTATATGTAGGTCTCCTCCAACAGTGAAAAGTCTCCATGAGCACTTTTGACCATATCATGTCCATACCTAGATTTTAACATAGTGTATACTCAGTAAAAAAGATGAAAATTCTCACCTTCCAGAGAACCTTCCTAGATTGACATTATACCTTGTTGCTTATTCTTCTGTACAGCAGGCACAGTTTTCCCAAAGCCCATTGCTGAGTGCTAGGTCTCCATTTCTGTTTCTCTAATTCTGTGTGTTTCTCCTGTCAAACTGAGAGTTCACTGAGGGAGGCATGCATGTATCCATATCAGGGTAGGAGCACCTGACTGTGGATGAAGGTTATTTCTTCTTGTCAGACTGTGAGTCTTATCTTTTTTATTTTATCAAGGTCTCCTAGAAGGGAGGAGTCCTGTCAGAACAGCAGTGTGGAATTCCCTGGGAGGTGATCATCAGCTTGGTGACCATGTTTCCCAATAAACATGGGATCCCTAGGCTTTGTAATCATATCTACATCACAAATGGGAAATACCTAATGGTTCCTCATCCTTCAGACTTGTGCTACTTATCTCCTTATCAAAGTAAGGATACTATTGAGTGTGGGCTTCTCTCTCCACCATGCTGGGAACCACTGGTCTCTTAAACATTACCATTGACTCACAAACTGGCCCTCATACACAGAGGACAAGAGACCAATGCAAGAGGCAGGCCACTCCAGATGTGTAGGTGGCAGGTTTAAAAAGCAAGGGAACTTACTTATGAGATTTGTGTTAGTGACCCCAAGTACCCACCTGTCAAATCTTAAAAGTTTATAGAGAGGTCTTAACTGGGTTCAGTCATGTATACTGGCCAGATGGGCTCAACAATACCTTACTCTCTCAAGGCTGTGTTCATGGAACAGCTCTCACTGTGGGAATAGCGGGTAGAATGTATATTCCAGGGACAGGCGAAGGCGTGAGGAACCTCCAATTGCCCAGTCTAGCTCACAGTTTAACTGGTGGCTACATATTCCCAATGGCCCACTCCAACAATTGCCCAAACCTAAAGGAAGAAGACAAGGTTCTAGGGTGGGGTTGGAGATTTAAGATTGAACAATGCCCCGCTTCAGCAGTCGGAGGGCCCCATCCCGGATCTGCTTGGTCTTCATGCCATAGATGATGGGGTTGAGCATGGGTGGTACAACAAGGTAGAGGTCAGCCAAGAGGATATGGATGTGCCGGGGCACATGCTGGCCAAAGCGCTGAGTGTAGAATGAGAAGAGCCCTGGTGTATAGAAGAGAAGGATGACACCCAGGTGGGAGCCACAAGTGCCAAAGGTCTTAGCTCTTGCCTCTTTGGAGGAGAGGCCTAACACAGCCCGGAGGATTAGTGTATAGGAGACAGTGATGCATATGGAATCTGTGCCCACAACTAGCGTGGCAGCAGTAATGCCATAGATGTTGTTTGGCCGTGTACCCCCACAAGCCAGCTTTACCACAGCCATGTGCTCACAGTAGGAGTGGGCCACCACTCGGCTACAGTAGCTCAGCCTTGCCAATAAGCATGTGAGTGGGGTCATGAGGCCCAAGCCACGAAACACAGCAGCAGCTGCCAGCTTGCCCACAGCCTCTGGGGGCAACAATGACCCATAGTGCAGTGGCCGGCAGATGGCCAAGTAGCGGTCAAAGGCCATTGCTAACAGGATACCAGATTCAACAGCTGAAAAGCCATGGATAAAGAACATCTGAGTAGCACAGGCCCCAAAGTCAATCTCAGTAGCATTTGTCCAAAAAAGTGCAAGGAGTTTGGGCACAGTAGAAGTGCAGAGCACCAGGTCAATGATGGACAGCATGCATAGGAACAGGTACATGGGCTGGTGCAGTGCAGGCTCTGATCGCACCACCAGCAGCACTGCCATGTTGCCAAGCACTGCCAGGGCATACATGGAGCAGAAGGGAAATGCAATCCAAAAGTGGGATGCCTCCAGGCCAGGAATTCCCATGAGCAGAAAAGAGTTTGGGTTCTGATGGCTGTGGTTTGTGAAATGCATGGTCAGGTCCAGGTAGGGTAGGTAGAGAAGACCTTACTGCCCTGCTCTGAACCCTAGGAAGCTCTGACAGATGAAGCCATTGGGATTCATTCTTATTCTGTGGCTGAAACTGAAAGGATAGCAGAAAAAAATTGAGTTAGATCTCATAAAAAACATCCAGGATAAGAAGGTTGTATAGCATTGGGAAGTGATGCATGGCAGGAGGTGAATTTATCATTACCAGGGATCAGAGGAGCCTTTCCACTTAAGTCTGATTCAACAATGTCTAGGCTAGGCTGTAGGGTGAGTGACATGGTTGTAGAACTCACTCTTGTTACTTATCCTCACCATGGAGAATCTTCTATGCCTGTGAACCCAATTCTGCCTTGTACTCTTATTTTCTTCTGATCTGCCTATGTGACAATAAAATAATATAAAAATCAAAGGTCAGGCACATTTGATTTGTGGTTACTTTTCAAGATGGGAAGATCAAGACTGAGAGATAAGAGAAAGCAGAGTGTGGGGGGGTGTTGTTGGATGGGTTTTTTCAAGCCACTGAGCCCATGGTTATTCACAGATGAGGCTCAGAACAACAAACACACGGTGAAAGGCTGAGTCTCATGTAGTCTGCTAAAGCCGTAACATTGCCTGGCTTATGTTAGTACTAGAATCCTGCGCTTGTCATAGGTTTCTGTGTGAAACAGGTGAGATCATGCAGAATTGGTCAGTGGTAGATGTCAAGTTAATTTGGCCATAATAGGTGATCTGATAAAGTTACTGAGGAATGAAAACACAGTCTTATAAAAAATCAAAGGTACATGAAGAGGGTATGAGAAGTAAATCTTAATCACTGGGAACACAATTGTTAACTGTAAGCAAATATGGAGACTAGCTTGGTCAGATTATGGCATGGAGCTTCTACACATGTCCACCCCATCTCTTTGCCTATTACCCACACTTTCTATATTCCCTGATCTTCCCTTACCTAAAAGTACCTTCTCACTATTCTCTGATCCACTAGCCAGCCAGTAATTGAGAGTTTGAGAAAGAATTTGATTAAAAAGTCAGGAAGGGGATAGTAGAGGGAGAGAAGAGGATGAAAAGGAAAGTTGAGAACAAGACACAGGAATAAACACAGGAGATATTCGGGAGGGAACAGTACCTTTCTCACACTGGTTTCTAATATGATGGGATGTGACTGTGTTCTGGCTGTTAGTGGGAACAGAGAGGGTGGAACTGCTTGAGCCCTCTGGAGATAAGTCCATCTATATCCCTAACCTTAAGCTGCAGTACTCCTTGCAATCGCTTCCATCAGCTATCCATACCCAGAAAGAAAGAGGCAAGAAGGCAAAGGATAAGGTCTTCTCATGTGGTCTGGGGGAAGGAACCCTGGACCAGGATGCCATCTCAGTGCCCAATGTGGCTGTTACTGTGATATGGAGACAAACATCTTGTCCCTTTATGTCTTATCATCCCTTCTTCCATGCATTTAAAATTTTCCTTCTGTGCTATTTCCCTTCCTGAGTTTCTACCAGAGAGCTTGGGACCAAGAATACTCAGATGGTATTTCAGTTTTGGTGGTAGATGAAGGGTCAGGGACAGAGAGAAATCTGGGTGGGGGGTGGGGAGTTCTTGTAAAATGGTATATGTAAAGCTGTTCCATTCTGAGCACACCATGTATTTATTTAGTTCAGCATGTGACTCTGTCTGTATATGTTGCTGTATAAAATGCATGAACAAGGCTGTACTCAGACATGGTACGTACATTTAGATAAGACATTGTTTTTAGAGTGTCCATACTTCAATGCCCTTTCTTTGGTGTGGAGAAAATTGAGAGCTGAATAATCTAGACATAAATGGGAGAGACTTGCTTTCTTCACTTTTTCCCCCCACCTTTTCTTCCAGTCTTTTAACAATTGAATCAAGTTTCCTCAGCCTCTGAGCTGCCTCTCAAAGAATGTTTGCTCTATCCTTGTAGTTATGCAGCACAATGACTGCATGCCCCCCTTGCCTCGGCCCCATTTGCACAGATAGGGAAAATGAAGTTGGAAAAACATGTGGAGCACAGTATGCCAAGATTCTAAGAGAGATCAAGGTGAAGGCCTTGGGGTCATCACTTCCTGTCCTTCTCACTGATATTTGAGTTAGAGCTCATGAAAAATGTTCAGGAACAAAGCTGTCTCATGAAGAAAGGAACACACTATTCATCACTGAAAGTGCTTATGAGCATCTGGAAGCCACCTGCCCAGGATTCAACTTTTGTTAGTGGAAGAGTAAGAGCAGCCCTTTTCAAATCTCAGCTCTGCTAACTCACCAGCTATGTGATCACAGTCAAGTCACCTAACCTCTTGTCAACCTGCTTCAGATTCTGTGACCTGGAGAGTTCATTCCTACTTCAGAGGCTACTGTGAGGAATCCTTATGGGAGACATTCATCTGAAGAGCACTACATGGCATATAGCAATGGTAAAGAAGTGTGATTCATTTGTAAGTCCTTTTTATATGAAGTGGAGACTACCTCAGTGAGAAAATTATCTTAGTGTTCTCCAGGTCTTTGGCCTGTTTGTAGTGTGCTTACTGTAGGGTGACATACAGAGATAGACTTACCAGGCCTGGGACAGGGAGTGGTAGTAAAGTCTCAGGTCCTGCAAGGATTAGAGAGTGTGGAGCAAAAAGGCTGGAATATTTATCCTGTTATTAAGGCCCTAACTGAGATTAAAAATTCCCTGGGGATAAAGGCACTAAAAACACCTCTGGGATGCTGGAAAGAGGCAGAAAATTGAAGCTAGGATGTTTGGGTCTTTCCTTACCCTACCCAACCAAAAGAGTAGGATAATGGAGAAAATTTACACTGAGAGTTCAGAGTAGATAGGAAGGGAGTAGGCATACAGAACCCTGCACACAAATAATCCTAAAGGCTTTCTGGCATAGGAATTCTGTTTAGAAAATTTGCTGATTTTGCTTTTTCTCTTGGCCCCTTCCACATGTCCCAAATATTTGCTTCTCAATGCTTTTTAGCTTCTCTGAATGTTAGTTTTTCATCTGTAAAAGGGGTAGGCAATGAATGAGATGGTATATGGAAGGCATTTATCATTTTGCCTGGTCTATGCCAAGCACCTGGTAAAAATTTTAATTTTATTATTTTATCTAATTCAATGATCATTGACCGAGCATCTACCATATGCAAAGAA